>NW_027272555.1:0-515147 GCF_040938485.1 Diadema antillarum | reverse complement strand
GAATTTCTCTGCTTATTTGTGTTTGTCTGACTTGTATAAGCAGATATAATTCTGCTTTGATATCTAATTATTGCATTACGTACCACAGAGTAATGTACTAGGTGTTTCAAAAAACATTTCCCACTTTTGATCATAAATATTTCAAAAACTATTCATTTGATAAAACTGTCATTGACATGAGTAATAGCTGGATAGTGTACAATTTGGTTGGAGGTGATTTGCACGTGAAAGCATAAATCAGTTTCATTAAATCTAAGATTGATTTTGAAGTAAGGTTTCAGATTTTGGTCAAATTTTAACCCTCTGTACAAAAATTGAACTTCGCACAGGAACCAATGATGTGTATGTGAGTGTGTGCTGACAGTGGCCCTGAACAATGGACATGCCTGAACCACCTGTTGACTAGGCGTCAGTCTGGCGCTCCCTGGCACATGAATGCATAATCAATAATTCATGTGGATTGCCCTGGGCACTGCTAGTTTGAATTCATGCACGGTTAAGTGCTTGCAAACACCACATTTCATTCCAGCTGGCAATCATTTTCAAATTTTGCTTCTGACATATCACCAAATTTGGGATATAGATAAGCATAAATGATCTAAAGTTCCTCATTTCAATACAACTGTCTACTAATTGGTAATAGTCTGACAAATTTTTCGCTTTTTCAATAAAAAGAGATCATTTTTGGTAAAGAGTTCAGCAGCATTTATCATTGGGGCGATTTGTTTCAGAGTAGATTTATTTAAGGCTCCATATACACAAGTGTATACTCTAATTGATTTTCTTTACTTCCTGTCACCACGTTTACGATAGAACAGAAGGTATTCATTGTAATTTTGTTTTTCAGAAGTAGGGAGAGCACTGACGCGACTTAACGACAGTATCGACAGGCGTTTGACTTTACACAGATACTGCCAGAGGCTGAATAAAGACTAGCTGTGATAGTGGAATTTCTCATGAATGAATAATGAAGCATTCAAACCCTGGCCATTGTTCAGGACCATTGTCAGGGTGTTAACCACACACTCCCATACACACCCATTGACCCCTGTGCAAAGTGAAATTTTGTACAGAGGGTTGAAAATAGAGCAAAGTCTGGAACCTAACTGTGAAATTAATCATGGATTTCATGAAACTTATTTATGCTTTCATATTTAAACCACCTTCAACCAAATTGTACACTATTCAGCTATCACTCATATCAATGACAGTGTTATCCGATAGTTTTTGAATTATTAAGAATCAAAAGTGGGAAATGTTTTTTGAAACACCTAGTATATATAGCAGTTTTCAGCAACAATCAATGAATACACAACAAAACTTGGTGCAATTTATCAAAATGAATTGATGTATCCTCTTTTAATTCTAAAATATTGTACAATCATATGCCATACACGAATATGAACTTTACAATAGATCTCTTTCCACATACAACCACACCATTCTGTATACGTGTGTTTACACAATGATGTAATAACAGTGTACAGCAATAGACAATAAGAGAGAGAGAAAAAAAAATCACAAATTAACGCACTGAGACTCAATAGGGACACAATAGTTGCCCACAAATACTTTTGTTTTCATTTTTTTTTTCAACCATCTCTCACACAAAATATCTTTATTCTTCTTTCAATTTATATCTTGAACAACATTTTCATGTCCAATCATATATCAACTTAACTGATATAGTCCAAATCTCTGAATCTACTTGAACTGCATTAAAAAAAAAAAAAATTAAAAGAGCAAGAAACCCCCACATACATACATACATGCTAAATCTAACTACACAGAAAAACAGACTGGTGGAAAGGATTTATAAGACTGGTTTCCCTTGTGACTCAATAGCTATCGATGTATTGAATAAACTCACAATCACTTGAAACTCGTCATAACACAAAGACTGACATTTGGACATCAACAACATTAAAACAGAAGACAAAAACTGGACATAATCCGGGAGAGAACATCTTGAAAGTACAGCAATTAAGATGTCATGATCATATAAAAAGCTCAACTCAATTCAGATATTCACCTACATTAAGATGAGAGACTACATACTAAACATAAACAACAAGCTACATCAAGAAGTCTCCAACATCTTATGTAAAAAAAAAAAGTACATAAAAGAGAATCTTGGACTTATGCATGTGACTCTGTCTCAAACACATACAGATAAAATCAATACCTCCCCCCCCCCATAGGAAGGTAGGAAAACAATTTCACTTTCCCACTTGATTTATCTAAAGGAAACAAACTATTTGAGAGCAAGTAATATACAGAATATATATCATTCATCAATTTCCATTCTGTAGATAAATACATTTTGTATAAATTTCCTATAAAGTCAGGCTAAGTTTATCATTTTTGAACAACAAAAACAGCAATCACTGAAATGCTAAATTCATCTTAAAATCAAAAGAACAATTTACAGTGGAAGACAGCACATGGCTTCATATTCCGCTTAACCCGTTGAGGACGACTCTGGAGTATACTCGGGCAGGTGCCTATATGGGAAATGAATGTTGTAACAAAATCAGTCTGTCCTCAACGGGTTAAAGAATGTCATTTGAGAACCAGCTTTATGTCAGCGCCATCACGTCGGGATGGCACCCACACCGTTTCGTTTCTCTAATGACAACTTCACACGTACATGAGTTTCACAAGCAATAAGGTCATAACGACCATCTCTCAGATTCTCAGACAGTGATTTTGTCTGCGAGTTACACCACTACCAGCGGTGTCACACACCTCAAGAGATTTAATAATCGCAATTCGATAGGCTCCTCTTTGTGAAGAACAAGTACGCAGTCCTAAAGGTGGCAGCTACATAATAACCAATTCACTTTCACATGATTTTCAATACATACATTTTAGATCATTTCCTTTACTTCTTGCATTTCCAGTGGTTACAATCAGGTTTATACGACAGAAAACTATTGTTTCCCTTATGTGGTATAATTCCCAGATGTGCAAAAACACAACAAACATACACCAGGTGTACACTGCCTGGTGTAACACTGTCCACAAGAAGGCAAATACACTAAACACCAGACTTTGCCAGCGTTGTTACGTGTGAATATAACGAGGATAGAAAGTTAAAAGTCAGAGGACAATCTGGCATGGAAAAGGGGACTTGTGACTCTCTGAATGTAAGTAAATCATGTATGATGGTATTCTGCAAACACTTCAAAATATGACACCCTTGTCTTATAACTGGGACATCATACATACAAGTGTGTACAAGTTCTCTGTCCCTGCTCAGTGGAAAAAAAAGAAAGAGAAACAGATTTAAAAAATGAGATTTTCCTCACATTTGCAATGATGAATTGCATATAGTGAAATGAAGTCTTTGAAGGTGTACAAGTACAAAACTTGCACATACACTAAAATATTTAAGTTGCCGTTAGGTTGAAGTAAGAACTTACTCCCCACACTCAACTGTTTACTCTTTCCAAAAATCCTGTGATGCATGTTGCACTTAAATTACAGACACATGGTAATATTCGGACATTATCTTAATATGCCACTACAGGTTCTGCAACCATGTACGTGCCATCAAAATTCCCTTTATAGAGACATGCTATCTTGCTCAATGATGCAACACATGTTTTAATACATGCATTGAGTTTCAGATTTCTCACCATATATGACTATATATTTATATTGTTTTGACAGCAGGTAATTTCAGCAACCAACTAGGGCCATCATGCATAAGCAAACATAAACATTATGAGACTGTAATAAGACCACTACAATAGTCATAACAATGGCAACAGCCAATTGTATTTCAGAATGAATGTTGGTTGTCATTGTAAATACTGTTATGACAGTTACTGTCGTAACAAGTCTTTAATGTAAAAGGGCTTAGAGCTAGCAATGACAAAACCAGCGATAGTTACCTGGGGGGGGGGGGGCATTTCATGAAGCGTTTTGTCTGACAAACTTGTCAGACAAATTTGCTCACAGCCAATCAGATGCAAGGATTTCAGTAGCTCGTAACAGTTTGTCAGAAAAAAATCTGATAAAACGCTTCGTGACGATATCCATAATTTCACATCATGTAATACATATCAATGGACAGTGCCGGGTATAGATTTGTGGAATTTATTGTGGTCATTAAGCATCAATGTCATCAAAGTCATCATGCTATAAGTACTTGATTCACTATGTCCCCCCCCCCCCCCCTTCATTCTTAAGATGTCATTGTAAACTCTTGCGGTTACGCTTTAAAACAGGATTCCATACCACCCATGCGTCACACACCTAGAATTAAAACTGCAATGCATTTCACATGAACACTAAATAGTGTTCTTCAAACACTGTTTTTCTTGGCATGTAGCCAAGGTTTCACTTCGGTCAATCTCTTCATACAGGTGTATTCTTAGCCATTTTATTGAGTTGAAAGTATACTCATCAAGGTGTATTTTCACCTGAGCTATTCTGTAGCGGATAAGAATTGCCCAATCAAAGACAGTATAGGAACAAGAATATACTCGGGAATGTAGCAAGGGCAGTTGACAAGATACAAAACCTTACTCTACTCAAATTGAAAATGTACAGTTGCTGGCAGTGGCAAAAGGAGACAGGATTACAAACTAAGCATCAATCTGACAAATAGAATAATGACACAATCACCAAATGTTTAGAAGCAGTCAGAAATAAACTAAAGGTTTTTTTTTTAGTCATGTTGCTGAACACTGAAATTATTACCTGGGCATGTGGGTTTAGCAACACAGTTTACATCCTACATTGTGTGGGCAATCAGCAAATTGTGAGAATTTTAAAGAAAAGGTTTTACGCTATGTACAGCCCCCCTCCAAAAGAAAAACAACAACAACAGCAAATTTTTATATTGAAATGTGACCAGCAATTCAAAGAGTCCCCCCCCCCCCCCCCCTCTCTGGGGCAACTTTGAATGCAGGTTGAGAAGTGTAAAAATTTTGATTACAAGAAAAACTACATTTATATGTCTACACCATGGAGATTCCGAAGAGCAAAATTCAGGGAGTAGGTTGAGTGTTACATGTACAGGAATCTCACGAGTGAACCTTATTCACAAATCAAAGAGGGTTCTATAATCTTCTGTTGGGACATAGAGAAGTTAGTAAACTTTTCAGGGAGCCTCCAGAAAAATTGAGGAGACTTGAAAGATCTGCTTAAGGGGGTCGTATAGCTTTGGGTCGAGATGGAGGATTTAGATTTCAACTTTTTGTGAGATAATTTAACACCACTTATAGAATATCAAAAAGCATACAACTCTAAGAGAAATTGAAAGTTTATTTGATAATTCAGTTTATAAATGGCTGAGATATCCAAAAACAAAGTAAAACAAAGTGGTCCTAATAAAAGGTAAGTCCCACCTTTTATTGGGACCTCTTTGTTTTTGGATATCTCAGCCATTTCAAAACCAATATCCATCATCTAAACTTTGAATTCCTCTTAATAGAACTGTTTGCTCTTTCATATTTCATAAGAGGTTTTTCATTATCTCACAAAAAAAAAAGGTGGGAAACCTGAAGCCCCATCTCAACCAAAACTATATCATCCCTTTAAAGTTTTTTTTCCTCTTGATGCTTCCTGTATAAATGACATATGATGATGTATTTGTTCTTGAGATGAAAGTACATTGCAAAACCTTCATAGTGAATCCATATTTATACAAAGTATGTTTGAACCTGTAGTTGTTGTTTTTTTATGTCCTTCAAAACCTGGCTCATCTTTAGACAAGGTGAAGTTTAATGCTTACAAGGATAGTAAAAGAGATGAACATACAAATTACAACAAACTGCTTAGTGCAGAAAAATTATTGTTTAAACACTATACTGTATGTTCTCTTTTGATATCATTCCGTTTGATTTTCTGTGTAAAGCTGGATTTACAAAAGACAAACAGAAAAGTCCTGACTGGAAGAATCGAGCAGGAGTATAAAACAGAGAAAGAGGCACAAAAAAAGAAAAAAGAATGAACTGCACTATGCAAATGATATAAAAGAAAATATTGACCATGTTTATATCAAACATGAGTGTTGTAAACTAAAACAAATAACAAAGGCCTATATATTGAAAGAGCAATACCAGTTTTTAGAAAATTTCTGGATGTGTATGTAAGAAAATTCTCAATCATCAATAGTTACATACACTACATAATACATCTAGGAACAGTGCAAAATTTTAATCACTTTCAGATGGTCTCTGTATGAGTGACCAAGTTGATATATCAAAACATTAGAACAATACACAGGACAAGGCCCCAGTGCACTCATTACGAATTATATAAATGACAATTCTAGGATATTCAGGTGCACTCACACCCTAGCTTTGATATCTAAAAGTGCTTCTGAAGCCTAAATATATTACTTTTACCATCATCCCCCAACATAAGTATACTAAACACTTCTTCAGAGTATCCAAAGATATCCACTTTCCATTGGCAAAGTGGGATATGTAAAATGACATGTTAGTATTACTCATTAGGTCATCTGCAGTTCTGCAAGTATATTTGAGATTCCTAATGTCTCTGGCATCACAAAACCAACTACTGTACCATAATCCTACTAAGAATGTAAAATTCAGCAGTTTTTCTTTTCTCAATCATTTTTTGTTAATGATAAGCTACTCCACATGACACACAGCTGGTTCAAACAGATACTGGATAGGAGAAAAAATGCATGAAAGCACTGACATCTGAGCATAATCACTGTCACACAACTGTGCTAAATTTTGGTACTTAAATGGGCACTGCTCAAAAATAGCATTCAGAATCTCTCTCTGGGGCTGGTGGGAGAGTTGTACAGCTTGCTACATATTTAGTCATTTAGGTGGAGAATCCGGGGGTACAACATATATAAATGGCGGTTAAGATGACGTGAATGGACTCTGAATGTCCATGGACAGGGCAAAGTGGGTCGTGATTTGGATATCTTGGTGTTTGAAGACAACACGGCAAGCATTCAATGATTGTGAGCTTCTCCCATTTTCTTGGGTAAAATCTCTCTTACACCTTGGCTTGGTCCACTTTGTGAGCTAGATTACATATTGTGAGCAACTTCTGTTGAAATCTTTTTGCAGCTACAGAGAGACAGTGTCAGCTTTATGGTGCTACTTGATCGCAAATGCCTATTCCATCAAAGGAATATACTTTTGATAATACACAAGAACACAAACATGATATATTCCTGAAAAATGATAGTAAAATTGAAATACTGCAAAATATGACCAAAAAAAAAAAAAAAGGCTTTGTTTTGTACAGCGTATGTATTATAGTTGAACAGATAACTGTAACATAAACCCTCTCGGATATCCATTGATATGGACGGATGAAAAATGGCATGCGGTTACCAGTGCATGGGAAAAGTGTTTTGCCACAAAGGTTTGAGTGTTATAGAAAGGAATAGAAGCCAGCTAGAATGGAGTTAGATTAGAAATGAGAAAAAAAAAATGTGACCAGGGCATGATGATGGTCACATGACATGGCCTCCCTCAGAGACCACAACACAGCAGCTATGGTCATGTGACCAATAGTGGTCATGTGACCAATAGTTTAATGTGTTCTGTACATGAATTGCTACTTCTAGGTCTTTACTAAATACAACTTTTTCAACTGATTTTCCCAAAGAATACCTCACAAACACTGCTTTTCTACACATCATCAGTGATGGAAGAACTCAACCATATTTATAATGACTACGTATTCTTTTTGGCTTTTACACCACTTCCTTCATGGATATTCTCCTTTAAAAATGAACTGAACACAAATGGCATGTATGGAAGAAAGTAGCTATTAAAACAAACAAAAAACAATGTCACATACAAAGCCTAATAGGCAGTGCATATCCACAGTGCTTATAAAATAAAAACATTGACTGATTTGGAAAACAATTATAGCTTTTGGTACCTTCACTTCATGGGTTTTTTGGCACCTAATGACGGGATGTATGGAGTTTGCTATCCAACACTGATGACCTGAGTTGGTGGATTCAAAACTCTGTGTAAAGCTAAAGTAGCAAACCTAAACTGGCCATAACATGAACACTATTAAGGGGTATAATGTCTTCTATGCAACACAGGTCAAATAACAAAGACATTGGCATTACTGGAGATCACAAAGTTTCAATTACAAATGATTCACTCCCCTACACTGCAAACTTTAAGTTTGTCAATTAGATTAATATGCCCAAATCTCAAGGCCTTGGTGTTTTCCTATGTGTATAATTTTACACCATACTTCCATCCCTACTCCCAACATATATATGCATGGATGGGACTACTTTCAGAATGATTTGGACAGTACAGACGTATGGTGATTTTAAAAAAAAAAATACCATTATCATAAAATAGCGGCAGACTTCATTTTTTGGCTTTATGGCTGACACCGTTGTCCCGTCAAAGTTTTGGTGCAATGCACAAATTCGCCTGTCTAAATTACTCACATAAATGCTAGTGCAGAATTGTAAATCCACCAGAATTTTTTTTTTCTCACAATATCTGAGGTCTTTTCTGCTCTACAAACTGATAACTATCAAAAGCTGTCTACATCATATATCTCTTCCCAAAGTTTGAAACATCACGCACCAAAGTCATCATGACTTTCTACACCCTTACTCTTTTTTTTTTCTTTTTTCTTTTTTGAGATGTGCAGAGAAAAGGGGACAGGTTGTCTGAAGCCTGTCTGAGGGTCAAAAATGTGGTCTGAGCAGCAAGGCTGGGAACTACACACACCCCGAGATCTGCCAGTGAATTGGTCACCGGCCAGTCTCACAATCAAGTTGGCCGCCTTTTTCTTTCCCGCAGGTCACCTTTTCTTTTACATTTTGAAATCTGGTGTGCTAGCTAAAGCTTAAGGCTACTCACTGAGCAGAAAACGGCTTCTTTAAACCTCCCCCAGTAGACAATGGCATTGCACAAAGAGTACCAGGTTTTGGACCTAGTCATAACAAGAACTTGAACATGGCAGGCAAGTGGAGACGATCATTTCAAAACACTCTGTTTGCATCTCTCCTTTCATTATATTTCAATTCATTAGCATCTGGAAAAAAAAAGGAAGAAGAAGAAAAACAAGCATTCTTGTAAGACTTGACGCCTTTGTGTTCGATATGTTGACATCTGTCGGGTCAATGCACAGAAATGCAGGGATCAATGACGCCTTTTGCATCTACCATTAAGCTTCATCGTGATGACACTCTGCGTGTAATGCATTTCAGTGAATAAGATATCGTGTCTGAGGCTTCACAGCACGCTGGATCATCTCCATCAACACCTGGTGGCGGCTGGTGACGCAAAATTTCCATTAACTCTGAACCGGAGTGCAACGAGGTCACCCGCTGTCACGGCGAGGTGCGCCACCTATTGGCACGGATATTTTTCTCACGTATTGCTCACTCGTCGCCCTTCGGCTCGCACAAAAAAACAAAACGACAAAAATATCTTTCTTCTGTCTGTACACTTAAGAAATTTGATGGTTCTCTCGCAGCCGAGCTGTCGTTTTTCGCTGCTTTGAAGCTGTAGAGTCTTCTCCCACCTCCGCATTGATTCATTGTGTGTGTGCGCCGAACTTTGCCGAAGAGAAGAGTGTCCTTTAACGAGAACTAAAATCATCACACGACGCTATGACTTGGTCACTGGCAGCGGATGCGCTTCGGTGTTCAAAACCCAGTCGTCTAATGAGAAAAACTCTTCGTCAGAAAAGAGAAGGTAGAGGTATTTGAGCGTTTCGGCGAGGAAGAAACTTTGTTGTACGTCGTCGTGAGTAACGGTGCTGGCATACACGTCTTTGATTCCGGAGTAACCGTTGGCAACCCTGCAGTGATTTTCAATAGCCTGAAGGGGAGACAGGATGAAAGGGTGAAAACATATAGGCTCATCATTTGAATAAGCATGCCTTTCCAACAATCTACAGCTCTTGGGGGTGTTTCATCAAGTTAGTCAGCACTGACAAGTTGTCAGTCTCCAACAATAACCATAGTAACAGTCAGTGACCAGAGCATCTCAGCCAATCAGAAACAAGGATTTTGCTAAAATTGTCAGAGACTGACAACTTGTCAGCGCTGACTAAATTGATGAAACACCCCCCAGATCTTAAACAAGTTTCATCAATAGATGAAAGCACACATTAGAAATACTGTTATGAATGCATCACAATGAATGACAGGAAGAACAGCTAGTCTTTTTGTCTTAATGCAAAATAATGTAAGCACAGTGTTTGATTATAGCTTCATGTATACTATTACATTCTCTATTCTCTATTTCACCTGATAATCTCCACCCCCCCCCCCCCCACTAAAGAAGAGAAAGAAAGAAAAGAAATTGACAGCACCGAGGAACACCCAAGACTTTTAGGACAGTGTGAGATACATCTCTGCCTTTCTCCACATATTCTAGCCCCTTCCAGCTTGATTAGCACCCAACTTTCACATCTTCCGAGGACAGCATAAATTTCTAAATCACTCATCAGACAAGACAGTTATCTATGTATAACACATCGAACAAGATCACATCTAACGTGTGGGAAAAGCTTGGATCAATATTGTCGCCACAATAAGCAGACATTCAATATACTACCCAGAGCGATTAACTCTTCATTACCCTTCACACTTAAGGAGATCTGCAGGATATGTACATGTAACTCAGCATACCATATGACCTTGGTCTACTAAAAGAATGCTTCAGAGCTTGGTGAATGTGAGATATTTAACCCATGAACTCCCAGAAACAATAACCTTGTGGTCTGGTACTGTATCTTCTTCTTCTTTTTTTTATCTTTACATATTCATTGCTAGTTTTTCAGAAGACACAGCTTACAAAAAAAAAAAAGAAACTTCCAATTTATTTGAAATACATCTGCAATTGAAACTGAATTGAAAATTACCTTTGCTCCAGCTTTCAGGTGAAAAATGGAGTGACAAAATTTATCATACTTAATTTTCTATTAGACAGCATTCTTAGAACAAACTATTACTTCTAACAATGAAATTCTAAAATGATTCTTTATAATTCATCAGTCTCATTGTATCTTACGGATATCTACATAGTGAAATTGTAACATTCTAAACTTTTCTATGCTTACAATTTGAACATCATTATACAGCTCAGCCACAAAATTCCAATTTTTTTTTGAACTGAGCAACTGTGTACCATATGTATTTCAAACAATGACTTTACAGTTCAATAAACTTCCTTTAAATATCTGGCTTCATATCTATAATTTTTCCCATTTATCTCATAACCTACTGAAACAATGATCTTTCTTCATGACTCCTGTGCAAACATTTCATATCACAAAGCCAAATAATTTGGGTTTTACAAAGTGAGAAAGACTGTACAGTAAAGTCCTATTTGAAAAAAAAAAAAATAGGCCATCAATTTTTGATACACAATCTACTCTTCATGAAGTATTCATCAGAAAAAGCTTTTATGGTGCAAATTATTAACAATTTTTTCCCCTCTAAACATGACATGTGTGTGCTTAGGGAGATGTGCAATACATGGAAGGCCTCAATTTTACTTAAAAAAAATCAATAAAATGTATCACTGATTATTCAAACATGCATTTTTACTCAAAGTTGTTTGGCATGCTAAATGGCAGACAATCCATTATTCATGCATCCATAGACAATATACTTTTATCAGGATTATCTTTTATCATTATTGGCAATGACTGAAAAATATCAAAAGAAGGCAAAAAGAGATTGAGAAAAGAGAAAAGGAGCAGACAAAGTTAACCAAATGAAAGGGAAGGATGGGAGGAGGAGAAGGATAAGGAGGAGGAGGAGGGGGAGGAAAAGAAAGAGGTGGCAGAAACAGATGAGGAAGGACAAAAAAACAGAGGATGAAGAAGAGGGTGAGGATGAGAAGGAAGAAGAGGAGGAAAAAGAGGAAGAGGAGGAAAAAGAGGAAGAGGAGGAGGAAGAGGAGGATGAGAAAGATGCAGATGAGGAGCAAAAGAGGAGGAGTAAGAGCAGGAGGAGGAAGAAGAGAAAGAGGACGAGGAAGAGGAGGAGAAAGAGGTGGATGAAGACAAGGAAGAGGAAAAGGAAGAGGATGAGGAGGATAGGAGGAGGAGAAGAAGAAAAACAAAGGAAAAGGAGGAAGAAGAGGAGGAGGAGGAAGAAGCTAGAAGAGGAGGAATTGACGTTTAGGAGGAAGAGAATGAGGGTAAAAAGAGGCAGACGAGGAGAAATAAAAGAGGAGGAGGAAGAGTAGGAGGAAGAGAAACAGGAAGAAAAGGAGGAACAAAGAGGAGGAGGAAAAAGAGGAGGAAGAGGAGGAGGAAGGGATGGAAGAAGAGCTAGAAAGAGAAGAGAAGAAGAAGAGGAGGACAAAGAAGAAGAAGACGAGGAATGGAAGGTAAGGCAGAAGAGGAAGAGGAGGAGAAGGGAGGGGAAGAGAAGAAGAGGAAGAGGAGACTAGGAGAAGATGGAGGGGAAAATATAAATCTTCTTCTTAGAGCCAGGATGGACTAAAGCTTTACCTGAGCTGCTTCCCATCCCCACTGTCGGTAGATGGGATCCCCTGTAGCTCGGAACAGCACAAAGTAGGATTCTATCGTCTCTGGTCTCAGTATATAATATTTCTCATTTTGCCTCATCGCCACTGCCTCTGCCCGGCCTTCAAATCGGAACGCCTCGGGTCCTAGCTTGGTTGCTGTGGGGGCATCAATGTACAAAAATGTTTAGCATTAGACAAAGACAAATAGTATCGGAATTGTTTTCTTAATACTGGTACATATAATCTGCACTGATGTGTTGAAGTTGGATAAAGCTGGACATATCCACATGTTTTCTATGAAAGTAGAATATCTTCTCTTGGCCTTGTCCATATCTCCTGTAAAAGTGGTTTTTGTTTTTTTTTTCATGAGTAATTTTTTTGCGCTCAGTCAAGTTAGACGAGTTTTGCGTGTTGTTAATTTCACTGAATCAATACATCAACTAATGGAACATATGGCAAGGAAAAATATTTGCATGCTTTTCTTTTCGCACTAGCTTCTGGTTGCGTGAGATGCGTGAAAATTTCAACCCCATGAAAATTTTCACATTTACAGTTTGTGTATTAAAGAAAGAGATCATGCATATAATCTCTCCACTACTACTACTCCAATCACTCCTGTAACAGATCTTTATCACGATTGTGTCTTCCTTTTTAATACCTTTTTCTCTTGGTTTTTTTCTTCCTTTCCCTATTTCAGCTCAGGATGCAATTACCAACAAGTATCACAATCATCTCCGCTGTGCTGACATCTCCACTACCACCACTGCCATGTAAACCCTGCTCCATGGTAGATGCTGCTGCTCTCACATCTTTTGACTATATAGACACCTTCTAGACAGATTCATAACAGATATTTCCCCCTACATCTCTTAAGCTTTCTATTCCAAGAAACCAAATTGTTGTGGTTGGAATCTTTCATTTACATCATTCATTGTTCATGTCCCTTTCATATGGCAGATTCATTCTACTCATTTGAGCCCAATGTTGACCATTTTGATCGCAAAATCTTCAATAGTTTCTAAAATGCTAAATCAACAATTGCTTCTTAAATTGGTAACAGTTTGCAGAGGACTAAACTCCTTGTTTCTCTCTCTAATTGGCAATTCTTGTAACCACTGTAACCAGTTCCTTGTAATCTTTGATAGTGCAATATAATACATGTGAAGTGATATTCAGAGTTGCCAATTTAACGATGAGATGAAGACTTCTGTAGTAAACTCTTCTCCCTAGATGTGATGGGTTACCACTCTTGGCTGTGTCCATATTTACCTGTATTGTCGTAAGACTGATGGCATGTTTTTGTGATTTCTTTCCCCAGGTCCATGTAGTGCTCCCTCTTTGCTCCGTCGCTGTACTTGCTTCCCAGCGCAAACATCCCGCCAGAGAAGCACGATAAGTGATCCATCTTCTTGTCGATGCGGTTGGCCCGGATGTCACCAAAGTACGTCAGGCTGCCACCAGACTTCTGCTTCATCCGGCCTTCCATGGCCTGCAAAATCAATTGACGCAGAGACATTTTAGAGACGAACAGAC
The DNA here is from genome assembly GCF_040938485.1 of Diadema antillarum. Classification (NCBI taxonomy): domain Eukaryota; kingdom Metazoa; phylum Echinodermata; class Echinoidea; order Diadematoida; family Diadematidae; genus Diadema; species Diadema antillarum. The sequence continues at coordinate 501,132 of NW_027272555.1, read as the reverse complement.
AGACAGAAAGACATGGACGGAGACATGGACGGAGGAGGGAGACACAAAGACAGATGGAGGAAAAAAAAGAGGAAGATCAGGGGAGAGTCTCAGAGAGGGAGGCAGAAAGGAAACACAAAGACATGACGAAACAGAAAGATGCAAACAGACAGCAAAGGACAAAGAGGGATAGAGAGAGACAGAGAGATGGAGAGAAAACAAAGGGAGATATAGATATATACATGATATGTATATATATATATATATATAGAGAGAGAGAGAGAGAGACACACACACACACACACACATATATATAAAGAGAGAGAGATACATATAAAGATGGAAAGAAAACAAAGGGAGATATATATATATATATATATATATATATATATAATTATATAGACAGAGGGAGAGAGACACACATACACACAATGTGTGTGAGAGAAAGAGATAGATGACAGACAGACATAGAAAGATACAGAGAGGGAGGAAGAGAGATGGAGAAAACATATAGGGAGAGATAACACATAGTGGAAGAGTGAGGAAGAGAGAGAATCACTCCAACAAGACCCCTAAAATTCGAGATGAATCCACCCTTGACAAATGTTAGATTGCTGGAGTCAAAATGACACAAATTGGGAAACAATTCTGCATTCATCCACCTGTGATTCACTGTCAATGCACAAGCAAACCTCATCTGTCATTTTGTCTTGGAAACACAATTATTTGTATTTTGAATGCTACAAAGGCGCCTGAAACATGGGGGGGGGGGGGGGGAGATGAATTGTTCCAGCACATAGTGGTGGTTCACAGCAAGTGTTCATTGACACTCTGTCATCATTACCCTTGCTGCAGACACAGGCACTGGGAATTCTGCTCCAATGTGGCAATTTGAATTCAAAGTTGGTGTTTAGACAAAGGATATTGTCAGAGAGTAGTGGAGAAGAAAAGACTTTTAAACTGTGTCATCACATTACTTCACAATGCATCTGACCAGGGCATCATGCAATGTACTACTGAATCAATATATTTGAAGTTGCAGCAGTTCAGCAAGACATTCTGCATGTATGAGTGTGTTTACTTTGTGTTTGTTATTCCTGCAAGTTTAATACTAGAATTTGTCTCATGCAACGGTGTGTGCATGGTTAATACAGCATTGTTTCTTCATACAGTAGGGCTCACATTACTAATGGCCCGGTGGCCTGGGGCCACTAAAAATTGATAATGGGCCACTAAATTGCCAAAGTGCCTATTTTTTGGTGGCCCCATTGGACACTTACAATTAAAAAAGGATTGATATGTTTTCATATATTTTGGGCCACTACATTTCATTTTTGGGTCACCAAAATTTCAGATCTACAGATTTTAGTGGCCCATGGGGGCCACCAGAAAGAGAGAAAAAAAAAGTTTGTGTCGAGCCCTGTATGTATGTACAATGTATATCTCAGTGATACAAACATCTGTGTGACTGAGATAAGTAGTATCGCAGCTCAATACATGGCTTTTTTTATTCCATCCACCGCCCAGCCTCATCATTAATTAGTCACATGATACTGAAATGACACCTCCATGGAATAGATTCTGTCGTCTGCGCAGAAATCAGTTGAGTGTCTCAAGCAGCCGGTCACATGCGGCTGGTGACTTTCTCTCGGCCATGTCGTGACAGCCAAACAATCACCAGCAATGGCCAGGCTGGGTAGGGCTGAGCAGGCTATGCTCTGCCGCTGAAGGTTCGGCAGTTAATCTGATAGTATACACCATCTCAGCATCTAAATCATCTGTTTTTAGGTCGCGTTGCAGGGGCGGATCCAGGAATTCCGTAAAGAGGGGGCGCGTTTACAAAATTAAAGGGGGGGCGCAGCACCCCTCCCCCATTTTTTGCTTTTCATTTCTTTTGTTTCAACAAAAAATAAAGGGGGGCGTGCGCCGGTTGCGGTCCTCCCTGGATCCGCCACTGCGCCGCAAAAATCGATCCTACTCACAGCCTTTCATCACTTGATGGCGAGCATACGGTACTTGAAATCTCAGAACTGTGCATGCTTTTGAATAGTGACAGGAGGGTTTATTGCCACTCTGTCTACTATCAGATGGTCTACTTCCCAGTTCATCTAACACCACTATGGCTAAACTCATTTGGTCTACTATCAATTTTGTCTAATGCCTGTTTGGTCTAATCCTCACTTGGCCTAATGTCCAGTTTGGCTAATTATCATTTTGTCTAATGACCAGATGGTCTAATTGCAATTTTGATTCCTTGGATTTTTTTTTCCATTTTGTCTAATAAAGTGTGGGTATTAGACGAAATGGGCATAGCCTATCTGGAAATAGACCAACTGGTAATGAGGGTAAGTGGCAATTGGACTAAATGGTTGTTAGACGAACTGGTTGTAGACGAAATGGGATTAGACCATGTGGGTTGAGACCGAATAGCTATTAGACCAAGTGGGAGTAGACCAAGTGACAGATCACAAATTGGAGTGTGACCCAGGAGCACCCTCATCTAAGGATTGATAGAGTTTTTCCTAACCACAGGCTGGGAAAAAATAAAGATTTTTGTAGTCGTGTCCATGCCACATACACTGAACAGGGCAATTTTTCTCGAGGGTTTTAAAAGCACATGAGCAAAAGCCCCAGGATGGATAGATTTTTGTATCACAATGCAGACTACAACATTTTTCATTTGCACATGTGTATACATGTGAGTCTAGACGTAAAATTATTGTTTTATACATATTTCAAAATTTGACCTTTGAAAACCATTTCTTTTTCTTCTTTTTTCTTTATTTTTTTTTTTATTTTATTTTTTTTTTGGGGGGGGGGAGGGAGTGGGGGTGGTGTTTGTGTGTGTGTTGTGTGTGTAAACAGATTTGTAGAGTATTAAATATGGTCCTCCAACATCACAACCACACATTGGTTATAGAGTATGGTTCCATGGCATTTGCTCCTGCGACAATTGCTTCCATGAAATATTTGCACGTTAAAGGGTATGTACAGTTCTGGTCGAGGTGAGAATTTTGCTTTTAACGTTTTGCGAGATATTCAGAAAGCACTCTATGAGATGTCAAAGATCATGCAATCATAAGGGGTATCAAAAGTTTATTTGATGAAAATCGGTCTTGAAATGGCTGAGATATCCAAAAACAAGGTGAAACAAAGAGATCCTAATAAAGGTGGGGCATGTCGCCTTTTATTATTATCACTTTTTTGGATATCTCAGCCATTTGAACACCAATTTTCATCAAATAAACGTTGAATCCTTTTTAAAATTACATGCTCTTTCATATTTCATGAGATGTTTCTCACTATCTCACCTAAGAATGTTCAAAACATGAATCCCCACCTTAACCAGTACTGTACAGTCCCTTTAAAGGACAGGTTCACCTTCATAGACATGTGGATTGAGTGAATGCAGCACTAATAATAGAACACATCAGCAAGAGTTTGAGGAAAATCGGACGATCCATTTAAAAGTTATGAATTTTTTAACTTTCTGCTTAGTCACTGCTGGAATAAAAGACTACTCCAGCTTGTGATGTCACATGTGTACAACGATATAAAGAAAGTATAAGGAAAATTCAAGATATACGCAGTACCCGCTGCATGATATAAGGATTAGAACCAACACTCACTGTCGGACGAAAGCTCGGTGGTCTAGTGGAGATGATGCCTGTCCGGTGATCAGGAGGTCGTGGGTTCGAATCCCACTCGAGTATGTACGCCCATGATTTTTTATCATGGCTACTACTAAAACACTGATCAATTCAGTGCTTATTTACATCGATGCAGGGCAATTTGTCAATCAGTTGAAATTTTCACTTTTCTCGCATAATAAAAGAACACTTGACTTCCCTCTTTCAGAAGGCAAGGGGGAATAATATTAACCTTAACATGCGTCAGTGACGAGTCGAGGAAATGTGCACTTTTCTCAAAAAGTAAAATTTTGTGAAATTCTCTTTATATTTTCCTTATATCGTTGTACGCATGTGACATCATACACTCTAGTAGTCTTCTCATCCAGCAGTGACTATGCAGATACTTTAAAAATTCATAACTTTTGAACGGATGGTCCGATTCTCTTCAAACTCTCACTGATGTGTTCTACTAATATTGCTGCATTCACTCAATCCACATGTCTATGAGGGTGGACTTATCCTTTAAGCTAAACATGATTTCGACCCATAAACACAACCCTAACCCTAATCCTAATACTCACACCAAACCAAACCTGAAACCCTATCACACACCTAACCCAAAGTCCTTGGAGAAAAAAAGACAGAAGCAATTGTCACAAGAGCAAATGTCGTGTCACCATAGAATATCCTATGTCACAGCTACGCCTATGGTGTTGATAGAGCCCTGTTACAGCTTCTACAGTATGAACTAGAGAGGGGCCGTCAAAGGCGGCAGACCCACGCCTAAGTACAAAGTCGGGGTAAACATAATGTGCATTCGGTCATCTACCAGAATTCGGCCACTTAATTGCCAGTGTGCTTTATCACCAGCCAGTGAGTTCTACCAAAGATCGTACACTGAAGTGTACGATCTTTGGTTCTACAGTCACATCACACGCAAATCACATCATTACACATACGGTATTAACACTCATTCACGTACAGGAAAGTCCTTAAGTCTCCTCCAAAAATCCATCGAAAATCCCAAATTCCACCGTCAAAAGTGCAGAATCGGAACTTTTCCAAGCGCGCGCGAATTAAGTCCAGTTTTAAGAGTATTGTCTACGCGACGGGTCGCGGAAAAAGCGCTAAAAATCGAGAAATACGCCGTTTTCTTGCGGGATATTTTGATTATAGCAAGCCGAGAGTGTGATGATATCAAAGGTCGTATGAGTGTACGATCTTTGATGGTATCCACAAAAGCAAAAAAGAAAAACAAAATTTACGTACCCCCTAGGCAATTACCCCTATGATTAGTGTCTACGGGAATTATTCAATGCAAGGGTTGAATGCAAATGTCTACTGCACCAGTATTCGGCCACCAACGAGCGCCGCAACGTCCCCGGTGCAATTTTGCACCAACAGTGTAGAGCGCGATGCATTTTCAGCGGCCTTGCACACGCATTGACATTGAGCACGCATATCGTGCAGCGTGACTGCGACCGAGCAAAATGCTCCTCCAACGAAAAAAACAATCAATGTTAATTTGAAAAATCATCAAATATCAAAGGTCATATGAGTGTACGATCTTTGATGGTATCCACAAAAGCAAAAAAGAAAAACAAAATTTACGTACCCCCTAGGCAATTACCCCTATGATTAGTGTCTACGGGAATTATTCAATGCAAGGGTTGAATGCAAATGTCTACTGCACCAGTATTCGGCCACCAACGAGCGCCGCAACGTCCCCGGTGCAATTTTGCACCAACAGTGTAGAGCGCGATGCATTTTCAGCGGCCTTGCACACGCATTGACATTGAGCACGCATATCGTGCAGTGTGACTGCGACCGAGCAAAATGCTCCTCCAACGAAAAAAACAATCAATGTTAATTTGAAAAATCATCAAAATACGGGCCAGTTTGTGATGACGGAGAACGAACTTTCATAAATCTAGAAGGACATAGTCCCTCAAATAGGCCTAAACGTAAATTTCGGAATTCTTACGAACATTTGAGCAGCGAAGTCGGATCGTTGGGGAGTTTATGTCTTCGTATGGTAGCGGAAAATCGCAAAGTGAGAAACGGGAAATTTTCGGAATGGTCACTATACCATGGGGTCAAAACTTCAAGGTCACACAGAATTTGCAAGGGTCAACCGATTATCACCAAAATCTAATCGATTCTTTCCTGTCATTATCCAAACATTCCCTGAACATTTCGTGCAAATCCGTTTACCCGTTCTCTTGTTATCTTGTACACAAACAAACAAACAAACAAACAAACAAACAAACAAACAAACAAACAAAAAAACAAAAAACAAACAAACAAACAAACAAACAAACAAACAAACATACGGAACCCTTTACATAACCCCCTGCCGATTTTCATCGGCGTGGGTAATAAAAAGGCATTATAAAAAACTTCCAATGAAACTGAGCTTCAAGGCAAACCATGCATTCCATCCCATGTAATCTTTATCATGTTGGAATTTATTCATTCTGCAGCAAAAGTAAATTATCTGGCCGACGTCATTATGCTGTACAGAACCAGACACACATAATATTTCATCATACTGCTGGATTAAGAGAGCCATGGGTGTGTAATAGCATACCTTCATCATAGAAATTTACTAAATAATTCCAACAACATATCACATGCTACTTTGGAGGCAGCACCACACAGATTATGGCAAACTTCGCTGAAGATTCATAACATGTAAAACATGGTATACAAGCTATGAGTCCAAAACTGCAGCAAACAGCATCATATTCCCACTTTTTTTCAAGTGCCGGCTGAGGCCAGATTATCCACTCGACACTCGCGTTATCCTCAATTATTCATAAACCGCCACTTAGCCTTGCGCCGGTCGTATCTTCCCATCCAGCGGGGATGGAATTTTGCACTCTGATTGAATGCTACACGGAATTATATCAACGTGGTGAATTCATCAATAGCAAATGGATCGGGCACTCTGTCATTTCCTTGTGTGTATGAGTGTGTGTGCTTTTTTGTCTTTTCCTTTCAAATCTTTCTTGAGAGATTTTCATTTCATTAAAAAAATCATGTAAACAAAAAAAACCAAAAAACTACATTGAAAGCATCTTTACCAATACACATTCTAGCCTCAAAATCTCTTACTGTAAAAGTTCCGAAATTTTCGCGGAGTTGAAATTTTCGCGCATTTCGCGCTATCCGAAATCAGCGTGAAAATAAAAGCACGCAAATATTTTTGCTTGCCATATGTTCCAGTAGTTGATGTCTGGATTCCACGGAAATAAAAACACGCGAAACTCTTCTTACCCACAGAAGCGCGAAAAATTAGCCGCACGAAATGATCCACTTTTACAGTACCTCAGATATAAAATGATCTTGATGAAATAGAATTACTAGCCTAAGTGCTTAATTAACAACCATCAAAAAAGAAAATAAAAGTACATTCTCAGCAACTCTAAAAGAGTAATTCTCTGCGCCGTGTCTTTTACTGAGGCAGCTGCTGGAATAATATTCTGAATGAATCCAGGAAATGTACAAGATGAATTAAGTACATCCTGAAAAACAATCACATGACATCATTCGAACTGGTCTGTTAACCTGTCCGGTGCATTTTATCCTGTATGTTCTCATCTTCCATAGAGTTCATATCTTATAACAAATTTTTGGCGTAATGATTTTGTGTTGCCATGGAAGACTTTGCTCTTATCTTTTTGTTTGTTTTAAATGTCTTGTTTGTTCATTTTGTGTGTGTGTTGTTTTTTTTTTTTGGGGGGGGTATATGATTTTGCATAGGATACAAAGGTACAATTGTATTAAAAGCTTTTGAAACCTTGTATAAACTACAAAATAAGAAATTATAGACGACATATTAACAATTGTGATACTGAATGTTCACTTTTTCAATGAATACAGTAGTACTGACTTGTTTCCATTTTGTTCTGAAGTACAATGTACATTACAGTTGCTATAGCTGACACTATATAATATGCATACAATGTACACATGTGTGTGTGTGTGTGTGTGTGTGTGTGTGTGTGTGCAAATAGTGCATTTGTCATAGCAGACACACACACACACACACACACACACACACATAAAGTCCATAGACAGGTACAAATGTACATTGAGTCAAATGTTTATCTGAAGCTCTACATACAGCACTTTATTAGTCGGTACAGAACAGTACAGTACCCGTGTCTACACACCTAATTTCCTTCTAGACCTACATTGTATAACATCCTCTTTTTGGTTTGATTTCACCCATAAATGTCATCAGACAGATTTGTTAGTCCATGTATTCTTTTTTAGTTAAATTCCTCCCACTTCCTCTTATTCCATCTTGCCTCGTCCGATGTCCACTTTCAGCGGTCATCTACAAACCCACATGCCTAAACCAATATATGTGGCAGTGGGAAGCCATCAAATTACCTCCCCCATAACATTTAGCAATATTCCTTTCGGCTCATTACCCCAAGTTGGAAACCGATTAGGATGCAATTACATTGCCAGCTCGCATTGCGGTCGGCAATTATGATACAACCTGGCGAGGAAGGCATTTCCTTGGCGAAAGGCAACAATATTCTCCCGAGCAATTTCATTTCCTCAGCGGCTTGCAGTCCCAGCCCCCTACTTTCTGACAAGCCAAATGATTACAAATCAATCCCGAAACTTCTTGGCGTAATTGCCAGAAATTAGTTTTTTTGCTTACTGTATCAATTTTGAGAAAATCATACATATCTTGGCTGCGTACAAGTCCTCAACTGACAGTTATCATGTCATCAATGCAACCGGATGCTCAAAACAGCGCCAGCTCCATATGGTATTACTATGGCAACGCATGCATTATGTATCACCCACCCCATACCACACAATTTTCCTCATGACAACCCACCTCAAAAATTCCATTCTAGAAAGAAAATACACTGCCCTCTCAGGCAGAACTATAATTTGATGACGATGAATACACCATCATTATCAAAATGGTAACTGTCTGATAATTTTGACATTTTCAGGGGGATGTGAACTGTATTAAACAGAAAATAATTTGTTTTTATATCAGCTGCATGACTACACCTACATGTATGTACAAAGGTGGAACAGACAATCAGACGATAGATGTAAGATGATAGATGGAACCTGAGATACATTGGGATTATCATTTTCACATGAAGCTTTTGACAATATGCAAGTTTGTTTGTTTTTTATGCTTGTTTTTTTTTTCCATCTGAGAAGTATGGTTGAACAGACCATATTCAGCTGCACAAGCTGGTCTTACATGGGGTCCAGTTGGGCGTGTTAATGCTCGTTAACCTTTTTGTATCACAATATACTATACATCAGATTCCAAAATAGTTCAAATACATGACCTATATTGTGGTTTGTGGAAACATATGCAAAACTCACTTGTGATTAGCTCCTTTAATTCCTCATTTTTCTGTCTTTTCTTGTCCTTATATCTGAAGATCAGTATAAGCAGGGATGCCAACCTCTTTAAAAAAAATAATTTATTCTGGGGGCTGAAAAGGGTAGTTTTGGTGGAAAACCAGTTTCCTGCAACAGATATATGTGTATGTTTACCAATTCAATTCAATTCAATTCCAGGGGAAAAGTATTCTCCAGGAAACCTGCAGTACTTTTGGCAAAACAAACAAACAAAAACAGTACAAAATACTGGGGAGAAAAAATGAGTAGGCAGCCAATAGGTGGTGGGGATGGAACAAGAAATGAATAACGACCCATATCAATTTGGCTAGACCTTGAACCTGTATAGTATGCATAGACCAAGGTCTGTCTCATAAATTTGTTGCTAAGTGCGGACTATCTCACTGTACGCCATGAACCTTGGTGTTGACGCACCAGCTTTGCTGCCGGTTTTCAGGTTGGCTCACTACCCGTCTATTTAAACCCAACGGTACTAGCCGGTAGTGCCACGTCAACATAGCATATGCAAACTGGTTTATAAATGCAAAATCAATAAAACACACACACACACATGGAAGTAAACTATTGTAAATGGCATTATGAACAGTGCATCATCAATTGATACATGATAGGTTTTATGTCATATGAACACATCCCCCTATCGAAGATGAGTTGATACACATATTACATGACCCCTTTTACAAGGCATTGTTCACGCTTCTTGTAGTGGTTCAATTTCAGAAATTGAATATTGTTGAAATGTGCTGGCTGGACTGAATGATGAATGCATGAGAACACATCAGTGTACATATGTACAAATATTGTGTGTATTACCCTGCCTATATCAATAAATTTGCATAATAAATTAGATGACCAAATACCACCTTGCTCATCAACTGTTTATTGTAATACTGTCTTATGGGACTAAATTGAGTATGGTACATCTGGTTGCTCAGATTTTCATTTTCTAGCATTCAGCATTTACTGTCGATCTTGTTCTGTTTTCTGTTTTTTCACAACTTCACACTTACACAATATCAGAGAATCTGGCGGCAGGAACATAAAGCTGAGATTTTTCACATCGGAAACATTCTCATGATCAATATATGTGCCTTTCAGCAACTGGATCAGGGTTGTCCATGTGTGTTACAGCAAAATCCTCAACAGGTTCAGATGGCAGGAGCACAAAATAGAGTGGCATTCCTTTTTAAACCTAAAACAAAAATGAAAAATTGTCTCTATTTTCATTGCTTTGCACACCATTTGTGAAAAAAAGCTTTTCCATGTCATTTTTTCACATTCTCTGTCCTGTTTTTGATGGATATGCTGTGTCAAAAATAGGTACTATATGGCTGTTCTGGTCATTATGAGGAAATATTGACATTGTATACTCTCTTACTTGCAGAGAAGATATATCACATTTGATCCCTCACCAATATACTGTGTTTGAGAAAATGGGACTTGTGCAAATGTTTATGGAACTGATCGAAAATTCTTTCAATATCCTGTGACTATTTATGGTTTTATGTGTTCTTTCCTGTTTTAGCGAGGCAGAGAGAGAGAGAGAGAGAGACATAGAGAGAGAAGAAAGAAAAAATAGAAAGAGAGGGAGAGAAAGACAAAGAGAACAGATGGTATTACTAACTGGGTTAGTTGAGATTCTACTATATTTACAGCAGCCTTTTTTTTTAAACAATATTATCCTGGTTACAGTGCATTGTAGTGCAGCGCATTGCACTAAAATAGTTTTTCATTATATACATGAGTATCTCAGTAGTTCCAGGAATCAAAACAAAAGAGAATGAATTTCATAGTCTCAACCACTCAGAAGGCATGACATAAAATACTGTATTTGCAAAGGCAGTGGGTTTCAGTCTCCATAGGGGATAAAATCAGTTACTACAATGCATGTGAACATCATCATACATTTCTGAGATTCCAGTAATGAGATCGTAAGATAACTTTATTCTTGTGCCGATAGATTTAATAGCATCTACCCAATTACCGGCGGGGGATCCTTTACTGGACTGAATTATGTGAAGTATTGTATCATAAAATGACAATTAAAAAATGATTGTCTATATATTAAAAAGACCTTTAATGGAAAGAGTGAAATCATGCAACAACAACAAAAAGACAATGAAATTGTCATGAAATTTGGACTAAGTGCTATAAAGTGATTGAATTTTAAACTTTCAGATATTTTCATGAAAGAGATGATTCTCTCTCTCTCAAGTTTAGATTAAAACACAGCCCAAGATACACGTACAATGTAAAGTAATTTGTAGTATGCAGATTCACTTCTACACCCATGACTGAATCCAAGACTATCGATAATGTTTGTTGTCTTTTGTTTTATTTTTCTTCAGAATTCAACACTGCCTGTTAGTGATAATAAAAAGGAAAAGTACAGCAGGTGCAAGTTCGAAAGAAGAGATGATGGAATATAAACTGGAGATTGTGTGTTTCAAGTATTCTAGATAGTGAGAGGACATATGGTCGCCCACTGATTGGGCATTGTCTTTACTGCTTGCCTCAGGGCAAAGGAAATTGAGAAGACAAAGGCATTACTTGGCCACTTGTTTTTCACATAAACAGTAGAGTAGAGTAACTCTCCAGTCAACAGTCCCACACATTTGATAAGATGATGGATACAACCAATGCAATCATACCACTTGCAAATAACTCTGAATCTCCTTGGAAAAGAAAGATTTTAATAGTGATGATGCCAACAGCCAATGCAATCATACCACTTGCAAATAACTTTGAATATCCTTGAAAAAGATAGATTGTATTGTAGTGATGATGCCAACATTGCAGAGGTGGGCTACGAAAAGGAAAAACATGACAGTGTCTGCAGCATAAATGTCAATGAGTCTGTGGTTAAAATCTACTGTATATCAATTATAATACTCCAATTGAAATTACCCATCTGTTTTTCATGAAGGACAGTTTTTTTCTGATGTAAAATACGTATCATCCCAGTACGTGCGTCTCTCTTGAATATCCATGAGTACCTGTAGGCTTGTCCAAAGGCTTCTCCGAGGCAATATTGCCATAGCAACAGATGAAATATGCAATGTACAGCATGAGCGTACACAGAGTCATTCCCTGATATGTATTCCAATTTATAGATTTTTCCCTTCTCCCAGCCTGCGGTGATATGTAAATCAATGACCTTGCAGTGAACAATGGCAATTCTATGGCTAAAACACAGGATTCCATCAACCAGTTCAGACAATGACAAAATGACTCCCAGAATAACCATAGACAAACTTTATGGTTGTAATTATACGAATCCCTTGTGATGTACTAATGCAAATAACAGTTTGAATACGAACAAAATTCTCTACTGTTTGAAAGAGGTCAACTAAAGGTCCTTTTCAGACTGACAAAAGAATTTGTTGGTGCACTTGTAGATATGTTTAGAAGCACATTTCAAGTCAATCAAAACATATTTGTATGGCCTAGAGGCAACCTTATGTGCCAATTATTCTAAATTCATGTTTTGCCAGTCCGAAGGAGTTTTCTGATCTAGTTTTGCTCAATTCCGGGCGCATGTTTGAAGTATGCAGCTATTTGAACTCTAAAACACATTTTCCACTTGCAATGACAAAATGAACGCTCTTGCACTTGTGTTTGATTGACAGGGCCACGGACTTTGTACCACAAATATTGAATAGAATGTCAATTGCAGTTTATGAACGGAAGGAAAAACTCTTAAAAGAGTCTATACAGTTCCTGACTCCTATATGGGAAACACGTTTCTAGCGCATGATTAAGAATGACTAAATTCTAACAGCTGAAAGTGGATATTAAAGGTTGCTGGCCTTAAAACATACAGTCTGTACCTCGCAGGCAACAAGAGATATATGCCATTATGTCCCAAGAGCCATGCTACACTAAATAATAATGCAACTCAATATGCCATATACAGTACATTCATCAACCCCCTATTGTATTACAAAAGTTACTATCACCTTTTCATCTCAACGCACATCCCTTTCTAATCCTAATCTACACCTCATACTCTTGATACAGCTGTGCAAAGAGGTGAGTCACAATTCATCTGCCACTGGAATATAGGCATCACACTACAAATGTGTGAAGCTGTGAACGATGGCAATTTGGGGAAATTTGACCTTCAACTTGGTGAGCAAATCCATTGGTATGACAGGTCTTTGGTTGTTTATTCTTCTTTCTTTCTTTTTAATTTGTTAAAGAACTCATTAGTGTGACTGGTTTAATATATCGAAGATTCTATGATGCCTTTATATCCAAGATTTATACTTCTAACAACAAGAATGCTTCCTGAAGGCTCGCTCAACACTTAGGCAACTGATGCATGCAAACTGGTACTAAATATGATATGCAAGGTATCATATTTAGTGGAGATAAGGCTGCCCTTACTACAAACCTAAAGCAGTAAATTTGGGGTGAGGCCTAGACCCCGTTTACAGTGCGAGGCTCGGCCGCGGCTCGGCCACGGCCGAGTCTACCTTCATTTCAGTGTAAACGCGCAAAAGGCCAAATGCGAGGCCAAAATTGGCCTCGCATTTGGCCTCGCTCTGGAGGTGGTCTCGGCCGCGGCCGAGCCGCGGCCGAGCCCGGCCTTTTCTTGGTGTAAACGCAAATTGGGCCAAATGCGCGGCCAATTGCGCGGCCAATTTTAGTCTGCTTCCAAACCCTCTGCCTATATCTTTCGCTGTTCATGATATTGACCCCCTCAACGTCGAAAACTAGTATAGTTTATGGTGGTTTTTGTCCTGCAAAGGATTTTTTCCTTCGGCAAAGGCCTTTGCCCGAACGGCGACTTCGGCGCCACGGAATTCATTTGGCAAAGGGTCTGAAAACCAGACAATACCAAATTGCGTTTGTTTACAAGCAGAGCGCCACTACGACAAAATATTGACAGGTTTAAATCAAAAGCGCGGCCGAGCCCGGCAGTGTAAACGGACAAAATTGCGGGGCCCGGCCTCGCAATTGAGGCTTGGCTCAGCCGCGGCTCGGCCGCGGCTCGGCCTAGCCCCGCACTGTAAACGGGGTCCTATATGCAAGTACATACAAATTGTCTGTCCAACTCAGAGAATTACCTCTCTTACCGACATGGGAGGTTTATTTTGCACAAATGCTCACTCATTTTTCACATTAGGGCCCTATACACTGAAATATCATTCAAAATGATGATACATACCTTGCATTATTTGGAAGAAAAAAATAAAATAAACACAAATTATTCGTAGGAAACACACAAAAAAAAACATGTAGAAATAATAAAGTTTCTAATCAAAAATAATGAGGAAAAATGATGAAGTTTTGATGAGAACAAAATCCCACAGAGTTTTGTCTTTGTTTTGTTTTGTTTTGTTTTATTTTGTTTTGTTTTGTTCTTTAGGTCGAGAGGCGGCTTATATGGCATTGCAACCTTGTTGACAGTGAATATGGTATAAAGTAATGTGTTCAAATTTATAGATTTACTGTCAAGTTAGTCTGGTATCCATCTGCCATGCCAACATCATCAGCTTGTTTCTTAAAGGGACTGTACAGTACTGGTTGAGGTGGAGATTCATGTTTTGAACATTTCTATTAAAGTGAGATAATGAGAAACCTCTTATAAAATATGAAAGAGCATGTGATTTTAAGTACGATTCAACGTTTATTTGATGAAAATTTATGAAAATTTGTTTTCAAATGGCTGAGATATCCAAAAAAGTGATAATAATAGAAGGCGACAGACCAAGCCTTTTATTAGGATATCTTTGTTTCACCTTGTTTTTGGATATCTTAGCCATTTCAAAGCCGATTTTCATCAAATAAACTTTTGATACCCCTTAGAATTGCATGCTCTTTGACATATCATGGAGTGGTTTCTGAATTTCTCGCAAAACGTTAAAAGCTAAATGCTCACCTCGACCAGAACTGTACACACCCTTTAAACTTTTGTTTCACCATATGAATTATTTTCTGCTCTGCTAATTCATTTTAAAGGTTAGGGTTTCCAAAGAGATACACAATTATAGTTTATTTTGTACCTATGTTCTTTTTCTGGCATATCTATTTATGATGTGACTATGCGTTCTTGGTATACGATATACCACAGAGATTCATTGCATTTTAACCTTTCTCTGCACTTACTAGCACTATCAAAAAAAGACCCTCTCCACCCACACATACACACCCACACACACATTCTCTGTCTTGCCATCTCTTCTCCTTGTTTCTCCCTCCCCTCTCCCTCTCTCACTATCTCTCTCTCCTTGTCTATCTCTCTCTCTTGCTCCCTCCATTTCTCTGAGTTTGAGTTTGACTGCATGTCGACAGTCTTGACACCTGCCTATCCCCGAGACCATCTAATGGGCTGGAACACTCCCACAGCAACTGGCCGATACCATTTAATATTCATGGGGGCCGTAATGAAGATGGCTGGTAGAGAAACTGGGGAGCGAGACTCGCAGTGAGTAACTACCACGGGATGGGAGTTTAACCCTTTAGATGCTCAGGGGGGTGTTTAACAAAGAATCTAAGCCAAACTTTGAAGTTACGTTTGACTTTAAACTATGGAACATTGGAATTTCTTTTTAGTTTTATCTAAATGTTTTCAGAATCCACTTCAAACTGTTATCAAAAATTTACAGAAAAAATCCTGTGATACGGTGTGATACTCCATGGTCGACACGTGTGATTAGATTCCTTTCGTTGAATTTGATGTAAACATCAAACGGAGTTTCCCTTTCAAGAGAAAAAATTCTCTGCTAAACAACCTGCCACACTTGATGAATTCTAAACCCTGTGGAATCGCTGGTGTGCTGGCTGGAAGGGGTGCAATTATCCCGTGAGCATCGTGAGGAAATTGCCTTAACAAAGTCGAATGAATATGGATAAAACATCGCTCGGGTATGTACATTCATCATAATCATGGGTCATGAAAAATGAATGAACATCTACCTACTGCAGAGAGGTCTACATGCCAACATCTATAATTCATTTTGCCTGATCATTTGTGAAATTGTGACCAATGTGTGCAGTACACTACATCAGCTCCCCCCCCCCCCCCCCACCAGCTAATGAGAAAATGCATGCACTCACTTGCACATGTCAGAGCCTATCTGGTATTACTATTTTGAGTAGTGTTAACATTTTTGTAACATCTTTGTGTTAAATACAGATTTCTGTGATCTGAGAACGATCAATGTATGATGATAGGCAAAAGAGAATAACTGGGACTATTATCCTCCTTATGACAATAGATGGTGTAACCACATGATAAACTTTCCATTAAAGGGAAAGTTTATAAATGATACTGCAAACCTAGGCAACATTAACACTGACAGTGGTTATCCATTCCATTCACACTGGAAAGAAAAATTTTAAAGTTGTATCACAAGAGAAAATTTTTGCTAATTTATTTATTTATTTATTTTTTTGTTGTTGTGATGTACACAAGCCAACTGCAATGACAAGTATAAACAAAGGCCTGGATCACTATTACTGCAAGTTTCCTTCATTGCAGCAGGGAGAAATCTAGATATAGAATGGATAGTCACATGACAAAAAAAAAAAAAGTTTCTGCTATGCGGCTTCTAATTATAATTCATTGCAGCAAAAGTTTATGCAAAGTTGTGGAAAACTGCACTCCCATGTGCAATTTTTCTTGCAATATTTTGGGTGGAATTATGGAACAACTGCCTAGCAACTATCACGAAAATGTCACAATTTTTCTAATGATGCTTTCATCACTGTCAGTATGAATGACCCTTACAACATCAACTGGTTGGGTTTTCTTCTTTTTCTCACTCTCTGTTAGTCTGAAATTATTCTTCGTAGCCATACTTCAAAATTTGAGAAAATCTTAGGTCCAGCCTCTCCAACCTTCTTCCCAAGGAAAATCAAAGATATTAGCCAGTACCATCTACATGTATCAGTTTCACCCATTCAGAAAATCAGGTAGATATCTTTCTTGTATTCTATTCTTATTTCCGTGGAATTGTTAATAATTGATAATGTAGCAATAGAAGGAGCCCAGCTTTGGATGAATTTACTCATGCTTTTATTAGCAGCAATGATAGATTACAGTTTTCTTGTTTCTTTTATCTATCTTCTTTTTTTTAGGCATTAAAATGTGAATAGGTGGGTGTGCTTGAAATGCCAATTGGTCTCCAATGGATCCTTTTATTTTTAGTCATTTGTAAGCTCTTCAACTTGATGGATGGATAGATAGATAAATATGAATATTGATGGCTTTAATAGGAAACAGATAGATCGAATGAAAAAGTGAGAGAAGAAGATAGAGGGAGGGAGAGATACATGTAGAGGGTTTCTAAGAGCAACAACTACTGAACGTAGCACAATACAATCACTCCACCCTACTTTCTATAACTTTTGTAAAGATTCAAGCTGCCGATTGCTCGACTGCTCATCATGTTACATGCGGTAAAAAAGTGTCACTGCATGTTGTCGCTGTGGAGTGTAACATTTTTGTCAACTTGTTTTGCACTTTGATGTCACCAACCATGTACATCCATGATGAGTTCTTTTAAATACAAACTAGTTTTGCACCTCTGTGCTCCTGTCCTGTGAAGTCACAACATAATTTTGCAGCATGCAAGGGCGCCCAATCACTTATTTACACCCAAAAACAACTGCTTCCTCATATAAAAATGCCATAATGTAATCATTTGCCTTTCATGAAAAAAAACATTGCCATTTCTAGATTACAAGTATACTCAGTAATCGGCATGGCCCATACTCGATGATATGGAGGTGTTGTGTAAAACAAATAGCAGATTGTCTTAACTCATGCAGTGGAACAAGATTTCACACTCAGTGAAAGATGACGAGCACTATTCAACTTTGCCTCACCTTGTCAAATACAGCAGAGCACCTCATCTTTCACCTCGTGTGAAATTCTGCACAACTGAACTTGTGACCATTCACTATATTTGTATACAGTTGTCACGCAACATAACTCCACAAAATGGGCTATTATCTAGGGCTATCTATTAAAAGCCATCTGGAGAACACATTTAATAGATGAAAATGACAGAGCAAATAAGGCATGTTTTTATGATATGTACAATGTAGAGGCAACACTCCTGTCACTTCAGCTAGAACCCCAACACTGCCTAATAGTTTCAGCCAAGGCTTGGCAAGCAATAAGTTCTGATTCTTGGCCTCATCTTTCGACGAGCTTGGGCACTGCTGTCGTGGAAAACTTTGCGAGAGACGGACTCCGCCCCCAGTCGGACGGACGAGATGAACGGCTTGGGCAGCGAAGCAACCAGGTGTAAATGACCTCTGGAAGATGGAAATATCACTCTCTTCTTTTCTCCCCAGGGTCTTACCCATCCCAACTCAGCTGTGACCAATTTGGAGGCAGAGCAGTTTAGAGTAGGGGGCAGTAATCCTTACTGCTGGAACAACCAACTGTGAAAGTAGCTTAGGGAGTGAGGATTCAGAATGCCAATAAAAGCTTTTACACACATGGATTTCTGTCTGGTATTGAAGCCCCAACCATTCACCAAAACAAAAGCAAACAAAGAAGGAAAAACACCCCATATCAAGCTTTTGTAAATTCTAGCAGCAGAGGCTATTTCTTTCTTAAGAAGTCAAAGCAAAAGTATCACAAGGTGTAAATGCAATTCCAGTGCAGAAATGTACAGACGTTTGCTTTCACTGACTTCTTGCTGTAAATTATCTCTACGTAGATTATCTCCATACTCATTAAAATAGCTAATCAAAATTGCTTGCTCTATATGATCAACTGTTGTACTTGCGAACACATGCATGATTTTGTTGGCGACCAAGTAAATTTCCATGAAGTATCCCTTCAAATCGTGTGTGCATCAATGTATCAAATTTCTCTATATCCAAAGCACATCCTGGTTTAGATATGGAATAGGAATGTCTCTATGACGTACGTATGATGTCAATGACATTTTCAATCCACCACGGGAAGACCGGTTGAGCTGAATGGCTTTTAGTCACATACAGTGTACCAAAACGAGATGTGAGACAGAAGGACAGACGGATGGAAATCCTGAAAAACATATCGTTTCAAGCACCTTTCTGGATGGAGGCATATAAAAACAGGAACAAAAAAGAAGCACTGAATGGTCAAGTGACCAGAATATCTGACAAATGCAGCACATTAATCAACTTACAAATTATACATGATGACGTACTTCTAATAAATTAACACAATGACTACCAGCACAATGATAAACAATATAGCTTAACCTGTTGAGGACGAGTCCAAGTATACTCGGGCAGGGGTCTAGATGGGAAATGTGTGTATAGCAAAATCTGCCCATCCTCAATGGGTTAAATCTATTTAAAATGAATTTTCTGGTGAATTGGACAGATTTCATAACATGTATTCACAACATACTAAGAAAGCATTTGATCTTTTTTTTTTTAATTCTGATCTGCAAGGCAGAGCAGCATACCTCATAGAGGGACAATTCATAAGGTTTAATGACAACAAAAAGTCCATATTTCTTATCTAAATCTAAGAAAGAATTTCTTAGAGAGCTGAGTTACAGGGATGGTACTGGATTTGAAGTTTCTTTTATCCTACAGTTTTTAGGCCACATATTCAAATAAAGTTATGAAGTATTTACTGCTTTCCAAAATTTCAATTGACAATGATACCAAATGCAACCACATATGAAGTAAAATGCAGTTCAAGTTCAAAATTGATTCCATTGCCTTGCAACTTTACTCTTGGTTTTTACAAACACAAAAACAGAAACTCCTGAATGAGGTTCATGTGATTGGTAATTTCATAGAAATGTACTCACTAAGGTACAAAACAATTTTTACAATTGTGAAATAAAAGAACATATTTCTATAAAAACAGAAACTGATATTGATCCTTGATCAATGGAGTATAACTCCATCCCTTTCAAAGGAGAAGCTTTAATGCTATTCTAAAATTGTTTCAACTTAGCATTATTCTAACGGAAAGGATGCAGTACTCTTAATAGCTTTTACTACAAACAAAATGAGGAAATTCATTGAAGACTTACACGTATGCAAGTCACTGAGAGAGCATGAAACCAAGAGAGTACAAATTATAGCACATGATCTAGTCTGTCATGTGGTCGTGACTAGTATGACTATTCATTAAAAACATGTTAATGTTTGAAATAGATCACAATTTTCATACTTTATGTCTGACTCTGACAAAAAAAAAAAAAAATCAATCTCTACCTTATGGCATTTAATCTTTGTATTATAGTCAACTTGGAGACAGAGAAGTAATTAACATGATACACTCAACTCCCTTGCCCCAGCCGGCCTCACCTTTAATAATACCCAAGAGTATATCTACAGTGAGAAGCAGTATTTGCGCGGCAGTGAAATTCAGCACAAAATCAATAGTTTGCTGATTTCTCTTACAAGGGGGGTGCGACTGCGATTTTGTGCTGTTTTGTGGTCTCACTTGCTTCTACAGTTAAAGGGAGAGTTAGGTTTCTCTCCATTGACAGTATGTTTACTCTTCTGTCAAAGACTATCACTTGGCAATTACGGTGCATCATTGGCCTACATATTGGCTCACTGGTTTATTCCTTCAGACTCAAATTTGCTACCTCAGCTTTTACAAATCATGGCTGCATCTATCTAGCTTGACAGAGAGAACCACATTCCAAAATGTGTTTCAAAAGGCATACATGAAAGTGATGTGATCTTTTCTCTTTTGATTCTGCATTTACCTGAAAATAATCTAATCATAATTTGGAAGATGTAACTATGCAGTTGCTTTGTGCCATTTAACCCAGGAAATAAAGGTCAAAATTTGCCTGCTATACAAATATTTCTAAATGGTATTTCTCCTTCACTTGAAATAGTTTGTGGCTCAAACACATATCAAATTGGTGTTTCCACCTATAATTAAAATGCTGTTTTGTTTACAATGTATCTACAGCCAGAAAATACCTCAAACACATTTGGACTGGGGATTATACCTCAGAAAATTTTCACATATCATAAAGTATTATTACCATCAATACTTCCAAGGCCTCTATTGTGTCTACATGTATCTGCACTACTTTTACTACTACTGCTGACAAAACACTATTTCTACTTCTACTATCAATAGAAGTCCCACGGATAAACCAGGGAGGTGGAAGAAGATGGAGATGGCACTCTGAGAGCTTCCCTCAGAGAAAAAAATCAAGTGGTCTTACACCGATTACGTCTTGAAATCCAACCCTCATTCTGTGATAAATATGTCAAAATCTGGCCTTATCGGTCCACCCATCACCCTCCGGCGCACTAGAGTGACGCAACATGATCTCCTTTCCAGGCCTTCCATAAACACACGCTCGTAAAAATCGGGCTTTGAAGCGATGCGTGGCACCGACAAAATGACGTCATATTCAAAATTTTGGCAGTCTATTACATTCAGTGAAAGACGTCCCCCTTCGAAATCTACAACTTATGGCTCAAAAATTGGGTAGCGTGGTATGTCTATACCTTTCGCTGGTTCAGCAGACTGTGCTGAGGAGATTGCCGTTTGAACCAGCGAAATCGGTACACAAACGACGGAGTTACTGAGCAGTTAGTTTTGTGCGCTAGAGATGTCATCATATTGTTTCTGTATCGATTATGAGAAATTCCGCACATTTCCGCATTTTTTTAATAGTTAGAGAGGTAGGCCTGACCTTTATCTTCAAAATAATATAAGTTACATGAGCGTGTTCGAGCGTGTTCGAGCGTGTTTTCAAACAGTTCGAGTGTAAAAGTAGTGCTTCATAGAGACCGAAGCGGGATTTTTTTTCGTCTGCACCCGAGCGAGCTGGGGCTTTTCAGCGTACTCGTCGGGTTGTTGTAGGGCCGCCGCGTAGGCGTCGGGACAGCGTTCGTTGCCGTTGTTTCGGTGAATTTGAGTTACTAGTAAATACATATTGGAATGGAAAGTTGAGTGTTAAAAAGTGAAAATTAGACATATCAGCCTTTATTATAATAATTTTCCGTAGAGAATTAAAGATGATATCTACAAAAGCCTAGATGTATGATGCTGTAAGTATATTTTAGGGGGGAAACAGAGCTTAGTATACAGCGTTTCGCCTCACTCTCCCTCGATCATTCATCGGTAAATACCGGTAATCGGCTCGACTCTACCCCATGCTAACGTTACAAAAAATTGAATTAAAAAGTAGTAGAGTACACCTCTGGAGCTAGTAGAATCTAACGTTTAACAGTGGTTAGATTCTAGTTTGTGAAATACTAGAGTCTACTAGCTATGACTAACGTTAGGTATGCTTTTGCTAGGCAGCATACCTGAGGAGTGGAGGTGACGCTGCGCTATTAAACAGTGTCCTGAGCCTTGCCTTTGCCTAGGCCTCCAATTTCCAAGCCAAGGCCCAACTAACTTTCTGAGTTTCAGTTTCAATTGTAAATCAAATTTCGTTAAGTTGCTGTGTCAATGTGATTTTGAATTTGCTAAAGAAGCAATTCCTCCTCAACAAACTCGTCTCCGTCAAAATCACGATCGCCAGAACCACCACCACTGCTTACACATAGAGTTCTGTGCTCACACCGTAGGACGCCATTTTATTCCCCGACCACAATGCATTTCGCGTCGTGAGTTTCCGCCACAAGATTTACGACTTGCAGTGCGCCGAGCGTGAGTAATGTGATTACGGGAGGGGGAAAAAAAACGCTGTCGGGGCCACGCATGACTTCAAAGGAAGCTCAAAAGAGCACACTCCATCTTTCTTCCACCTCCCTGGATAAACTCAAAGAACACTCTTGCAAACTAGAACTACTGCAGAGCAAAGTGTACAAACACTGGTGAGAGAACTACCTTGATTCCATTGATCATGTTGTTGTTCTACTTTGTTTGTTCACTCTATCTTCTCTTTTGTTTTTGTTTTCAATCTTTTATCTCTTTTGTTTTGTTTTTCTCTTTCTTCTCTCCAACTAATTGGACTTACAACTTATGTGTCTGTGCGGATTTGAAGTAACACTCTACAAAACATGTGTCTGGAGTCCTTGAGGGGGAAATCCAAATGAGAGAGATCAGCTGTGAGATGGGGAGTACCAAACAACAGTGACATGCCTTTTGAGGTCTGTTCCCATTCATCAATCACGCTATTAGGCTTGCATCCACGCCGATGGAGACGGAGCCGAGACTCCATGATATTTTCCTTTGAGCAATCCCTCCCAATTCAAGAAAAGTTTCATCTGTACATGGACACTAAATAGCAGCAAAGGACATACTAAGTTTTGAGAATCTAAAGGGCGCCAGGAGTGTCCATTGTCTACAGAGTTAAAGCACAACGATACACAAAATTCCAGTCGACTTTAAATACAATAGCATCATAGACAAACAGAGTGGGAGAAGTTATGTATACCAGAATAAGACCTAAAAAGTTATAAGGAAATTTGTAAAGCTCTGCATCTTTTCTGGTTTTCAGTTTCTTTATTTCAACCACAAAATGTGAATATCAGATAAGACAACTAATGTAAGCTGCTAGAATACAATGCCCATCAGGAAATATATGCATGTGCACCGAAGTACACTCATCAAAAACGTTCAACTTCTGATGTGCATGATTCACTGGCTGTGTGTGTGCTGCATATCATGAAGCTGTACATACACAATTCATAATGGGGACTATGAGCTATGAGCAATTACACACAAACAAGAATGATGCTCAGAATTCAGCCAGGCAAATTTTGCATCAGGTTCGGGTAGTCTGAAACTAACAGTCAATTATTGTTGTTCCGCGGCAAAGCGCAATAAACATAAAGTTTTGTGTCCTACTATTAAAGTGCAAATAAGCAAACAAATACATCCTCCAATGTGACATCCATGACTGTCAGTCTTTAATACAGACAATAACCAGTTTGTTTTGTTTATACTGGTTATCTTGCCTCCACCATACACCTGTCCAACCATATTCGGCAACTCATCAGAAGGTGTGGATTCCCATGAGTTGTGCACAAGCTGAAGTCATGTGGAAGTGGGACGAAGAAAGTTATGTTCACACGCCGCTCTTAATCTGTAAGATTTGCTCAAATTGTTCAACACCAATGATTGGCTCCTGGCAGATATAGCCCCACGTAGAAGCATTCAAAAGCTAGCAATTGTAAAGATTGGTTGATGGTTGTTAGGAATCACAAGCTTTCTTGGTGGTTATGCTCTATCCATGAGCTATGGGGGGTTACCACTTGTACAATGTAGTTGAGCATCATGTGGACATGATAATCAGCATACACAAAAGTTAGTATGACCTCTGCATGAAATCTTTTCCCCCTTTGATAATATCCAGGTCAACCTCCAGTTCATGCTGTATACTACTATATCGTTGCACATCATTGTGTCATTGAAATGCTAGTGCTGCGTGTATAAATTTTATCCAGTTCTGTGGTTTAATCATCAATTGTGGTTCTCCTCGAAAGCTTCATCTTAAAGACAAGATTTCGTGTGGATGCGCATCCTTGTTTAAAACTACAAAGTTTGCACGGAATTTTGAAGATCACAAACGTTGTGTGAATCTAACTTATCACTGGTTTTATGGCTTGAGATTGATGGCCTTTTTTTTAAAACCCATTAGGGACCGACTGATTTTGCTACAAAACGCACTGCCCATAGACTCCTGCCCAAGTATACTCGGGACTCATCCGCAGCGGGTTGATACAACGCATTGACATCCAATCCTGGTCACAAGCTCTGTCACCGAGAGAGATCCAGTTGGTATTTCACACTCACTGCCCAAGCCAATCCAGCCATGACAAGATAGAGAATTAGGCTTAGGGGTTAAAGCCTCACTATCATTCTGATAATGAGATGCTCAGGCTTAAATATAGCCCGTGCCCTGAACTGTTATGCAACAATATTCCAATTATTTAATCTTGTAGAACAAGCAGAACCAGATGGGAGATGATTCCAACAATTTGCCCAGATTCAGGTACAGTGAGAGGTACTGACTCACATTTGAACATGTCGGACTAGTAAAGTATTTCCTTGTATGGAGTACACACATCATGTTCATACCTAGAACATGATATATTGTGGATGTATAACAGCAAAAAAATAAAGAAAATACAAAATACAAATAAATAAATATTTTCCTGTTGACTTCCAGCATCACAATACAGGTTTAACCTGTTCCATAAGGGAAGCTGGTAGCCTGCATACAATACCTATGGGCATTCAGAATTCAGTATGGAACGGGTTAAGTGGAATTGTTTTTCTACTCATGAGTACAGAGGTGTCATGTTTCTGATCACCAAAACTTCTTGATTAACTTTCCACAACTACTGGTAGCTACACTTTAAAAGATGCTTGTAGTAACTTACAACAGTGGTCGTGATGAGATTAAAGGGTATTTGTGGACAATGGGCAGTTTTATCATCAGCACTGTAACTTGCTGCACTGTGCATGCATGATAGGGATCGTAAACACTTAAGTATATCCAAATTGAAAAAAAAAAAATAGTATTTTAAACCCTTTTGTAGACTAATACCCTCATCAAAGCAAGCAATCTTACAGGTGCACCAGGGTGTAGCTATTGAAGTTCTTTGCTTTGGAATCTTTCGACCCTGTGTGAAACTTCCCTCTGCACCCCACACACACTCCAAACTATTAAAAGGCAATTCAATAAAAGATTCTGAAAGTCTGATAAACCCTTAAATTGCATCAAACATAAAATAATTTCTCGCCTGCTGCCCACTGAAGAGGCACAGGCTGCTAGACCTCCATTAAAGAAGAAATCCACCCCAAAAATAAATAAACTTCAAAAGAAAGAGAAAAATAGTCTCCACAAAAAGATACATATGACCCCCAAAAAAATCTGATAATAAGGAAGATATGACATTTTGAAATTTTGAAAAAAAAATTGAAAACATTTCCTGAACAATCCTTACGAATATTCAAATGACCGAATTGATTATGTCATACCTCACAATTTTTCATGAATATTATGCATGAAATTCGGAAAAATTGTTATTTTCAGCTAACACAAATAAAAACAAGTTCCCATAGCAAAATATATCAGAGTTCACATTTGTTCTTTTTATTTTAGGTGGTTTTTAAGACAAATCTTATTTCTGTACAGCCGAAATATGAGATTTTTTGTCATTTCTGTATATGACATGTATAAGAAATTGTGAATGCATGACATTGTCAACTTGCTGACTTGAATATTCATAAGGACTGGTAAGGAAATGTTTTTCTAAAAAATAAGAAATTTCAAAATGTCATATCTTCCTTTTTTCTTATCCAATTTTTGTAATTTTTCTTCAGTTTGTTTTCTTTATATAAGACAAGTTCATAAAGAAGAAATTGTACCGTTTCCATTAAATTACTCTATACTGTAGTTGCAATTATTTAGCAAGGATTGCTTTGTTCTATTGAACAGGGGAATTGCAGGTGCTAAATAATCATCACAAATCCTAGTAATTCTTTTAGCAGTCTAAGTAAATCATTTCTGATTTCTGATGTCAATGTAAAAGGAAAAACTTGCAGAAATTGAATATTCTGTTACAATCTTTTAGTCTAATATTGATGAAACTTTTATGTTTCGTTCAGATTCTTTTCTTTTCTTTGATGATATCATACTATCATATGTGACCCTTGTACATGGAAGAGAGTGTCTCTTTAATATCCACTCAAACATAGAGTAGAGTGTGCCTTTAAGAGCTCTGCCATCCATCGACTGCAGTCAAGACGCCACAGGGCAGAATATGGGTCATCACTACCCCCTTGCGACAATGCCTTCGTGCATTCTCAAGTTTGCACACCATTTCGATACTTTCCAGTGGGCGGAGAACAACGTATTTCACGGCTTCCCCCGAAACTGAACATGACACCAGCCACCTTTGCATGTAAGTGACAAGTATCGTTGCGGACTGGCCCTGATGCAGTATGCATTAAAAAAAAGGGGGGGGGGATGGGATTGTTGGGTCTTTCGCAGGTTGATGATTCCTTGGATAAGAGGCCTCTGGGACAAAGCAGCTTCTTTGAGGTTGAAGGAAACCTTTATAAACATGATGAAATTAATTCACATTGCTGTGGTCGCCACACAAATTTTCCCATTTAAAGCCTGTGTATAGTTTAGGTACAGAATAAGAAAAACAGTATGAGTACAGTGAGCATTGCTTTTCTCTCCTTGTTATGTGAAAGGCACAACATGATATTCAAGTGTGTACCTTCATGTATTTTTTGACTTTAGGAACAGAATATTTCAAAGACCAAAATATGCAAATCACATTAACATTAAATTATTCATCAAAGCAGACAACAATTGCATTAGTCCCATGTGTAAATATTTGTGTCTGCTAGTAATGGGTAGAAACCACAAACAATTTCAATTTGTTCTGAAGACTATTTCAAATACATGGCATGTCTGGCAGAAATTTCTCTTGAAATGACATATGAAGCCATTAAAACCTAGCATGGTATTGGTTGAAAGTTAAAAAAAGATTCTTTCAAAGCAATTTAAATAGCAAAAATTGATATTGTACTACTACCATTTCAACTGCAATTATTTTACTGTGATTACTGATAGTCAAATGTACAATTTACTTTTTTCTTTCTATTTAAGAACATAAAACACTTTTAAGTATTCTGCCATGTGTACCATACTTTTAAAGTTTCCAACATTTTCTTTACTTCAGAAATACATTGGAGCTTCAACTAGGCAATGGAAGTAGCCCAGCACCCTGTCCTATAGTTAAGATTTATTGGTAAAATCAATATAGATTGTGATTCACTAACTAAATGCATGTTAAACAAGCTTAAGTTGAGTGCAATTTATTACAGCATTCAGTAGCAAAGTACTGTTTGTGGGTGGTGGAGCGCACATAAGTACGAACGGAAAGTGGACATAATCTCGATCAAAAATCCACTTGATTCTCAATCAAATTGATGACTCATATCTGGCATTGGACAAAATTTTTATTTCATAGTCATACTAATGGCACTCACATCAGAATCCACACAGTACAATCAATCTAGACATATATATACCAAATGATACAATATCTATTCAAGGCTGAGGGAATGCAAATAAAAATTTCAAAGAACTTTACAAAATATGCAGTCATCAATATGTACATTGTACGTCCCTAAAGGTAAAATTGAGGATATTTGAGGAACTCTGTCACTATTCAGCATGAAACTGGACTGCATTTCATGCAAATTACACATGTATGTAGACCATATGTGAATGTCATATGATGCTGAAAAAAAAAAATAGAACAAAAGAGAGAAGGAAAAAAAAAAACTAAATGACTGTACAGAAAGGTTATGAACTGCCTTTGCAGCTACATCACTTCAAAATATTTGAATGCAATGGAATACCAGAATATTAGAATGGCCAAAGTTCAAATTTGGCTATCATCTTTGGAAACTCCTGGCAAAGTAATTCAAATATAGATAATCATTCTAATTACTGTTATATTCTTTTAATTTGTACACAAGGTACTGTATACCTAGTAGCTAACATTCTAATAACAGAAACATTAAAAACATTAGAATGTTATCTGCTTCTTGTTGTTGTTTGATTCTTTCTCTCAAAATTTGGTCCAATGGACTTATGGAGAATATGTTCATGTATTCAATTCCTTCTGATAACCCTCACACTGCAATACAAATATTTACTTTCTACACATACATGATGTGCTTGTCTGTCTGTTAGTGTGTATGAGATGTGACTGTTAATTCTTCACAGAGTTATACTACAAAACCAGAAATATTTGTCGCATCAAACTTTTACAAATTTGAGCTGACGGCCGTTTCCATGGCATAAAACCTTTGTGAATTGCCACTGGCATTCAATGGAATGTGTAGACAAATACTTTTGCATTTATTGTACTTTCACAAATCTTGGCTCCTCATGAAATTCTTGCAAATTTCAAAAAAAAAAAAAAAAAAATCTTGTTTTACTATATGTATCCCCAAAATGATGACAATATTTTCTTGAGCTCTAGAATTCACGCTAGCTAAATATGCAAAAATAAATGTACTGTGAAAATTTCTATAAAAGTAGTCATTTTTTTTTTCACATAGCGGGTACTGTTGCTACAGAGAAAAAGGAAGTTTGGCATATGATATCTCACTGTCGAGAGCTACATGTATCCAGGTGTTTAATATAAACCCTTCTCCATTCATCGTTATCACTATGACTCTAATGATCACGAGGATCCGTTTACACCAACCGAAAACCGCTTCCTCTTTCTCGAGAGGTGTCTCATCAGGAACACTTCACAGCCTGGATCAAAGTTTATATTACCGTGAAAGATACCCACATGTACCACCACCCTGGATCAAAGTTTATATTACCGTGAAAGATACCTACATGTACCACCACCCTGGATTAAAGTTTACATTACCATGAAAGATACCTACCACCATTTTCTCTCTCCCTCTCTCTCTTTCTTTCTCTCACATACACACACACAAACACACAAATACAAACACACAAACACACAAATACAAACACACAAAGCGCACACACTATACACATGCACAAACACATACAAAGACAAAACGCACACACTATACACACAAACATACACATTGATCCTGGCTTTAGAAGCGATATATATCCATTTTATAAAGAGACATTTATAAGATGAGAGTTGGCAGTGACAAACACTCTGTCTGTGAACAATGATGTGTCCACGTGTCTGTGTAAGGTCTTTTTGTACGAGCCAATTGACTAATAATAGAACAGTATGCTACTGGCTATGAATGGTATAAAATTCCCCATTTTGCATGAATAGGTATAAAAAAGTAAGAGAACATTGTCATATTCTTTACTATATGATATACACAATATACAGCACATTAATATATAAAATATACTGTATATATGCTGGTTTTTCCATATTGCTCATACGAGTCATAGCATGTACTTTATTACATGTTTCTAACAGCAGTGGGGATTATCACCGATATATTTGGCTTTTGCATACAACCAGGATACAGAACACCAAATATTTTCACAAAATCTTGCAGATGACACAAAGCATGACAGCACCCCGATCCGCATGGTTCGGCCCGTTTCCATGGCTTCTTGTCGCCCGAGTAACTACACAACTAGCAGAACTCAAAAGAAGCAGACATCTAGAGTTCACGATCGCCTTGCGACCCAAGGACTTCCGCCGAGTGAGGTTCATTGAGTCACGACCAATCAAATATTGATAGAAACGTGAGCGTAGCACGATAGACAAGGGAGAGAGGGAGCGGGGACAAAAATGCTCTAAGTGCTATGAGATTGTTGGAAATGATGCACTTCCACTGGAGGCAAAACTCCATTTTGTTGCTCAATATCTACACCACTAAGAATGTGATTCCACTTAATGGATATTAGAGGAGATTTTTACGCAATTTCCAAACAAAGCAGGTTTTATACTTCAGACTTACAAAAAGAAAAAGGCATCATTGCCCATTGAGTTTCAATTGCTGCTAAAAAAATGTTATTGGATATGAAATTTCTAATTTCCCTGCACCCTCTGCAAGCACAATTTAATCTGAGTTCCTCTACTCAAACAAAACTAAATCTGTGTATAATAGAGTTACTCTCCTCTGCCAATGTAATACACTCTATAAATATTCTGAAACAGAAAACTGACAAAGACTAGGCCTGAGAATTCACAGCTATTTCTCAGCTGGAGGGGAAAGGGGGGAAAAAAATTGGGGCAAATAATGAGAATTCTCATAAACGCAGATTCCTCCAGACATTGCGACCCATTTCCAGCGAGGTGACTACCAACTACTTCTATTTACCCAACCTAATCCGTATTTCCCCTGGGTCTTAGCAGTGTAATTGAACAACAAACACGACCACTCATGAGGGGTCTGCCTAGCACACACCAGCGTATGACCACGACAAACAACGGACAAGAGCGAGGAAGGGAGAGGTCCTCTACTCCGGGCATATTGAAACTGGACAGACCATCGCATGCTTCTTGATCTCACGATCGCTGTCGGCACGTCCCCGTCCTGGGACCGGTGGGACTTAAACTCATTTCAAATACCGTGACTGCTGCAAAGACATTTATAGCAAATATCTTGTACCACTGTCATAGCCTGCTTCTCCTGAACACTGCGGATAATTGTGCACTGGTTTTCTGCCGACATCCGGAAGGAGTGTTCAATGGACAGTAAAATAAGAGAGACTGATCATAAAAACATTTAAAACAAAAGTGACAAGTGGTAGTCCTTAAATATTTTATGCAGACAACACTGTGATAGAAAGGCACTAATGCCTGATCTGACAGTTAATCAGACAACGTAGAACTGATTTCATCCTTTTTCATAACCTTTGAAACAGCACCCCCATCCCCGGGAAGAAAATGAAAAATTAATCTGCCGAAGCTTATCATAGTCACTCGGACATTATATCAGAGATAGTCAAAAAGAAAGCAGAAAACTTGCTATTAAGGGACAATACTGCACTGGGGTATAACTATAGCACTCACATCTTTTGATGTGTAGACATCTGTGTTTGTCCTATCTGAACGCAGTGAATCAATAAATGAAGCAATGAGATGGAGAATCAGAAATATTATACTGTCCTGCACTTTGATTCTTAACTTTATGAAGATACTCCAGTTTTTTGCTGTGCTTGACTATTAATCAACAACAATCGCCCACAAAAACACAACTGCCATGTTTGTAGGAGCACACTGTATACAAGAGGTCAGCATATATGTCAAGGTGAATACAACTTTATCATGGCTTATGACCTCCTTTAAAAAAAAAGGAACATGAGATTTGTAAATTTTTCAAATTAAATTGGGATTGGGGAGGGATAATGGCTTCAGAAAGGTATCAAACTTGGTAATTATAGGCAGAATTTACTGTGTGAGTCAAATGGATCACCATGCTGATGTAATCTCTCATTAGAGAGAGATTTGGTGCAGTTTGATGTGTGCCGTAAAATTTATTCAAGATCTACTCCAAACGTGATGAATCCCTTTCACATTAGAGCTTGAACTGGCCCAGAACAAGGCTCAAAACATCAATAACTGAACAGCTATTTGCTGCTTGCTGTATATCAGCGCAATAAGTAGAGACACAAAAACAAACAAGTGAAATAAAAGACATGTAGTGGATAAGATTGCAATCTTGTTTGGAGAGCGGAAGAAGAGGCTGATTGCTTCGGAGTTGGTTTTTCCAAATGGGTCCTGCGAGGCAGGAGGACGGGGCCAGTCACAATCAATTAGTTATTCACAGTTTACCTCGCGGGAGGCATGATTTTTGCATGCGGCACCCTCATGAATAACTGATAGATCTCCCCCGACTCATCGGGCTGGAGACTCCTTTCTACCTGAACTCGTGTCGGCACGGCGCTTACCCGGTAAACTCTTTTTGTCCTTTTTATTTTCCTCCTACTCGTACATATGATTGATAATGGACAAACAGGTAGTGTGTGTTGAAGCCTTCTCGCACAAGACTGTGGTGAGACGGATCACAATTGAATCGGCTGGCTTCCCTCTCGCTAAATGAAATCAGCACACCCACACAACAGAAAGGTCAAACCAAAACTTCCTGCTTGTAATTGGCACTTCATCTTCGAAATTTTATGGTATGTCTGCTACTGCGCCCATTGTTACTGGGATAATGTCTCTTTCAACACAGTAATGTTACTGGGATAATGTCTCTTTCAACACAGTAATGTTACTGGGATAATGCCTCTTTCAACACAAGAAGTACTATGCTTTTCAGCATATGAATCATGTGATTGGGTGAATATTGCAGATTATTCAGAAATAAGACACTGTGATGGAGAAAGCAAGAGGTCTGGAAAAACAAACAGACAAACAGACGAACAGACACACAAAATCTGCATAGTGCACCTACATTGTTTAGGTATTCTTCAAAAGCAAATTTACAAGGG
Organism: Diadema antillarum; assembly: GCF_040938485.1. Lineage (NCBI taxonomy): Eukaryota > Metazoa > Echinodermata > Echinoidea > Diadematoida > Diadematidae > Diadema > Diadema antillarum. The sequence continues at coordinate 468,266 of NW_027272555.1, read as the reverse complement.
TGGAGTGATTGTATGAAGAGAGAGAAGTACTGTATGCAGTACACATCCCATGTTGGTTTTATTTTCATGAATTTCATAATCTCAATGGAATTTGCAAAGTTAACAATGCTCCAAAATATTTTTTTTTCCGTAACACAAGGTTAATGCTCATTGTACGCATATATCATCTCCACAAAGCGCAAGCTTTGCTTCTTAAAAAGGGTAATATGTATCTTTCATGCCATCCATTATGACTCTTGATTGCCGATTCGACCGCTTTCCAAATCCCAATCCCCACAAATATCACTCTTGCAAAAAATATGATGCGTAAATTATTGGCAGGAGCATTTTGTTGTTGTTGGCGTTCTTACCTCGACGGCAGCAAAGTACATCTGTTTCCCCTCCTCGTCCTTGCCCCCAGTCATGATGTACGACTTGAGGAGATACTCGTAGAAGCTATCCCCCAGGGCTCCCAGGGAGACATGCACTGCGGGGAGAGGAATGAGACCACCGATGACACATCAACACCAAACACACACCTTCGTGCAACATCGCTAGCTGTAAACTTTTCTTTTTCGTGTCCTATGGGCTCTCCATGACGGGTGCACATGCACTATTAAAGTGGGTTACAATACCAATCCATCATTGTAGCAATCATTACAAAACAAAACAAACAAAAGTCAGAACAAGTCCATACAGTCTACAAAAATGATGATGCTCAGATGCTTTTGTAATGTAGCAATCTTTACAAATCACTGCCATGCCACACTTACAAGTAATATTTGAATTGAACATCAATCATCAAATATTCTTGATAATCAAACATTATATAGATGATGACTGGCGGGGGAGGGAACATTCGGTATGTTCCCGACAACAAAAGTCATCATCTGTTATATTATATGGGTTAGACAAATCACACTTTCATACGCATTTGGTAATACAATAATCAGTCGTCACTTTTTCACACTCTACGGAAAAGGCAAATTTATCTTATCAAATGCGTGAAACATATGATCGTTCAGTCGTTTGGTATCGTTTGTCATTTGTTACGTGAAAATGTTTTCCCATGGGAGACATTACAAAAATTTTCTGCCAATGGGCGAACATAACCTATGTGCCTCCATCACGTGACTGTGTTTAGCCAATCACTAACCAGTATTTGACTAACCCGTTTAATACTATGTTTTATACACTGTACATCAATATTCAATCTTCAGAATACCAGATACGTGAGATGCAAGTGGAAGAAGCATCAGAGCGTTTTGGTGACCTTAAATCTGCAAATCGACAGAAAAGTCAAGTTTGAATTTCTTGAAAGATTAAGAAAAAAAAATCGTTTAGTGCTTTTTAATTTTTTTAATCCTTTTACAATCTTTAATTGGAGACATACAGTACTCAACTACATCTTAATCAGTTCATGAAACAAAGATATCTACCCTCTTTTAGACTACAAAAGCAACTACCAATGGTATAATACAAAAGTTAAAGCTTTACTTGCTATCTAATGAAGACATGAACATACAGTACATGTTGCCAGTATCTGTATCCAGTTGAGGGTGGAGAAGAACAAAATGGAGTGACGATTGTGCCAACAAAGCTCTGAGGTTTACCATGAAACCCTAAACAAGTTTCAATATATAGTACACGTATATTTTACAGACATACGGCAGCACTCACCCTCAATGCTGAGGCTAATGAGTATATTGCACTGGCATGATCTATTCAGCATTGTAGAGTAGAGTCAGAAAGGACTCAGTTTTGCTATAATTATCCTTATCAAGAACAGAGATTTAAGCAGACAACTAGATACGCTATCTTCAATCATCTGAGAAAATTTTATAAGAAAAGAAAGAAATATCCATGTTTAATATAAACTTTGTGCTCCTTCAGGTAAGTAATAATTAAGTCGACAAGTTTTTTCAATTTTGGTTCATTTCATATTTCTGCGGGGAAATTGGCAAAATACCAACGTGTTTCTAATTTTCTGCTGGTTTCACAGACAGCAGACAGCATGAAAATTTCTGCACCGTGAAATATATTTACAGCACCATGTTTACGGTACTATTACATCATTACTAATCAAATGCAGAGGGTTGAATGCACTGGACTTCACCGATACTCTATAGAAATATTTATTTTTCAGCATATGATAATCAATTTTTCAACCACCCATGCATATGATAAGTACTCTCCACCTCAACAATTGACTCAATCAAGCGTGGAATCTAATCTGCGCTGCACTGCATGCAAATAAGCCCCGGACACGGGCAGATGGTGAGTGGTAAAATGCATGCCACACCGGGGGCATCCGTGGGGGACCCACTGCCGTCATTTGGACCTGCTTTTTTCTTTCCTCTACAATTCCGTACGCCTGACGTAAATTCAGCCTACTGAACTTCACTCTCACCATTAAAAATAATTAACTATTGTGCATACATGGGCATGTTTGCAGGTATCAACACACATTAATACCACAAATGAATGCATTCATACATCTCTCATACATGGTTTGAGCGGTCTTGGTTGTGACTGACTAAAGCTTAAACATACTTAATTGCATCAGTATACACTGGCATCTAATATATGACTGCTATATAATCTTGTGACACAAATTCCTATACTGTATACTGTAAAGATTGTAAGTTTACACAGCGTCCCCGAATGCTGGTATACCCACACCCCCACGCAAGAAATTCACCCACAGTAAAATGATCAATATAGACATATGGCCTCTCTGTATGCACATATGTAAGGACGGTAATTGACAAATGATCTTTGTAACAAAACACAGTCCAATTTATACAATTGATGATTCTTTCAGAAATTACGCCATTGTATGTACATACAACACCCCCAATATATGGCCAAATGTATAAAGTGTAAGATGATCCAGTTGTGTTAATATGTAGAAGCCTGGTGTGTAAGTCATATATAATCTAAGTAAACATGTTCCCGCACACCATAAATTTTGTTGTACAAACTGCAACCCTGTATGACTGTGCCCCAAAAATTTGATCTACTGCTGAGGGAAACGAAAATCCTGATGTGTGTGTGTCTGTTTGTGTGTGTGTGTCTGTTTGTGTGTGTGTGTGTGTGTGAATGTGTGTGTGTGTGCATGTGTGTGTGTGTGTGTGTTTTGCTGTGGGTTTTTATTGTCAATGGAATCATAGCACTGAGAATGGGGCAACATGAGAAGCAGTTCTATAGCTGATTACTTTCTCTTCATCTAGTGGACATGTGGTAGGGAAAAAAATATATACCATGTTTGCTGTACCTTTCAATGTTTGCCGAAGAGTGTACAGTATGATTTCATATTAACTGCAGCTGTTGCACATATTATGAATTAAAGGGCATGTTAATATTGAGGGGAAGTATAATGGAAATTTATATATGCTGCATAAATTGCATGAAAAGGGCTAGATGCTTAAAAGGTGAATATATTCATTAACATTAAAAATACTAAGCTTTCCTCATTCCTATTTTCCTGCACTGGTGTCTCCAACAAGTAGTAATACCAAGTAACATAACCCAGGGTGCAACATGACAAGCCACTGGTGTTAGCACATGAACACAGCACAGCACAGCCCGATCCACTGAAATCTACGTAAACATACCCTAGCCATGTTTCATTCATTCCGGGTAGAAAATTGATTGATGCCTGCGAAATTTTGGTAATGTTTACCTTTCTGGCGGCAGTCTTCTGTTGGTCTGTTGACCGATCTACCAATCCTTCTACTGTGAAAACTGTAGATTACAGTTCCCCAATCCAATTTATGATAATCTGACTTACACTTTACAGTGCAATTAAATTTTCGAAGCGTCACATGCTGCCTAGGTTCATTATTAGTATTTCTAGGAGGCCCCACTAATGTTACTGCATGATAGATTGAAACTGAACAAACCTTCTCAAACTTAAGGTAATACACTGTACCATATAACTATCTAACTTGAATATATCTCAAAACCCAGCTAATGTTAATTTATCCCAAGGAATTGTTGTCCAATATGCTCTCATATATTCTGCCCTACTTTGGCAAAAGGAAGCAAGTGACATACCATCCGAATTTGAGTTATTGATGTTTTCATAATTCACATAATGAGCTCTTCTTCCTGGCCAAATTTCATGCAGAAACACTCATCCTACTAAGAGATATGTTAGATAGGACATCATGATAGTCCGTCGACGTCAGTGTAAATGACAGACACATTTTGCTCTTTTACGAGAAATGTCACTTTTGTCACTTGCTTCCTTTTGCCAAAGTAGGGCAGTATTGTCAATAGAGTCATTATCTCCTGTATCTATATGTTTCCATACAGTTGTCTTGTCCTGCCATGTCGAAAGTGATTTTGCAGCCAAAGCTTGACTGTTCATACCAAATCACATGCCTAACAGAAATATGCAGAGATACAAGTGCTGGCTATACAAACCTTGAAGATATTGGGGGGGGGGGGAGGATGTACATTATTGCCCGTTGATTTTGATTTGTTCTTTGTCAATAATAAAGTCACAATCAGGTACATTATGTTGTATTGTCTAGGTCTAAGGGCATTTGAGAGAAAAGGATTACAGTTTTTCATTGTGACATTTAAGGTATATCATGCACACATACATAAACTCAAATTTGATGTACTTTGGCCCAATAGTCTCTGCACTGTTTGTCAATGGCAGTGTACCAAAACTGATTATCTGCTCTGTTAACGCAAATGACTTTAAGTTTACAGATCATTTAATGCTTGCCCCTGGGCACTACTCTGAAATGCGGCAGCTTTACAGTGCTCATTCATGAATGTACGAGAATTGAAATTTAGCGAATGATGAGGCTTCACACTGTGGGAATTAGCTCTCTGAGTGCCCACAGCCTGGTAATGGCTTATGCTCTCATTACGTAGACTACGCAGATGATATTTTCTTGAGAACACAAAAGAAGTCTCTTCATAATACTGTAAAAGTGGATATTTTCGTGTGACTAATTTTTCGCGCTTGGCCAGGTAAGAAGAGTTTCACATGATTTTAATTCCGCGGAATCAAGACATCACGCACAGGAACATATGGCTAGCAAAAATATTTGCGTGCTTTTATTTTCGCGGTAGTTTCTGGTTGCGCGAAATAGGCGAAAATTTCAACACCGCGCAAATTTCCACTTTTACAGTAATCTGCTTCCATTAGCTACAGCTATATCACTGAACATCCGCAAAGACTTGAAATATATCAAAAGGGGAATGATATATATAGACCTTGTTACCTTTGATTGATGAGCTAGATTTTCACACTGTACACAAACACATGCAGACAGTTACAATATTTACTGTTCAATGAATATCGAGTCACTCGCGAACAATAAATGACTGCAATGTCCATTTTGAATAGGGAAAAACATATATTGCAAAAGGCTCGCTTCTACTAATGTATGCTGCAACATCCTATTTCTTGAATAAATTATCATTTGTACAGACAGAGGTGAAATATGAACAGAGCTGTTGTGTTGGGGGTCTTTTTTTGCTAATTTTGTTTTTGTTTTGCTGTAGCTCTACCTCGAGTATTGAATGAGAGTGTATTGTTCAATCTGTATTGATAAAAATATTATTAAAATTGACCACATGAAAGAGAAGACAAAAAAGAGGAAATGTATTGGGTGGTTCTTTATATTTCACTTATCTAGTAGAATTGAGATCGAATGATACAGAAACTTAAGATTACTAGCAGAGAATGATATATTGTTTGTAAGATCTAGATTCTCAAGCTGGTCATTAATGGTTCAAGACAAAAACAAGTGAGGGGTTTATACTCAAATGAATGAGAGTAGAATACCTGTTTCTCCACTCAGAACTAAACCTGCATTATAAAGTAATTGGCTTCTCCCGAGGCTACTTGGCCATAATAACAAAGCACTTAAGTAGGCATCGGTCACTTCAGACCGTTGACTGCAAGTAAATGATGCCCTGTAGGTGTCTGACACTGGGCATCACGCTCTCTCCCATGTTTAGGGGATAGCTCACAGTAATTACCACATCAAGGTATACTGTGTACATCACACATTTCGTGGGGCTTTTGTTTTCATCAAATTCATAAGTCGCATACTATTGTTGAATTTAATAACACACGAAAATACTAATTTTGATCCCAACATGGGTGCAACCTCCATACATTTCCCCACAAATTACTGTGCTCCAGTTGTGAATTTGACCACTTGTAAAATTATCGGGAAGTCCCTATTCGCACACACACAAAAATTACTTGACTCGCAGTTAATATACATATGCCGTACATTTTACTAAGCTTGTTTTGTTTTGTTTTGGTTTTTTGGTTTTTTTTAAGCATGGCATGGCCAGTATTGTACAGAAGATGTCAAATATTTTGTGGGCATGTTTTGCCATCTAGAGTTGCAAACCAAATTTCACGGCTGATTGAGTTTGCAATCCAGAATGCAGATATCACACTGCTTGCATAAAATGTATGCTCTGCCTCAGCATATCAGTAGGTGTGCAAGTGAACGCAGAAATTTTTGAGGTACATTCATTTGTCCAATTTCGTGCTAATTCTGGCTAGAAGGAATTCTAAAACCCGTGCCAATTTCTTCACAATTTTCTCTGCACTTCTTGAATGGGTGTACAATTGCATAGCGCATATTCACGACCAGTACGTTTTGGAGCCACTCAGTAGGAAAAATTAATCACACAGAAATATTGACGTTTTAATACAGTACCACGCTAAGCATCTGTGCGCAGCTGCTTCCTACCCATGCTGCTTGAATAGCACTCATGCAACTGTATGCCGATATTTTGGCGGGCTGTTTTAAATCAATGAATTTTTGTGACTCGCAAAATTTGCACAAGCATAACCCCCAAGAAATATTCAGCTTCTACAGAAACTATTCAAAGGGATAGGATTAACGGGTAAAGTACGTACTTTGTCCCCATTTACCCGTCTTTGGGTTCAGGTAATTGGGATAAAGGCCATCAGGTCTCTTGACATCCTTCAATACTTCACGAATCCTATCCACCTGAAAATCAAAAAGAAGAAGGTAAAAAATTAAACACTTTCAGATTCTTCTAGCATCACACATAAGATAGTCTCACACACAAAAGGTATCATTGTAAGACTTCATGGATTTGCAGAAGATATCATGGATTTTCAAAAAACTTGAAACCAAAAGAACAATATTTTGGATGAAAAAAAAAACCCTCTCACACATAAGAGATACTGACAATTATTAAGGTGGGTATCAGTTTATCTTGTAATACAGCATCAAATATCATCCTTTGAAATGTGGTACAATTCTACCACATGATTGACTATGATGATCCTTGTATCAGTTTATTTTCCATGACATTTTGTGGCTTTCAAACAACTTTTAAGTGATGTGAACTGATTAGATGGTCCAGAAGTTTTTATTCTTTAATCAACACTTTGATACCACAGCTCAAATCACTCCTGATGTTCATTTCTGAATGGGTAGCAATACCAAAATTGCTTGTCTGAGAACAGAGGGAGGAACTATATAAGAAATGGACTTTGTATTCTTATAAAGAAATAAATTGAGTGGAGCTGAAAAAGATCTGACAGGAGTTTTGGCGAGGATATCCATTTGTGGCAAGTGCACTACATAAGAGAATCTTTCTGCTTCTGTCTGTGGCCTAACATGCCTCGAAAATAAGTGGTAAAAACAAGCTGGTTTGCAAATGAGTTCAAATTTATGGATATTTTCCCTCAAAGGACCCATCAACAAGCTATCCAATCTAATTCCACGGCTGTTCTTTATTGAATGCACTTCAATAATTCATGAATATATTTGCCGTTATGCTGGGCAAGCTTTAGGCAGGCTATCTGTTTATCAGAAGCAGTCTCTGTTATAATGCTATCAACAAAACTTTAGATGCGTGGACGAGCAGACCTATAGCAATGAGTGGCAGAATAGCGTGAATTTATAGTTACCCTATTCACAGTACCACTTTGATATTAAAGGATATATTTAGGCTTGAAACTAAACCACACACATCAATGATAAATCCTAGTACACAGTGTACTGTAGTTGTGCTTTGTAGAAAATTTCTTCCAGCAAATTGATATTTCTTGTAGCCATAATTGATGTTCCATAACCACTTCTATAATCACTATTACATCATTTTTATTCTTTTAAGTCCTACAAAGTGCACCTACGTTATTATATTTGCAATCAAGTATGAAAAGGCTGGATAACAATACAATAAAATGACAAAAAATTTGTCACTTGCCCGGCAGAAGGGCCCAAAGGCTTGAAGGCTGAAATGATGATTGCAAATTTTGTCAAATTTCATGCTAGGGCCCTTCTGCGGGACAGGCAACAAATTATCCATAAACCTACCACACGCAGTAAGAAAAGCCAACAACCAGGCTACTGAAAATATCAGCCTTAAATACAGTTTTGTATACAATTAGTAGCGCAAGAGATTAGGCAAGTAAATACAGAGGGTCAATTTAGAAGATTACTGTTCTTCATAAGAGCCAAGAGGTTCAATGTTCTAAAAGATTCTGAAATTGTGAAATTCCTCTTGAGAGGTGGCTGAAATAGGAAAGATGTACATCATACTTTGGACAAATACTGTATCCTCTTACATTTTTTTAGGCAAATCAACCTAATCTGCAGTTTTCTTGGCTACATTGTCTGTCCCTTTATCAGGAAAACTTGCAAATAAAACTCGTCCCATACAAGTATAAAGAATCTTAGACACTAAAGTGCTGTGGAATTTGCATCTACGTATATGTAGTTATTGTCTTCCATTACCAGGGTAGTACTTGCCTTTTGCTGATACTTGGGATCCCCAGTGATTTCTGAGAGGTAGCCAAATTCCAGGTGGAGGGAGCCAAACTCAGAGAGGATGGAAGAGCCACCAGAGGCCCATCCCCAATTTCTTGCACTCCCCCTGGAAGAAAATTACAAGATTTGATGATGATGGCATTTATTAATGATGGTATAAATTAAAAAAACAGCACTACATAATAACATGCGATGACAAAACATAAAAGAGAAGAATAATGGCCATGACAAGTGTACAAGAAAAAGACCAAGGCATGTGGTAGCCACGTGGATTTGTAGAAAAACATGATTTTATTTGATTTTATTGTAGCTGTTTTTTGCCACCAGACTTTACATTATTGTTACATAATGTTATGATATTATAAGTTCAAAGGAAAGCAATGTAAAAAAAAAATCATAGAATTGATGGAATGATAAAACAACAAACAACATGGACATTTTAATTGGTATGTACAAATGTACCACAATAATATAGGTCATTTTGAAACCCAACTTGATTTTAGATATGGAGTAATAATGCCAGCTAAAATTCCCATTCATTTATTTACTAAATATTAAAATATTAGAATTTAGAATGCCCATATCATACTAACAGAGAAGAAAACAAACCCGATATGACTCCACACTGTACACTACAGATTCAGTTTACAGTACTGTTGTTAATGTTTTTTCTCTCCTCAACACGGGAAGCCTCGACGTGAAAGCCAATGCCTGGAACACTACCCTAACAGGCTCAGGTATTTGCAAATAATATTATGATGATGATAATGACACCAACAGAAGGAGGATGGATGTCTGCGACAGTCTTGTGCACTGTATCGCATTAAAAACGTGTCGCGTGCCTTCGTCAGGCACCGAATCTCCGCAAATGACTGCGGCGCATCGGCGTGGAGACCTACCCCGGAAAATATCTCCTGGTGGAATCAATATGCACTCCCTCATGAACAATAATATTACCACGTTTGAATGCACAATGAGCTCTGTTTACAAACACGTGTTCTGGAGTGCTGATTTCCAGGCTTCGCTTTGCCCCCCTCCCCTTTAAAATCTGTAGTCTAGGTTCTGGCCACATTGGCCTGTATTCAGAAAGGTGAAGTCAAAGCCATGGTTTACATTCAATAATCCAAAGACTCTAAAAATGAGTGTGAAATAAGTGTACCATTATGATTGCAATTCAAGTCCATTTCCCCACTCTGCGGGGATGGACAGTTAATTTCAATGATGGCTGTTCTGTAGGTATTATTAGATGCTCTTCTGTAAACTCCCATGTGTGATGCAAATCCTTTTCTGAAATAAGCAACATGCCCTGCTCTGCCACTTTAGGCGGCTACAAACCAACTTGCCAGCTAGCCAGGGGCAACTGTAATTCCCAGTAAGGCAAGTAAACATATCAATAAATGAATGAATGGCCTGTTAAGATAACATAAAATGACTTGCATGAAAATATATCCACTTTTACAGTGCTCATTTTGGGTGTGGGAGGAAGGAATATTTGCTGTGGAGTCAGTTTAGAGATGATACATTTACATTGTACTATCACAAGACCATATGCTTTGATGTTTTGAGATTCAGCTTGAGGGAAACACAAAAGTGTTTTTCTTTGGTTTTTTTTTTGTTTTTTTCTTAACTCTTTATGTGCCACGTTCGCACGTCCTGCTCAGTCGATGGCTTGCCTACTTCGCATATTCTACTCAACAAACAAAGCCAACAAAACCGATCGATAAATCGCTAATCCCGCGGTACAATCAAAGCGTTTCTTGCCCTTTTGTTCCTCTCACATACGGCTTGCATTCTATTTGGTGATTGACTATCAAGCGGTGTTCCCAACTAGATTTGCGTGTACATTCTAAGTTTCTGTCACTATTTTATGTGCAAAAGTCATGCCTTTACAGTCATGTAGCAACTGGTGACTCAAAAGAAAAATTGAAAATAGAATTGTTATTTCTTGTATATGGAAGCAAAGTTTGGCATTCCTCTTTAATTTTGCTCACTATTATGTCCAGCTTAACAGAAATTTGTAGAAGTTATACAAATTGAAAAAACAGAATTCTTTCCCAAAGCATGACTACAATGTACCTTCGTGTCTCAGAATAACGCGGCGCACAGGGGGTTTCCACCATGGCACATAAAGAGTTAATGAGAGGATAAAAAGTCTGGTAGCCAGACTAGGTGAGTAGGATACAAGCGTTTGCAAATGAAGCTGGCCATCTACATGGTGTGCATTACAACTCCCTTCTTAATGGCCACTAAATGAAAGAGCTGATGGGCACCATCGCAGACCCAGTAGAGTGGAAATACATTGTATGGAGGAGTGGAAAGGCTGGTAGAGTGGAAATACATTGTATGGAGGAGTGGAAAGGCTGGCCTGGCTCTGATACTGTATAAACTCTTATTTTCGTGAGGGTTTAATTTTCACAAATTTCATGAATCACTGTACAGGACCGCGAATCTAACAACATGCGAAAATGTCACCCATGCATTGGTTTAATAGCGCACTTACGACAGCTTTGTGTCAATTTGCAAAAACAACATCTCACAAAAAAATGGTCATGACCTCGTAATTTGCGAAAATATCTGTACGCGACAATAACGGCTTTTAAAGTATTCCAGAATCCCCCGCACAGAATCGTGAACACCTTTATCACTAAAGTACGAACGAAGGCAAAGGACCTCTATTGGAGTTGAAGGTTACCAATAAGCGTACCGGTACGCTTTCACTTCGATGGGCAGCGAACGAAGATTGCTCCAAATGGTCCACCCATCTTTCCCAATGATACCGAGTCTTTAAGATGGTTTGTATCACAGCATACATGCTAGCACTTAGCCTTGATAATGTAGGTTCCATTTCAAAATAAATTCAAATAGAACTAAAAGGTGCGTCGTCGTTGTCGTTGTCGTTGTCGTTGTTGTTGTTGCTGCTGCTGTTTTTTTCTCCTAATCCTATCACAGGCATGACAATGTGGTGGTTCAAAGAGCAATAGGACATATCTGGGGCTATGTTACACAACAGAGAACATTTAAATCTGATTTTTTTTTTTAAGTCACTTCAGAGCCCCATTTCACAAAAGATGTTACACGTAGAGTAGCAACCCTTGCAACACTGGCAAATTCCCATAGCAACAGCCAATCAGGAAGCTGGATTCTTGTCATTACCATGACAATTGCCATTCCCATGACAATTGCCATTCAGGCAAGAGTTGCTATTATATCAACTTCTCACAAAATGGGGCCCAGATTCAACATGAAGAATCATATCAATATATAATTATACATGAAATATATTTTTAAAAAATTAATAAATCTATTACCAACATTTAAAAAAAATAAAAATTTCAATCATCATTGAATTCTGTGCAATTCATACATCTAGTTAACAGCAAGAATGTGGGATAAAAGAGGAGAAAAAAAAAAAAGACACTGCTCATACAATTTTGTCTTTAAATATATCATTTAAATAATGGCAATCACGTTCACATTTCTACTGCCTGCCTGTGTCACTGAACGAAAGCGACGCCATGTGGCCGGGGACGTGTCAGTTTTCATTCATAAAATATCCCCCCAATTTTCCCCCCAGAAGCTGCCCTGAGGAATTAATGATACTCCCTCCTACGAGGGTGATTCATTGAAACTCAGTGTCCTTGAAATCATCTCAGGGAAGAAGAGCTCAAAAGATATTAAGGCAAGCTTCTTTCAGGAATATGAGATACTACAGAAATTTCTTGAAGGGAATGAGAAAGGATTTCCAAACACAGTTAGGGCAATCTTTCTTCTTTTTTTTTTTTTTTTTTTTTTTTTTTTGGGGGGGGGGGGGACATGCACATTGAGTGTTTTATGTAATAATGATAATATTACATTTGTGATGCTTTGTTTCTATCAAATCAAACACAAAAAGAACATATCAAGGGTGCTGATGACTGCTACCCGAGGCCAAGCATTCTTTTTGTTTTGTTTTGCTTTGTTTTTTGTTGGTTTTTTTTTGTTGTTTGCTTGTTTGTTTGTTTGTTTGTTTGTTTTTTTTTGCTGTTTGAGCAAGTTGAAGTTTATAGAACTTGTCTGACAAGGGTAGCTAGTTTTTCACTCTATGAAAGATTACACTCATCTTACACCCGGAGCCACAAACAAAGCACTTTACGCAATACTCGTGATGAATAAGTCTTCTTGTTTTCAGGTAAGTCCAATAACCATCATCTGACCCACTTGCCTTTAAAGGACAAGTTCACCTTCATAGACATGTGGGTTGAGTGAATGCAGCAATATTAGTAGATCACATCAGTGAGAGTTTGAGGAAAATCGGGCAATCCGTTCAAAAGTTATGAATTTTTGGAGTTTCTGCTCACTCAAGGCTGGATGAGAAGACTATTATAGCTTGTGATGTCACACGTATAGAACAATATAAAGAAAGATTTAAAAAATCAACATATTTTCACTTTTCTCGCATAACAAAAGAACACTTGACTTCTCTCTTTCAGAAGGCAGGGGGAACAATATTACCCTTAACCCTAACTAGGCCAGGCTATTTAGGTAGATCATAGAGCCGGCCGTTGACCGTGCGATCGCGACAAAAATTGGCACACACATTGCCTATGACGTAATCTAAAGTACTACGAAGTTAAATTTTTTAAAAATTATCATTTATGCTAAATTATGCTAATTTATGCATAATGATGCATGAAATCAGACAATTTGGTATAAATCACTAAATAAAGCTCAAAATGGACACATATTCTGTGTAAATATTCTTTTTAGTGTCCTGAGCAAGTATAAGAGAAAAAAATTGTGCCATCAGATTTGAATTTTGTAGATTTTAAAGTGTTCATCTGTTTTGATGTCTTTGTCATTTTTCTGTGGGTTTTTTTTTTTGGGGGGGGGGATATTAGCTGCACTTAGGCATAAATCTATGATTATTATCATTGAGTGTATTTATTCAATCAATATTTTGATGATTCTTTTTTGTTGTTGTTGTCAGTTGTATTGTATTACATATGTATTTTCCCATTGTATTGTTATCATAGGAATTGTTGTAAAGCGCATAGAGACTTCAGTGTAACATGAGCTATATAAGCAGAATGTATTATTATCATTATTATTATTGAGGGTATTACTTCTCTTCGAGTCCCAGCGAGTTACTCACGTTTTTATGTTCACCAGACCAAAGGGTATTCCTGTTGGTGTGTTGAAAGCGGGGAGGAGCTTGTCGGCTATCCCCACAGCCTTTTGTTTAAAAACCTGGCAAGGTAGAGAACAAAGCAAATCAAGAGTCGGACGGAAAGGAAAGATTGCATCAGGATGATCTGTGCCACAAAATTATCAATAAAATCATTACATTTTTATCTCGCAGCAAGGCTATTTCTGGGGGATGACCTCAACGGTGAGACGGTTTGCTTTGCGTCATGTAGAAGTCACCGTCTATTGCTTGTGCTAAAATTAGAAAGCCTCGTGTTCCAACCTTTAGAATTTGCAGAAATCTCCTTGTACTTACATGAGTTTTGGCATGTTAAGTGTAGATCTTGTCAAGCACATGTCATTCTTCACGTCACAATGTGTGCTTTACGTTATCAGCACAGATATGAAAAGCTCTCTAGCAATCTTTCCATCTCTCCTTCTATCTCTTCCTTTCTATCCCTCTATCCCTCTATAACACATCTCTACCTCTCTCTGGATATATCTATATCTATTTTTCTTTTTATACTATTATGTACATGTATGTATATCTACATGTATCTATCTATCTCTCTATATATCTTTAGACATATATACATCTATTTTGTTCGCAAAAAGTCCATATTTGCCAAATGGAGATATTTTGGATCAAAGGTCAAGAAAAATAAAGAGAATAATAAGAAAATTTTTGCTTCTTTTGACCATAACTTCAAAAATGTGCCTTTATATGTAGTGACCAATATATCATTTAAAAGGCATTATTTTGTACTTTATGACAGAGACCGTACTTCAAAATCTTCAAAAATGGACTTGTCGGTTTTTGCGAACAAACTCTACATATCCATCTATCTATCTAGTATCTATCTGCATCTCTATAATTTCTCTCTCTCTCTCTCTCTCTCTCTCTCTCTCTCTCTCTCTTTCTTTTTCTTTGCTCTGTTATTACGTGGCAGAGCAGGTTCATTCCAAAAATTTGTCCTGCTTTGCAGACTGAAGTAAAAGAACTCACAATCTACAACTTGAAGTGGCATCCATGTATACAGCGGAGGCCATCTCCGTTGTCTAACAGGCAGTGTATGACATACAGACTTTAGCGATCTATTATTACCCTTCAAACGCTCAAGCAATATCATGCGACAAACACTCTTTGTTCAAACAATTTTTACCACCAAGGAAACACTTCCACAATGACATCAGTCACACAAACGAGCAATCTTCCTATTGGCAATGGATGATAGATAAGATGATTTGCTAACATTTCTAAGGTAACAGCACTGCATTAAATTAGCTTAAACTGCTCAAATCATTCCCCATATTCAGCTAATATTTTGGCATTTTTATCAAAGGAAACTTAATCAGAGAGTCCTGTAGCTTCCTTTGAACTCAGTGAAATCTGAAAATCAGAGCAAAATCACTTGTATCGATCACTTCTCATAAAAACCCTACTCAATTGTTATGGAGCATCTATTCCACGTTTAATCCCTGATGTATAAACCTGCACATCATTGCTATATTGCATTGCACTAATTTTATATTGTCCATACATGTACACTTTCAGCTTGGCCATGAGAAAATAGGCTTTGGGAAGGCAGGCCATGGGCTGGTTACTAATATATACAGTAGATAACCTTTCCACACCATAGCAACCAATGTTCCCTTCAATGGAATATTTGATTAAAACTTTTATTGTACTGGTATCCAACCTGTCCCGTTATGGTGAAAACATAATTATGATAATGACCTTTAGGATGCAAAAACCTTGATTAACCTAACAGATGATAGCAGGAAAGACATAATTCTTTTTGTCTGCAGTACAATACAGTGTACATGTACGTGCTCTGCAACGCTAGATTAATGATGATGGCAGAGCACTTAATAAAACAGTGACACCACTGAAAAGAAAACCCTGAATAAGGAAGGCAATTATTATTATTATTATTATTATCATTATTATTATTATCATTATCATTATCATTATCATTATCATTATCATTATCAAAATTACAATAATAACAATTGTTATTATTATTATTATTATTATTATCATTATTATTATTATTATTATTATTATTATTATTATTATCATTATTATTGTTGTTGTTATTATTATTATTATTATTATTATTATTATTATTATTATCATTATTATTATCATTATTATTATTATTATTGTCATCATCATTATTATCATTATCATCACCATCATCATTATCATTGGTATGCATTTCTGGTATTCCCTTGGCTGCTGTTATGTTAGCATCTGAAATAGCTGACAGGAAGAGGGGAAAAAAATGCCCACTTGCTTAATCTGTCAATTGTCCGATACACCCATCCATTTTCTCATCAGCACTGCACCCCTACACTCTTCAGCAAATAAACATTCCTTCAATTAATTGCAAGTTGGCACAATCGACTTCTAGAAAAAAAAAAAAGGAATCCTGCCTTGATGGAAAATGGGTGGCATCCCAACATTTCTAATCAAGAAATTGCCTCTCAGATAGACGAGGGAGGGCTGATAGGGGCTCAACTTTTCCAACATGTGCGTATTGGCGCCTACATAACTGCCATTTCCTAACCCTTCCACGCTTGCAATATTTTCAGGGATTTTCATACGCTTCAAGGTAGCGACTGGCTAATATTCGCCTAAGCCGAGGCAGATTAAATACATCATCAACTAATAAATTTATGGGAAAGAGCCATGACTATAGCCTATTCTCATGAGATGGCTAATGATGACTTTAAAACATGAAATCAAATATCATCAAAATTGCAATTACCACACATATGTCATAATACATCATATTACCATATATATTTGGATAACATTTGGCCAAATATAAAAACTATTATAACAAGCATATTATGACATCAAATACACTGCCACAAAAATTTAATTATTTCTAACGTGGCCAGTAAATATCAATTATACAGCTCTGCAGCATCTGACTTTGTAAATTTGCATATCGTAATATGAACGTTATGGAGGTCTGCGTAGAAAGTAATAATGGCAGTCTCATGTGACTCGTTCATTCCTTAATTGTTTGGGGGTTTTTTTTCCGATGTGTGTGGTGCATGCTTACCTCATCGTGGGTGAGGGCGTAAATGGAGAGGAGTCCCCCGACAAACCGGATGTTGGTTTCAAAGACTGACACATCACTGGACTGGGGAGAAAAAGGAGGAGGAGGAGAAGAGGAAAAGGAGAACAAAAATTACCATTGTGACATCACAGTCATATTTCATTTGAATTACTTTATACAATCACCCACAATGCAGACAATGTCGCTAAATCTTGTATAATCGTATGATGTGGCTGTGTGCATTTAGAGAACCTTTGCTGATGGACACATCATCATCAATACACACTGCATACTCCACAATACATTCACAATATTCTACATAAGAAAAGGATTACAGAGTGTTCTCCATGGTAGAGATACACAATGTACATTAACATCAATAATTTGTCAAATGAAGAACAATTCTGATTAAATGTTGTTCAAAGGTGCACGAGAAGATAATGCCAATGTGATCACAACTATTTTTGACTGAATGTCATTCAATATCAAGTGTGGAAACACTAAAAAAGTAAATTAAGATATTCCAATACCCCTTCCAAACCTTCCTTAATCATTCATCATTGCATCTGCTAATCAATTTTGCTTCCAACATCAAGGCCTACAATGTATTTCACTTTTTAGTTTTTGTTATATCACCTGACTATCTAGCAATGCATGGAAATGAGCATTGCCCACACTTTTTTTTTTATTTCATTTTCAAATAAAGATTTATGGTCACTTAGAGCCCCATACTCTCTATCCACTTTATAGCAACCAAGCATGGAATTCAGTCAGTAACATACACAAGACAGAAGTCATTCCTCTTTTCACTCAATTTTCATTCCATTTCAAAATGGTGATATTTCGGGAAGTCGCTCAGCCTATTTATGCTCTTATTCTGCAAGTCCGTGCATACAACACGATAGTACCGGCATAAACACTGCACAAGTTTAGAGTTAAAGAAAGAAAAAATGATAAAGAGGAAACCCACTAAACCCGTTGTGATTATCTTGACATGCAGAGGGAAAAATCCACTAAACCTCATGTAATTATCATGACATAAAAATGAAAGGAAAGTATATTTGACTTCAGATTCAACTGTGCATCATGGAGCTACAATGTGTAGCGCCATATCTATACAGCGTCAAAAGCAATGAAGACAGTGTACTAGTATACAACTCAACCACCCTCCCCCCCACCCCCTTTATGGGGATGGAGTGGGGAAAAAGGGAGGAGAAGTTGAGATAGAGAGGGGAAACATAGTGTCCTTCTTGGCCAAATCTTTTGGAAAGCAATTTCTTTCACCCGCTCACATGGCTGGACATGTTGGGGGAAAAAAGTTATTTTTGTGAGCATCCCGATGAATCAGCCAAGGAGGGAGAAAATTTAAACTCCAGTCAGGCGTGATGCAATTGTGAAGTTAACAGGGATACACTGCCATACCAGACTGACGGCAAGAACAAGCGGAAGAGGAAGACGAAAGAGGATGAGGTTGTGAGGAGGTGGAGAGAGATGGGCAGATGGTTTTAAGTCCTCCTCATATCACCGTTGCCGGGGTCGGGCAAAGGTGTCGGCTTGTCCGGGCGGAGTCAGATACCGACCGGTGTCTCTCTCCTCCCAGAACACGGGAGGACATCTCCATTAATGTAATTGAGATGGAGACAAGGAGGAGTTTCGACTCGACCTCGCACTCGTAGCTGGATGAGCACTGAAGCGCGCAGATGATGTGTTTTGCCCGTGTCGTGTCTCGCGCTCCTTCCTGCCTACGCCCCCCGGACTATTGATTCAGGCTCGACATCATAACAGTGCATTACAGCGTGCCACAGAAAGAAGAAGATACCGCTGACATTTAAAAAAGGGGGAAATGAAAACCTGTTTTACTCCCTTCTCTACCCCTGCAGTTATCAGGAAAAGGGATATCACTTTCGTTAAAGACGAAATTCTCTGACCCTCCTGCATACAAATTGTGTTGTACTCCAAAGTTTTCTATAGGAGACAAAAAAGAAATGTAGAAATATATAGAAATGGGACAGATATGTCATAGCTTCCACATTTGTAGGCAACATGCAGGCGATCCAAAATCTCGTCCATAGACTAATGTAATTTGATAGTCTCGTTTCCAGACTTCCTTGGTTCCACTCCTCTGAATTATACATGCCAAGCTCAGGATGCTCCTTCAAAGTATATAAGAGAATACCCTACAGCCATTAGGATGCAGGGGAGCTTTAGAAGACAACTTCAGAATGCAGAGGCAGGCGACTTGATGGTATCTGCTGCATGCCACTTGGAAGCAGAAGACACCACTCAGAAAAGAGGCATCCCGGCATCATGTCTTACAAAGTGACAATAACATCAACAAAACATAAGAGAAAATAGATGTCTTTGTGTTGTGAAAACAGAGTGCAATGATATATATTCTGCATGCATTTCAATCATTTTTATTTGGCTTCAGGGATTTCATCTTTGATTTGAAAATTTGTTCTCCTTCAAATGGTAAGTCCATACCAGACAAGAATTAAAAGATACATGTATCTCAGATATGAATACAAAACAGGATTTAACAGGGCACTGAATGTGAAGTTGCCAATACTTTGCCAGGACACTAAAAGTGAAGTTGCCAATACTAGGAAAAACAGAAGAATGAGAATAAAACTATCGCTGAATGACTTTGTGAGAACATCCCCAACTTGTGATTAAACATTCCACAACTTGTGATTATCAAAGCTGAATGAAAGAAGACATAAATTGTAAGTTACCTCACAGCGATCATTAATGACAACGAAGTATCACTGCAATTTGCACAGTAATTTGTTATGTAAACACAAATACACAATACCATAAAATACACCACGAAATTGATCATAAAATACTGTGGTATTTAGAGCTTTGGTAATTCAAACATGTATGAAATACACTAAAGGCATAATTTACCATTTGCAGATGAAACAAAAACCCAGCATTTGTGCTTCACTGTACAAATTTGAATCTGTATAATTGATGTTTAGTATTTTAGATATATACAAAACGTGAACAATAGTTAAAAAGTTTCCAGTCTAAACCATCTACAGTTATTGGTTTATTGAGAAAAACAGTGAACCTGCTTGTATTTAAGGCTTTTATTGCGAAAATTGTATCAAATGGTAGGATGTTTTTAGATACAACTGACCTTCACTGATATGCATCAAAGGTGATATCTTGAACATTTTTTTAAATCACTGCTCCAAAAGGTAAACAGGACCTTTTAAGATTCCAGTGTGAATTGTGTCATAAAATACCACAAATCACACAGCGGTGCATTTCTGATGTGACCTGACACATTTCCTCTCGGCTCTGTACCAGCAATACACTACGGTATTTTGTGAATGAGAACAGTATAAGTAGCGAATTGCCATGATGGTTTCTACAATGTCATACTGTTGGTACAATGTATTTTGCCAACGATAATGGTGCCAAGAAATTACTGTGGTATAAAATGTGAATCACCTATTTATATGACACGGGAGAATCCTGTCTAGACTTCCCAGCTATTTCATCTATTGAGGAAGACAATACTAAATGTTACCTGCGATACAATGCAAATGTACAAAGCATGATGCATCAAACAAGCTTGCAATCAGCAAAAAACCTCAGCTTGTGGCATGCACAATTTTTATCATTTCATCCCTTCTTTTTTTTCTCTTCTATTTTTAGCAAGAACGTGGACTTCGTCAATCTCAACATTCTGACCAACATACATGTAGCTTGTAGTATGAAAGGAGTCCTGTATGTTCTATTTAGTATTACGTTTGTGACTTTTTCCTTCTATTGTGTAATTATCATGATAATGAAAGACCATAAAGTAGTAAGTTTAACACCATCGGAAAATGTCCAATTACAGTGTATCTGCCCATTTGTGAAAATATCAGCACTTGCGGTGTAACGTTTGACCCTAAAAACTGTCCATACTCCTTGTCTGCTTTGAGATACAGCTGTACTATAAAAGTGGAATTTTTCGCGCATTTTGCGCAACCAGAAACTAGCGCGAAAAATAAAAGCGTGCAAATGTTTTTGCTGCCCGTACAAAACTGTACATGTATGTTCCAGTAGTTGCTGTCTTGACTCCGAGAAATTAAAAACATGTGCAACTCTTCTTGCCCGGCCGAACACAAAAAAATTAGTCATGCAAAAATATCCACTTTTACAGGTATGGTGCTGTTTTTGCATGAGACCAAACCACTGGGTACAGGGGTAAGACTGATTCCATTGGGGTCTTAAGAGTTCATATCAGGTCACATACAGGATATAATGTCTCTGTTTCATCCTTGGAATGAAAAAAAAAATGGGGGAGGAAACTGCTCAGTAACTGTACAGATGGTGTGAAAAAAAAAAAACAGCTCTAAGAAAGGGTGACAGCTGTATCAATGGACAACTGATACAGTGACAGGCTTGTGTGCTGTTGCAAGTCATCTAGCATTCAATAGCAAATTTGTACAACACAGTGAGTAAATTGGCAAGAGATTATTTTCAGTTTACTGCACGATCAAATCACAAAAACGATCTTGTGTTAAAAAGAAAAAAAAAAGAATAAATTGTGGAGCTGATGGAACACACACACACACACACACACACACACACACACACACACACACACACACACACACACACACACAACATCTGAATCAGATCCTTGCTTTTACACCTGAGCTCAAAATCTGCACAATTTACACTGTTAATTGAAAGTACAATGTATGCTACTGTACTTCCAAATAGTTGAATGCTGAAATAGTAATAACATATAAAATGGTTTACATTTTATTTTCTGAAACCAGATATTATCACATCTTGGTAGTTCCTGTTAGCAAGTGCACGCTCCCCTTACTGTTGCATGTACAGTATCGCACTAAATCATCAACTTATAGTGTACAAGTTCACTTTACAGATAATTTTACACAAGAATTTGCCACATCCCACATTTATCCATTTATTTCAAACAACTACATGAATGTGTTGAGGGGTGGGCTTTGTGTAATTTCACATCTTTGCAAATATAACGACCATGGAAAATGCAATATGTACACTGTAGAAGTGACATCAAAAAGTATTGTTCCTTGGTATACACTGTAATCATTGTCAGCTTATCATGATTTTGGATAAGATTAATATTATCCAATATTTATCACAGACATCAGGGGCTCTATTTCATATAAAGTTGATATGATAGCAACTCTTGCTGGAATGGCAATTGTCATGGTAACGACAAGAATCCAGCTTCCTAATTGGCTGTTGCTATGGGAATTTGCCATTCCAGCAAGAGTTGCTATCCTAAACATCTTTTATGAAATGGGACCCTGGTCTTACAATTGACTCTCGTACTGAAGTACGAAATAGGGGCAGGTGTACAGTATCACTTTTCCTATTAAGCTATAGTTTCTTTGGTTTCTATATGCACTTAAAAGGTTAAAAACTGATTTGTCTGTAATGTGAAACAGCAAAATCAAGCATAAGGAACAGTCAATTTAACATAGGCTGATTTGCTTTGCACATAGAAAGTCTCCTCCATTAACTTATTTTGTTGTCTTTATTTTTTTTTCTCTCTATGTCTTGCACAGTATCTAAAGAATAAAGAGTCCCTGGTATACAATAGTGAAAGCAGCGACAAGAAGGGCACATTCTGATGAAGGAAGTGTTAATTTACAGGCACATCCTGTGTGAAACAAATGAGCAGAATGCAGGGCTATACAACAGCTGAAGACCACTCAGCTGAGATCTAGGGGACCATGGACATCTATGCTATCACTGCAAACTGCTTCCTATCCCATATTCCACTCATATTTTGCTGATTTATTCCTCACTTTCCACTACTTTCATTATCAACCTATTAGAATCCTGTAAAAGTTTTATTATTAAAGGAAATTATGTTGTCATCATTAACTGACACAGGTCTTTCAATTTCACTGCATACATGTACCATCCTATATTAGAGACAGATTAGACAAAACTGGTAAATATTCTTCAAACTCTGCAAAATCAGGGGGGGGGGGATCCAGATATTGTTGTCTGGAAATATACAATTTCAAGTTTATTCCTCTATCAAGATGTTTCAGTTTTGCCATATAAGAATCAGTAAATGAATTCAGCAAATAATCACACAAAAATGTTGTTACCAAAAAATGTAAACAATAAACTGCTAAAATAACAGACAACTTTTCATTATTCCTTCCTTATACATTGTAAATGTAGGCCACTACATTGACATTGTACAACTGATTGTACACCTGTACAGCAAATTGCATTTTGAGCATGTGGGGCTGAGAAGGTTAAGGGAAGATTTTTACAAGAACCATAGAGTCAGGTACATGTATACACTGTAATTCACAGCATTGTAACAAGATCAAGAGACTGACGAAGTTTCAGGCATATCTGGTAAATTTATGACAATTGTATGACGGTTTCAAATGATTGCAGCTCATCAAAACATGATGGCACATACATACATTATAATGTACTATTGGGTATATCACACCGACTGTACAAACCAAACCAAAATTTTGCCCTCTGAAAATAGCTTCTCTGAATTTCCTTGAAATGCCTCCAATTTTCAAACCTTACTACTTTGATTTAAAAAATATCATTCCTCTCAAAGTCTGCACAGATATCATATTCTTAAATATCTTTCAGGCTAGGGGAAGGTAACTCAGTAACCATCGCTATCAAAATACACTCTGTATTTTAAGAGTTCTTCATGGAGACCCATGTATTAAATGACAAGTTCTAACCAGAGCACTTCGTCCAATACTGTTGTTGTCTTCAGTCAAAGATTCGATTTACAATTTGTATGAAAATTATTCAAAGCCCTGAGAATGACACACAATAACATTTTATGGACATACAATGTGCACATTGGCATAAATATTAGCAAACTTTTGTCCAACTTAATTGCTTGTATTTTCACTATCTGTCATTTCTGCGAACTCTTACTGCTTTCATGTGAGGTACAGCATGCCTGTGCATGTCTAATAGTAAGGCGGATTTCCCTTTTCCTTTATGCTCAAAAGTCTGTTCAAGAAGGGCACTGAGACTCTGCTAGCAGTGAGACATGCTGTGGCTGTTAAACTGGATTTCAGCAGACTTCCCATCCCGTTATTGCTAGATCCTCGCAATTTTCTAATGGCCGTGTCAATCGCCTGACGTGTTTACTCCATGCCGTCGTGTGTCGACTCATGCCTTTTCATTACAACACTCAGGATGGGCGCAGTGCTGACTCCGTATTGCATTACAACCAAAATGTAAACAATGAGCGGACTGCCCTGTTCCCTCAATCT
This sequence comes from Diadema antillarum, assembly GCF_040938485.1. Classification (NCBI taxonomy): domain Eukaryota; kingdom Metazoa; phylum Echinodermata; class Echinoidea; order Diadematoida; family Diadematidae; genus Diadema; species Diadema antillarum. The sequence goes on along the minus strand of NW_027272555.1, from coordinate 443,972 downwards.
GGGATTTTTTGTTTTCCTTTCAATTATTAAATTGAACTGATCAGGCTTCAACTGGACTACAGCAGTATATGCTAGTCATCCTCAGGAGCTTAAAGCCCTTTGCTAACATTTGCAGATCCATGAAAACATAAAAAAACATGTAGCTTCATGTTGATAACCTTTTGATGGATTCCTCAATAAAATTCTCATCTTGATGTTTGTACTTACTTTCAAATTTATACAGGCTACATGCATATTATCGTACTGGTGTGAAACAGACTTGTACAAACTGTATGTACTCTCTGAGTGTTCAGAGTAAATATTATTGATAAAACAATAAATATATTACGGTACAATAATTCAAATGCCCTGAACAGAGTTGAGCAAGAAACCGCCAATAGATGATTTCACAATTGAATTTAACTACAATGATTTACATGTACATATGCAGTGATTTACAACAAAACATTGAACCCACTTTCATTTGTGTAAACTTGTAAACTGTTTGATAGACTACTCTTACCATGATTAATTTTTCTTTTTTCCCCTTTTTTTGTGTGTGTCTATGGGCAAGTCCAAGATAACACGCGCGTTACGTATGGGACATTCAGAGACTTTTATGACCTGAAAAATTGTGCTAATAGCTTTTGATCATATTAAACTTTATCATGGTGATTGATATCTAGGAGAAGTATAATCATGCAAAAAATGGAGAAAAATTACCTTCACAATTATATTCTAAAAGAGAAAATATGTGCCGTTACGTATGGGACCAGAAAAATATTGTTTTTTTGAACATTTTTTTCAACCTCAAAACTCTCTGAAAGTATTTCATTCTACAACTTGTAACTCACTGTGATGAAAGTCACAACACTCAAGATTATCACAGGTAAGTTTCGTGTCATTAGGCAAAAAGCTCTAATTACAGGTTCTAATTAAAGACAGACATGACGTGTTACGTATGGGACAGTTACGTATGGGACAGTTTGTCCCCCATTCGTTTAGTGTGTGAAGAACCATGTTTATGGGTATTTTGCATAATTATTGAAGTAAAATCAGTTGAAACTACTCAAATACTGATCCAGATTGTCAAGGAAACAATATTCCCCAAATATTCACCATCCTAATCATATTCAATCATATTTTTATATTTCTATGACCAACCTGAGTATGCATGCCCTTTGTCCCCCATTCGTTTAGTGTGTGGAGAGACATGTTTATGGGTATTTAGCAAAATAATTTTGCAAAATGCCCATAAACAAATTTTTGCATAATTATTGAAATGGAATCAGTTGAAATTACTCAAGTACTGATCCAGATTGACAAGGGAACAATATTCCCCAAATATTTACCATCATAATCATATTTAATCATATTCTATATTTTTATGACCAACTTGAGTATGTATGCCCTATTTTTATCAGGATAGTTACTACTGAAAAATTGAATAGTTTAGAGTGTTTACTTCCATTGATGAAGGGCAGTTTGCCATTTCGTTTCAATAAAAAAACAACTTGACACAAGAAATATTAATTTTCATAAATAAGCAATACCTGCTGCGTGGAACCCCTGTGATCGAGTAGATATATGATGTCTGTCTAGCAATCAGGTCATTGATTCGAGTCACACCTCAGTATGTATACCCATGAATTTTGTCGTGGCTATTATTGAAACCTGAATATTAAAGGACAATTTGTGTATCACTTGCAATGAAAAAAAAAAATCATTTTACTTTATATTCTTTTTTAATATTTATATCACAACCATTTCAAATTGGATCTCCATCACTAAACTTTGAATTCCTCTAGTCTTAGGATTGTATGCTCTTTAGTAATTCATATAATTGGTTTCCAATCATCTCATTAAATGTTGAAAACTGAATCCCCATTTCTACAAAAAACTATACCATCCCTTTAATGCTGATTTTTCATTGTGTATTTTGCCATTTTCCCCTCCCCCCTTTCTGAAAATTGTTCAGTCAAATACATGTATTGTTTAAAGTGTCTATAACTCAAAAAGTAGCTACAATGTTGGGATGCTTTCTTCAGGATGATTTACCATTTGTGTACTGAGAGACCTTCACAGCTAGCTACATGCATTCACATGCATTATGTATGAGGATGTCCCATACGTAACGCATTTGTCCCATACGTAACATTATTTCAATGCCTAATAAAAAATATTCCTTTTACTGTTTTTTCTTTTTTCTATGGTAGTTAATTTCTCTAAACGATAAATTAGAACTTTCCAAAAGGGCATTAATATAACCTTAGCAATTTCAGAAAAAACCTAAAAAAATGACCTCAATTTGTTACGTATGGGACATCTCATGATAGGACACGAGCTAATTTGCATAATCATTTGCATAATCCCTAAATTTTCATACCAAGTTAAACTATTTGATGAACTTCTTTTGTCCACATATTAATCAAATATCATTTGCTTTCCTTTGAATTGATATGAATTTTTATAAATGTCCCATACGTAACGCTGTGTTTCACATTTATGCAAATGAAGCCCTTGAAATTTGCATAAATTTACGTAATATAATTTTTTCCTCCATGGAAATCAAAACTTCAACTCATAAGCTTCAAAATGATACCAAACATGTCAATATTGAGCAAAGATGAAATTTTGCCTTCTGGGGGGACCTTATCTTGGACTTGCCCCTTTACAAACACACATTCAACTGAGAAATTAATTGCACATGTGTGAGACTTTCAGTACTGTTTAAAGCCCTGCTCTGCTGGACTTCTTCAGCCTGTGGAGTCAGGGCGAGATTGCTTCCAGTTTAGGTTTTATACTCAGCTTTGACCACTTGCAGCAATGCTAATGCTGATGTGCTGGATGCGAAAGTTTGAGTGCACCCTGTTTAAATTGTGTGCACATGGAAATATTGGCATGCTTTTGAATTCATACAGTTGTACACACAAAGGTATAGCCAAGGGTGTTCATGACTAAATTTCACAATTACTGCATGTGACATACAATTCTAATGATGTTCAAAATAGTCTTTAATCTAAGTACATTTAATCTGATACATAGTAATGACCACTTCATGCAATTAAGAATGGAGGCTTGCATGAATGAAATCATATTTCCTCATGTACAAAGGCGAATAATCATACAAAAGGAATTTAAAATGTATGCACACAATCAATATGCACAGTGAAATAAAACCAACTGCATGCCTCTCGTTTTCAACCAGTATAAGTTGCAGGGAATTCTTTACTCCTCCGATAAGACTGCATGACTCAATTCTGCACATCCAGATAAGGCACTCAGGGCTAACACCTCGCATTTGCCTACAGTACATGTGAACATCCCACAGGGAATTGACCAGGGGACCTTGCACTGTTGAGTCAGGTGGACAAACCACACAGCCAACTATTGCCCTTTTGTGGTCATCTGCTGTGGTCAATGAGACCCCCACTGCTCATTCCAGATGCCATTCAAAGCCATTATCCAAATCAAGATGTGGGAAAATACAAAAATGTGCTAATCTAAAAGAGAAAATGATACTAAATCAAATTCAAAATGTAATGCCAATCAAAGATCAGAAACGAATTTAGTGATTGGAGAGGTATTTGATAATCAACCAAAATTAACAATCTGGTATGATGACCAATACAAGGTTCAAGTGAGAGAGGGATTTGCATAGAAAAATTGTATCTTTGAGATAGTAAACAAAATCATGATGAAGAAATCCAGCCCCAAACCACGGTAATGTGTTGTCTGGGGTTTGATGGTTGATGGCATTCATCAATCAAAATGTATTTAATATTTCATTAAGGTGGTCATCACTACGAAAACAACAATTTCTCCTCAAAGCAGGCATTCAGTGCTACAGCTCATACATATATATACATGTAGTGCACCTCACCTTACTCGTTGTACAAGTACATTGTATCATTTTTATACTTGAATTCCACTTTACGCAGTCATCAAATTATTCAGAACAAATCAATGTACAGCATTTATGATTCACAGTAAAATGACTCCTATCAAAGTATCTGATTCTATCATTATCATATTTCTGACATCTTTATTGTCTCCAAAGATTTATGTGCAGAAAGACAGTGTAACTAGGCTTTTCAGCTTCAATGCATAATATTTGGTAGAAACCAATAGTGAATCACATAAAACTGAACAAGAAAATCAATGGAAATCTGGTGTATTACACTGCAATAGGGGTGGACTGAGGGATTCTGTTCTGTAAAGGGGGGCGCTAAAAATATTTCTAGTGCTACTTCCGAGGTTCACTTGATTTTTTTTTCTTTTTATTTTTGTTGTTTTTCTGTTAATACCAAAAAATAAGAGGGGGCACGCCCCATGTGCCCCTCCCCTGGATCTGCCACTGTAGTTTGTTGAGTTCATGTACAAAAACAACACACACATTGTTTGTAGCTGTACATGTATTTATATGCACTCGTACTTGAGGTACAATGTATAGAAAGCTTTGATAAAGTTTAATCTTCCACCTCAAGTCGACCCTTCAAGGGAATAGAGCTCAAGGGAAGATCTTCTTTTTTTATGACATTACTGAAATCAAAGCAAAAACGACCGCTGAAATTTGGAGTGAGTAGAATAATGGATTTCTCATAAAGTTTTTAGGGCATGTCTCGCCTGAACATTAGCTGTTATTTTGTACATTGGACATTGTACGTGTTGCATGAAGAAATCAGAACTCAAGAGCTTGTGCGCCTCCTGTACAACATACAGTACTACAGGTCAAAATGTGAATCCAGATAACATTGCACAGTGCAAACCATACAGTCAACCTTGCCTGAGTCGAATCAGTTTGGATGGAAGAAATAGCTTTGACTTCAAGAAAATTTGACTTATGAGGGATTAGAATCAACAGAATATAGAGAGAAAAGGACTTGATAAGACCTCTGACTTTGCCAATTATTTGACTTAAATATAAAATGAATGCGAGGTAGACTTTAATATGCATGGATGACTATAATTTGTATATAATGTGTACATATTGTATAAAGTACACTGTAAATTACTTTTCACATGAATTTTCTGCTAAAAAGCATGCAGAAACATGAGAAATTGATTTTTTAAATTGTGTTTTGCTGTTGTTGTTGTTTGCATGCTTTCATCGAGCACAGATCAATGCAGCTGATGATCTTGCCATATTGTACAGCACACAGAAAGCAACATTTGAGTTTGACCAGTTTAATATCCACAGGCGGTTGAGAAGTTAATGCAAAACCGAGTCAATGAGAGCGTGAACGTGAAGTATGTAAAACCAATCTGTACACCATGACAAAATTCCACGAAGTGGGACATGTGTATTGTATTATATCACTACCCCTCTAGCTATAGACACTGGGAGAAAAATATCCCCGCGCAAGAGACTGGTGAGTACAAGAAATTAAAGCTCTTCTGAATAAACACAGTGGCTACTATAATCACATTATTTTCAGCTCCCCCTGCAAGTTAAAAGTATTATTGAAACGAAGGAGTTGCCACAGTAGGAGGTTGTACAATGTTCATTGTATATTAAAATGACCTCCTTGGTAGACAACATACACTGCATGTGTACGTGTACTCCTCTCTTCCCCCTCCCCCCCCCCCCCTTGTTCTTCTTCTTCTCAATCCACCCACATGATATTGAGCATGTTTTGGATATCTCAACCATTTCAAAACCAACTTTCATCAAATAAACGTTGAATTCCTCTTGGAATTACATGCTCTTTCAAATTTCATAAGAGGTTTCTAATTATCTCACCCACTATACGATCCCTTTAACTCTTTGCAAGATACTACATAGAAACCACTTTATGAAACGTTAAAAGAGCATATAATTCTATAAAGAGGAATACAAAGTTTATTTGATGAAAATCAGTTTTGAAGTGGCTGATTTTAATATCCAAAAACAAAGTAAAATAAAGTGATCCTAATAAAAGGTTGGTCCCACTCTTAATCAGGATCGCTTTGTTTTGGATATCTCAGCCATTTCAAAATCAATGCTCATGAAATAGACTTTGAATTTATCTTTGAATTATCTGTTCTTTCATACTTCAGAAGAGATTTCTTATCATCTCCTCCAAAAAAGTTGGAAACCTGAAGCCCCATCTCAACCAAAACTACACAGTCCCTTTAAGGTAAATCCCAATAAATGGGTGATCACTGTAAAATTGTATTTGTACCTTTTAGTATGTAAAGTACGTGCTGCAAGATTTGTGTTTCGATTAATGACCTTTAGTCTCATCCAAGGCCAAAGGTTATACTCAACCAGAAGAGGAGTGGCAGTGTTTGCTTTCTCTATAATTTGTATGGTGATGTGTACTCTACACAAAGACCAGCAAGGGTTGAGAAATCACTCTGCAGCAGAAATGCGCATTTTGGTCTCTACATTATAGCATACATGTACAGTACATCTCTTGTACACAGTATCTTAAAGCTCAGAGCAAAATCATCCATTCACTGCATGTATACTGCACTTAAAATATGATATTTTTCAATCCTTTTAATGGGGGGTGGGGGGGAGGGAGACAAGGACAAATATATTTGTCGGACATGCCCCCCCCCCCCCCCACCCCGGCTTGGATGAAGTTGAAAGCAAAGTGGCAATTAGGAAATGTGGCACATTTACTACATGTACATGTACTTGAATTCAAATATTTTGTTTCTGACCTCTTCATTGTACAAGCACATGGGTGCACAGTGTTTCAAACTGAAACCAACAGAATACTGTATACGCCATATATTTCGCGAGTCTAGATTTTCGCGAATCGGGAATTCCCAACGATTTCGCGAGTGGTTAAATTCGCGATCGTGGAGTCCTGTACTGAACGGAGAAATGTAAACGCGTACATAACATTCACATCGGGATCACAGTCAATATTTTCATGTGTCTTTAATTCGCGAATAACACCCCACTCGCGAAATTTGCGAAATATTCGGCGTATACAGTACGTATGCCAAATTACAAGTGGAAAGACAGACAGACACTCAAGTGCCTGATCAACTTTTGATACACAGCTACACGTGTAATTGCCCTGCCACTGCTACTGTAAAAGTGGTATGAAAGATACTGTACTACGGTGGCACTCTCATTCTGGGCACCCAATGGCCACATGCAGCTCAGGGAGGGCTCACCAGCAGAGACTCCAACTCTCCCGTTTTCGACGGGAGATCTCCCGCCGAAAACCCATTTTTGCAAAATCTCCCGTTCTCCCGCTGGAGATTTGATTTCTCCCGCCCTGGCTCTGTGTCTCCCGGTGGAAAGGATTTCTTACTTATTGCTATCGTATGTTGAAAAAATAAGCCTTAGATAGCACCAGAGAACATCTAGAACCCTAGGAACTTCGTGCTTCGCACACATCAACTTGGAGTCTCCCGTTTGCTAGGGGTTTCGGGCGGGAGAATCTCCAGATCAGAAGGTGCTTGGGGTTGGAGTCTCTGCACCAGTAACCTGCTAACTCCCCCCCCCCCCCCCCTCCCACCTATGGGGATGGTGGCAACCTACAAAGAATAGCCCAAGCAGTGCCTTCATTTGTGTAGTGAAGACCTTGAACACGCTACTTGCTCTCAAAAATCTCCTTGACCACTTTTCTACACCAAGTTAAACAGAAGAAAAAAAAGATACAAATATTGGACTTATAAAGAATGGAGGGCTACGGTACTCAATTTGCAAGTAGTAAAGTACATGTACACATCTGATACCCCTTTATCAAGGTTATATAGACCGTACATTTAATATGAAGTATGAATAATTTATATGATATGCTGTTATCAGGTGCTTTCTCAAGTGTTTCATATCTCAAAAAGGAGAGATCTATGCAATACGTGTAGATTACGGTAACTTCTGACCAGTTTATGACTGTATACTTGAGAGCACTGTGGTATCATCCATGGATAGAGTTCTGGGGGGCATTTCACGAAGGAACTTGTCGGATAAAATGTCCGACAAGTCAATAATATCTGACAAGTTTAGAGAAATCAGCCAATCAGGGGGGCGTTTCATCAATGAGTTGGTTGGAGGTTTTCACCGACAAATTTGCTATCAGCCAATCAGACGCGAGGATTTCAGTAGCTTTTAACAGTTGTCGGTGTAAATCACCGACAAAAAGTTTCATGAAACAACCCCCAGGGGGGCGTTTCATCAACTAGTTCGTCGGAGGTTTTCACCGACAAATTTGCAATCAGCCAATCAGGCGCAAGGATTTCAGTAGCTTTTCAAATTTGTCGGTGAAAACCTCCGACGAACTCCTTGATGAAACACCCCCCAGACTAAAGAGTTTCTCAAAACTTGTCGGATATAATTGACTTGTCAGATATTTTATCCGACAAGTTCCTTCATGAAACACCCCCCTGGGGTCCGTTTCAAGAAAGTCTTATGAGAGACTTTTTGCTCATGAGACACACTTTATGAGAGACTTCATGAAATGGATTTTACTTCTCTTTGAAAGTCTCTCATAGATGTACAGATGTATTCATGAGCGACTTCAGTCATTCTGAGATTTGTGTAAAAGACTTTGATGTGATGATTTCCATCTATAAATGGAATCCTGGACAATTGTTACCACAAAAATTGTGGGTTCAAATCCTGTGCGGTGCATTCATCCTTGGACAAGACCATTCAATATCCAGTACACTCTTCTTGATCTGGAGTGCACAAATTGGTACAAGTGTACCTGGTAATACTGGAAGAGTGATCATAGCAGGGCACTCTGGGAGAACAGTGCAAAGACAATGAAGATTCTACTCAGGAGATGATGCAGGAGAAGATGCCATGTAACAATAGAAATAAAACCAGTAATGATGTCGACAATGACAACAATAATAACAATCAATATAATGATGATGATGATGATGATGATGATGATGATGATGATGATAATAATAATAATGATAACAATAATAATAATAATAATAATAATAATAATAATAATGATAATAATCACAATAAAAATGATGATAATAATAATCATCATCATAATCATCATCATCATGATAATAACAAAACATAGTATATCAGATTATTATTGGTTTTACAGCTTTTTCAATAATTTTACTATTTCTTCTATTACTAATGACCTTGATGATTCAAAAAAAAAAAAAAAGACAATTACTGACACTACCGTAGAGTGCACAGATACTTGCACTCATATAATTTGCTAGCCAAGGCTGGCAAAGTACACATCAATAGTTTTTCAAAGCCCTAGCTGTTTCCAGAGCTGTAAGTTATTTCTGCTCTTTTGAAAATCGGGAATGTAAAAAACACATTCACATGGGATACAGTTGTAGTGTGGTTCAATAGATGCAGAGGCCCCCTTTCATTCTCATAGCTGTAAATCGGTTTCCCCTTGGAATACTTACAGCATCAAATTTGAAGTTGTGGGCTACCCAGTCCCGTGCCTTCTGGTACTCGTCTCTCAGCCCCATCATGAACAGCGTGTCGATGCCGTCAATGATGGTGGCGCCCATGGCCGAGCGGCCGAAGATGCTGGCAGAGTGGCCTGTCCTGGCGATCGGCTTCAGCTCATTGGCTCCCCAGGCATAGGTTACATAACCATTCCATGCATGTAGCATCATCTAGGAGAAAGGATACAGAACAACAGAATAATGATAATGACGATATTACAATAACAATGATTGTAATTATAAATTATGAGAATGATAAAAAATATCAATGAGAATATGAATACACTAATAATTTAAACAATAATAATGGTTTGATAATCATTACTTTTTGCCTTTATACGTCATGCCACAATTTATGACAAAGACAGGGATTGCAGAATTCTGAAGGCTAAAACAGCGTATTTTTGGTGAAAAAACAGTATTTGTACTTTTCCTGCAATAGACATACATTGTACGTACACGTATACAGTGTAGTAACATTGCGAAAAATAGTATTTTTCCATGACACCTGCAGTATTTTCGGCATAAAACAAAACAGTACTTCACACAACAAAAAGGTAACAGCTGACATCTCTGCAAAGGCAAATATACATAATGTACAAATGTACTAATATGCTTTACAATTGTTTGGGCAAAGAGATAGCTTTGAGAGAATAAAACCATTTGGTGCATTCATACATTTTACACATGTACACAGTCAACTGTACATTGTACTCATATTGTTGTATATATGTAAAGTTGTAAGGGTGAGTGAATATTACAGAAAGATGCTACTGAACTACAATAGCTTAGCATGACAGCAATAAATCGTAATGAAGCCACTTCACTCATAGTAAATTATGCACAACTCCCACTTGAACCACTGTTTGCAAGTCAGAAACTGACCACTTAAAAGTTGTAGGAATTTTTCTCAAGAGGCCATGTGGAGTCGGAGATCTACAGAATGCAGTACATGTACAGTTTGTGCACGATGTACACTGTAGGTTATAAATGCAGGATATCATACATTGTACCCACAGGAATATCTGTTGTGGATGTTGTGGGGAGGTGGTCATTAAACACAGGTACCAGCAACAATCCTTTTGGCAATGTATACCTACAATTATCAACATCTTACCACTTTGATTTACAGTTGTATGAAATGATACCAACTTGCCGCTGACGTGATTCATCATGTTGGGATAAAATTTTCTGGTGAAAGACCACTGGAGTCCAAATTTCATCATGCTACACTTGTACCAAGAGTCATACAGAGCTAGCTTTTGTGCAAATATCTCAGCACAAGGCTGCCCAGCAATAATTACAGCATTACTTTTTGAAATACAAGTGAATAACATGCCCATTCTAGGAACGATGTATGTCAAGGATTACGTAGAACAAATTTATGATAGAACATACAACATGTAATGTTCAGCTCTTCTGATTGTTTGGGCAATGTACCAACAAATTGTAGTGGGTTTTGACAGCTGGTGACATTGCTGTGGATGTCACTTCTTTTAAATAGCAGCATCTCCCTTCGAAATCTCAACAATTTGTAACTGGTTTGATCAAGTAAGAAAACACCGTGCTTGAAATGATACTACATGGATTTCACTCAAACTATGCTTACAGTTACTGTAAGGGACTAGGGCCTACAAGACTGCTAGCAACAACAACAACAAAAAAGCATTTCAGCTTCCTTAATATGTTTGGACTGCTTTGCCCTCTCTCAAGTCGTATTTGTATTCTCAAATCACGCTCTCACACATCTAGACAGAATTCCCCACTTGCCACGCAGCGCCTCTTCGTGCAACCCGCAAAATTAAGTGCCACAAATAGTAGAGTTTAAGAGGTGAGCCAACAGTAGCACCATTACCAGATTAAAATATATCATTTTTTTACAGACCACAGCTGTGTGTATGTGTTGGTGCAAGTGTCACAGACCGTGCAAGGAGCAGAAGAGGTACAGTAAGAACAGAGAAAACAAAAACAACAGTTTCGACCTGCAACGCTGAGCGATAAAATTTCATGAATCAGAGCCAAGTCTGATGAGTAAAGCATACTCTCTTTCCAGAATAAACATGACCTGATCAGGTTTAGTGATGACGGAGAGCTTAGATTACATGGAGGAGATGGTAATTTCTAACGTGGCTTGAGTAACTCTGGAACACCCCTCCTATCATGTCTCTGTCCTTTTCCAATCCTCTCAGATCTTTGTCTTGTTTTTCAAAATAATAAATATTCTATGGCTGTATTGTACATGTACAAGCTAATACAGGTACAGAGGTTCTTCCATGAGCAAGCACATGCAATATCTAAAACCATAACAATAAGATCATCTTCAATTGGAGGCCTACGGTCTTTTTTCCTTTTCTCTTTAATACTGCCTATGATGCTGCAGTGTATGCCCCACACATTAGGCCCCCAAGTCATGAGAAAGTCCCATGCCACAGGACTTCCCCCTCCAAAAACTTTAATTTGAATGCTCACTTGGACTTGAATCAAATGCTCCAGTCAACTCACTTTCACTGGTGTCAAAAGTGGGGTCACCACAAGTCATGTACACACTAATCTTTTGAATTCTCACCACTGAGTGTACTGACAAATCATCATCACTGATTTAATAAGCAATAAGCAATGAGTTTAACAGTTTGTGATCACCGCCACTATCAATGTACATTTTTGAGGGCAGAGTGGCTTGCCTGTCCTGGCACTTTTATGCTGTAGTCAGTGGACTTGAACCAGGTACAATGTACATGTGCAAGTGTACCTCATGATAGAGAGACCACTGTCTTCTACCCTGAACCACAACAGCAACGAAATTGCCTATAATGCTGCATAGAAACGACAAGTCCAGCCAGTTCAATGGACAGGACCACAGACTCTGATTCGAGTACCGTGGCTGCAGCTGTTTGCCCTTTAGAGTACACTAGGCACTTTACCCTCATTGCCTACAGCTGTACATGTCTTTATACTTCTTTTGGAGTGGACTTACAAGTATTATTAAGTGGTTGGTCTTGTACTTGCTTACTGACATCCAAACAATGCGTCCATAGTACAACTATTGTAAAAACAAGCCACTTCAAGTCCATCCTATTCAATTAAATACCAGACCTTCTTTTTTTTTCTTTTTTGACTTGGAGACCAAATCTACCAGGTTTTGGTTTTGTTCCCCTCTTCAACAAACATACAGTTGTAACGCAAGCATCTAAACACCAGTATGGCAGGATCTTGACATCATATTATGACCTCATCTGTCTGTAAATTTCAAGTGTTGTTGAAAGCACAGCCTGCCTTCACTGTGCAGGACACTCATGAGTCCCCTCAACACTACAGTGTACAAAGTACATTCATAGTGTTGGATCCTGTCGAGTAATGAAGAGGTTAGAAGCACAGGAAGAAACCAATATTATTGGTTTTGTGAAAATAAGTGGATAAGGCCTCCGAATAAACTTCAAGTAACTTCTGCATTCTACTACTGTACATCTACATGTACTGCACTTTATTCTCACTCAGGTATAAAAACACTCTCGGCTTGGAGACAAGGTGTGTATGCTTTACCTAAAGAAGAAGCTGGGGATGTCTCCAGCTGAAAGACCTGAAAGACCTGGTCAAGACGGGAGACATGGGTGGTCCAATTGAATCGGCCTTCATTCACTGCCCATCAGGGTACAAAATGTCTATACATGTACAATTGTAGATACGCTGTACATTGTACATTTTGAAAACCACAAATAGCGCCAGTCAGCTATTACTACACTCACAACTTGTACATAAAACGTACAATTGTATGTACATAATGTGCATCGAAGCGTATGCCCATGGGTAACACTACGGTTGTTCATTCCAGCCCAAATACTTCACCTGTACATGTACACGGTGTACATACAAAACTGTACATAGAGATAGATCTATAGATAGATAGATAGATAGATAGATAGATAGATAGATAGAAAGATAGATTATGTAGATAGATAGATAGATACATTGTAGATAGATTGATTGATTGATTGATTGATCGATTGATTGGCTAAAGGTCTTTATTCAAAAAAATCTGAGTGGGCGACTAAAAGTCGAATTACACAGATATACAAAGATTATACATTAAAGTAAACAGAATAATATCATAACCATAATAGATACAAAGAAAATATCACATTCAAACATACAGATCAGTGATCATTATTCAGTACAGAGACTCTAGAAGTATCCCAGCCTGGATAGCCTTCCCACTTAACAGTATTCTCATGCTACCAAGTCTTAAAGGTCTTTATTCCTGGTGTCTACATTTCAGGAGTAGTACTTGATTGTCCATGGGCCCGCAATGAGTTCATGCCTTTGTCTTGTAATCATCTTTAATGCAAACTGTGAAAATCTGTCATGATCTCCGAAACTCAGAAAAAAAAAAGAAAAAAAAAAAAAATGTCACTAGCACCTACATGTACTACATCTGTTGTACAGTATGCATTTATAAAACATCCTGCAAGGTACATATGTGATCCGCTACAACAAAAAGGTCCAAAAGTCGAGCACGGTCGAAGCCGTGAAAATCGAGTTTGAAGTCAGAGCATTAAAATTGGTCAAAACTTACTCTTTTCTGATTTTGATATATTAGTGGAGTCTAACATGTCTTCTATCATCTGTCGAAATTTTGAAGCAAAATGATCAAAGGAAAGACCAAAAAATAGCGTTTTTCTGAGCCATGTTTTTTGGCGTTTCAACGAAGCAGTAAATGGTTCGAAAATTTGGATTGAGCGCCACAGATAGGTTCCGCCCCTAACAACGACCAGAGTGATCTCATTGGTCAGTTTGCTGCTTGCTGCTAACCGAAGCGTGAAGCTCGCACACTGCCCAGTCGACTGGTGCTTGCGGGCGGGGTGCGCTATGCTCAGCCGCTTCTCACATCCTGGTCACTGATTGGTTGGTGAGGAGACCGCCAGCGCTGATGTGCTTGAATGAACTCTTCGGGGGTTGCTAGGGCTTACCTTCTATTGTCAAGAGGTGAAAACTGACTTGCGTGTCCCTTGATCGCGATTGCGTCGAAAGGAAGACTTTTAGGGCGCTTTTCTCGAAACAGTGATTTTCCAGACGTCTCGACATGCTCTCTTTTAAACATCGATATCTCCGCAGCCGATTATTTTTATAAAATGTGTTATATATCAATTTCAAGCAGAAAGATTAGGGGATTATATCATGCAATTTTCAAATAATCGACCTTGCCCGACTTTAGGATAATTTTGTTGTAGCGGGTCACATATACAAAGGATGTACAAACACTTTTTGTACACAAGCTGTATTTCAGCAATCAATACATTGTAATACAATATGTACTGCTCAACAGTTTGTGACCCCCCACACTCACACTCAGACTTTGATGGACAGATTGGAATCTAGAGCCATCAGGTGCAAAACAGAGCAGCGCGATTTGTCAAAGGGGATTATTCTAGGCACAGTAGCATCACTGATATGATGTACACTTGTATGAGCTGGGCTGGGAACTGCTGCAACACCGACGCTGAGTAGGACGCATCCTCACATTCAGTGAGGCGCTTGTGGGTCACCTATCCATCCCAGTTTGAAAAGCCCTGCATCCAGTCCAAAGAGTTCTTTGGAGGTCGCCTTCATCAAGCGTTATCCTAATCGCAACAAACAAAAACTGAGCACTACAAGTACTTGTTCATTTCAAGAACTATCAAAGATTGGAACGCAATTTTGTCAATTGTTGAACTGTCAATTGTTACAAAACTCTTCCGAACAGACAGATTTTTCTGTCTAGAACTACATGTACTCCTGTCAGTAACTGTCTGTGGTATTAAAGGGATTGTATAGTTTTGGTTGAGACCTAATTTCAGGTTTCTAACATTTTTTGGTGAGATAATGAGAAACCTCTTGAAATATGAAAGAGCATGTACTGTACATCTTGTAATTCTACGAGGAATTCAGCATTTATTTGCTGAAAATTGGTTTTGAAATGGCCAAGATATCCAAAACAGAGTGATTCTAATAAAATGTGAGACCCACCTTTTATGACGATCGCTTTACTTTACTGTCTTTGGATGCTTCAGTCATTCCAAACCTGATTTTCATCAAATAAACTTTGATGCTCTGTACTATTTCATAAGTGTTTTCTTTGTATCTCGGAAAAAGTTAAAAGCCCAATTCTCATCTCCACCAATACTGTACCATCCCTTTAAATTGAATATATAGATCTACCTGTATGTAAACAACCCAGTTTGCAGCAGGGCACCCATCTGGTAGGGACACTTTCATCCATCAATAAAATAAAACAGCTAATGAACATCATGTGTGCTTACAGTAGTCCCACTTTAGAACACAAGTGTCGAGACACCCGATTGGGACTTTTCATTGATGGATGAAACAGCCCCTGCCGCAAATATTAAATAGGTACCCTGTACAAAGCCTACCGCAAACAGGGTGTTTTACTCTAGGAAAGGGGTGCTACCAGCACTAGACTCTAGTACCTCAACTACTGTACAGTAAATACATAAACATTTCTTGCACTTTTCACTGCTTTATTTACACAGTTGGGATGTGTACCACTAGATACCACCAGATCTTCATACTGTACCTCACGTATATGATCTCTTTTGCTTTTGACATCGCTATCTGTGGGCTCGCCGTCTGTTCGATCAATAAAACCTTTTGCTGCTATCGCTTCCTTGCCACTCTTTCTTGCTGCTTGTAGGTCATCCTCCATTTGTTTCTTCTGATCTTCGATAAATTTAATCTTATCTTGTTTAATTTCATCTTTTAACTTATCACTGTCTTCGTGATGTCCATCCGGATTGACACCATCATCGTCTTTACCAGCATTTGGCTCATTGTTTCCCTGTTGTAAGGCTAGTCTCGCTTCTTCCAGCGCCCTATCCTGGGCGATTTGGAGTTCTATTCTCCTCCTGTCTTGCTCTACATGCACATCATTGCCACCATTTTCCCCACCTCTATGGTGATGGCCAGGGAAAGTTTCATCGCCTCCCGGCTTGAAAAGCTGCTCAGGCGAGTCCACAAACGAGTTTACACGGCCTCGCAGTTCTGGCACAAGGAACACCGCACTGTAACATACGCTCATAAACACAAGGAAAAGTAGGTAAACTACGTATCGTTCCGACGCTCGCAATCCAGTGCGATTGTATCCCAAAGGTACGCCATTGGCATACCTCTGGTTCTGATGAAGAGGCAATATTGGACTTTTGGAGTTCATTGTGGTATCTGATTGACCACTTTGGTCACTCGAACTGAGAAGCTTCCGAATGATCCCTTACAAGCCGAACATATCCAACATATTATTTCTCAATCTCCAGTGTGGTATACACACAGGATACGTGCTGTAGTTAAGTAGGTAGGGAATCCACGTACCGCGTTGAATGTACATACGGCACATACGCGATTCCGGGTCGATTGTGGTGACACGCAAGAGAGTTCACGCAAGTACACTGTAGTGTACGATTTATGGACAAATCACCGTACTTCGTTGTCTTACGCACGCACGTAGTCCCACATGTACATATTCTGTGCTATACAGAGGATGGGGCGTCCGCTGCACCGCAAGACAGTTTGTCACAGGAAGTCACCATCATCGCAGGTGCACAAATACGATACTAGCAGTAGTACTTATATTCACTACGTGAAGTACGTACTGGTAAAGGCAAGAGTGAGCATCGTGTGTGACGTTCGTATTTCCACGTGGAAATGTGTGCTGCGCTCACAAACCACTGCATTCGGACGGAGAGCCCATGGCGCATTATAAACGCCCTCAAAATGCACTGGTCACGCCCACCAATGTTCAGTCAACCACAAAATTAACTTGCGAAAAAGCTGAAGGAATAACCGGAACACAAAGATATAGATAATGACCCATATGTTCACATCTTATTCATCTTTATCGAACATCATAAACATTACAAGGAAAGTAAAAAAAGAAACATCATTTAAGAAGCGATCGTTACAACGTACCAAAAAAGGTGTAGGCGTATCCAAATTTTAATTGAAGTGATGAAAGAAAAAAAAAGAACTGCTCTAGTACAATCTCAGACCTATATTTCTCACAGTGTTATGTACTTTAACAGTTCTCAATTGCTCTGGAATATCTCAATATTACAAATCGCAAAAACATGCTATATTCGTGAAAGAGAAATTCGTAGGCCTATTGGCTTTGTATCAAAATTGTTCCAAAGTCTGCCTCATAATTTTAACTGTGCCATTTTAAGATATAAACGTGTTAACCGCTACACATGTATCACAAAATAATTTTTTATTTGGACATCTATTTTAAAGATCCCGTAATCTAGCTCCTCCAGAAGAAAAGTATAATAAACTTACCCAAACAAGTAGGATAACCTTACCCAAACACATAATTCTCTAACTAATCGAGAGTACTCGGGATATGTATACTTTTTTGTTTTTACCATGGCCGGCGCCACGTTTTCTGACAAGGAAAAAAAAAATCTTCAGCGCTAAAGCAAGGCCTTACCGCGCTCAAAGGTTTCCTTTTATTACGATATTGTTAGTCGTATGTTCAGATTTGTCCGAAACATGTTTTCACGTTCATAATACCTGTATCACAAATCGGTGCACAATTTTATTTGTGAAATGCATGTGGCAGGATGGTGGGTTTTCCTATAACATCTGCTTAGCCGGATATAGTGATAGTTTTTGTTTTGTTTTGTTTTTAAGCACAGAATGTTCGCAGAGATTTTTGTTGTTGTTGTTGTTCATTCATGTCAGTTAAATTTGTAAAAGAAAGGTATACTCATTATAAAGTATAATTATATTAGATATCAACAACTATGAACTAGTGCATCAAGCTAAAAAGACTGACAAATGCAAACAAAAAGTGTGAAAAAAACCTTTATTTCAGCAGTCTGTGTTTGACAGCTGGTTTTCCTTTCCAATTAGGAATCAAGCATGTGATATTTCTTATTTTCAAATTGTATCGTCAGTTTGAGGAATTAAAACACCTTCTGTAGTCGTTCCCCCCCCCCCTTATCTACAATAGTGAATACTGCATCGTACAACAGGATGCAATATTCAGTTCATAACATGGTAGGTTGCACAGAAACGATGTTGGATTTTTGTAGCGCATGGTACAGATTCAGTATTATGAAATAATAATCTAATTCTTTATTGGTTTGGTATTGTTGTTTTTTACATTTTAATGCACGATTGTGGCCAGCAATGGTTTACAGTTTTCTCTTTCACTTCCAACTTTCCAAGTACGACTTAACGCACCAGTCTTTGTTTTGCTTTCAATTCTGTATCTGACAGAACCATTATGAGCATGATGGAAACGGACGTTCAGAGTCATGGCATGTTGCAGCTGCAGGCGATCTTCCCACAGAACTGTTCTGTGGATCTTCCATGGCCGTACAGGAAAGAGCGCCATCTGCCGATGTAGTGCTGCAAACTTTGAATAGGGTGCGTTGGACCACAGAACTGAAGAGTTCTGTGCGTTGGACACAGTGATCTCTGGAGATCAGTGGTTGGACAACTGCAGTGACATTTTCCACCCTGGAAGGGGGGGGGGGGGGGGGCAAAAGAATGCGGAGAACGCAGACAGAACAATAATTTACTTTTCATGTTTGCTGTGGCTATTGTTGCTTATTTAACTGCTGCTGCAACAATAACAACAACAACAACAACAACTACTACTACTACTACTACTACTACTACTACTGTTATTATCATTATTACCACTTCTGCGAGCGATAGTTGCAGTAATAGAAGTAAAGCTGTAGGCCTATTGGTAAAATAGTTGTTGTTGTAATGAAACTGGTATACATGCTTTGCCTTTAGGGTTTCTGGTTAAAACTGTGGGCAGAAGTGACTCCAAAATAGGCCTATACTATTCGAAGTGAGTAGTATTCTTGAAAGTTATTTTGTTTTATATTTGTCGTAAAAATAATCTGCTGGAAACTGCTTATCCAATAAGGCGAGCCAATGGAGTAAAATGGAGTCAAAGGGGGCCTAAGCTTTCGATCCAAGCAGAATCTTCGTCAGAGGCAAAAAATGACAAACAAGCAGGGAAAGCAATCACATGTAAGGACTTCACACAACAAGAACAGGCAGGGACAGGCTTGGTACACAGAACAAAGAAGACAAAGGAGAGGGTGGGAGGTCACGGGCAAGGAGCCCAACAGGTAAAGGGATTAGAGCAGGAGGGTAGGCAGACAAAAGGCAGAGGAGAGCAGACAGACAACAGACAGAGGAGAGTCACTAATGATCATGAGGATCAAGGGGGCAACCATTGAAGGAAAGGAAAGGATGAATAGGGAGGCAACATTAAGATGAATAGGGAGTGAACATCAAAGAAGATAAGGAACACCAGAGGGATAAAGAAAGGGAAAGAGTGAAAAAAAAAACAGCAGCAAGGGGGGGGGGGGGGCTGAGCAAACAGTGAGCCCTGAAGGGTGTACTAGAAGGAGGCAACAAAAGGAAGTCATTAAACATATCAAAATATATACACACACAGTAATGAAAATAATGACAGTGAAATACCAGCAATGAAAAAGATATTGATAAAAGAAATAAAATAAAGCACATATGAAAAACTGGGGGAGAAAATAATGTATACATTGTAAGCCAAGGCAAGGCATAATAAGCACAAGTATGTATACACACACAAAACCAAGTGTGTGTATGTGTAGGTGGAAAAAGGCTGTATGAAAAAGACTAGGACTGGAGGAAGGAATCAATTGGGAATAAAAGGGTCTGCAAATGGAAAAAGCGCAAAGAAAGAACAAAATGAAATAAAAAAATGAAAAAGATAATAATAATGGTAGTAATGATAATAAAAAAATAAAGGTGGTTAGTCATTTCCCTCCTGAATGATGAGGCCATGGGGTTGGATGGTGTGAAGTCGTCTCATCCAGAGCTTCTCTCTGCTGGTTCTGACTGTGTCTGGACGAGTGCCTAAAGATTCAATGCCCTGAAGAGTCATATCTGTGATGGAATAATCAGGTAGATTGAAATGGTGGCCCACTGGAGTGTCGAGCTTGGCTGTGTTGACAGTAGATCTGTGTCCATAGAAGCGTCTTTTGAGTGTTGTCTTGGTTTCCCCAACACACTGGATTCTACAAACTCTGCGAGTGATGAGATACACAACATTAGTGGTAGTACAAGTCATGTTTCCCTTTGTTTTATATTTGGAATCAAAATATTAAAAGAAGGGGACATGTGAGGCGAATAATCGTGTGGTGGATGCGATGAACATTGTGGAGGGACCCTACATGCAGTGACCGTACGAAGCAGGGTGCGATGTCACACTTGTTTTTTTATTTGTGTCATTTTGCAAAGTGACCGTACAAAGCAGCACATGATGTCAGAATTGCTTTGTGATGTCACAATCGCTTCGATAGAAATAGAATAAATTGTTACATTCATTTGAAAAGAGTGACCTACGACGTAGCGCACGATGTCATAATTGTGTTGTGATGTCATAATTGCATTTTTGAAATCGATATACTTCACAAGAGGTAGCGCGCAATGCAATATTTGCGTTGTGATGTCATAATTGCATATTTGAAATCGATACATTTCACAATGACCGTTCGAGGCTGCGCGCGATGTCATAATTGCATTGTGATGTCATAATTGCATGCTTGAAATCGATACATTTGGCACAAGGATCGCTCGAGGCAGCGCGCAATGGCATAATTGCGTTGTGATGTCATAATTGCATGTTTGAAATCGATACATTTCAAAATGACCGTTCGAGGCAGCGCGCAATGTCATAATTGCATTGTGATGTCATAATTGCATGCTTGAAATCGATACAGTTCACAAGGACCGCTCGAGGCAGCGCGCAATGTCATAATTGCGTTGTGATGTCATAATTGCATGCGACTTAGCGCGCTATGTCATAATTGCATTGTAATGTCATAACTGCATTTTTTAGATTGTTACATTTCACAGTGATCGTAAAAAAAACTTGAAGCATTATAGTGCGCGATCTTAGAATTGCTTTATTACATAAAATTTCGTGAAATGATTTCACAAAGCAATTATTTATGTCGTACCAAAGGAATTCTGACATTGCGCGCTGCTTCGTACCGTCATTTTGTGAAATATCACAGAGCAATTCTGACATCGCACCTTGCTTCGGTACGGTCACTGAAGGATCAGTAGTAGTAGGGCTAGTAGAACAAAAAATTAAAGTAAGAGTAAAATTAATACTAGTAGTTGTAGTATAGAAATAGGATTAGTGAAGGTAGTAGTGCAATATAGTACTAGTGGTAGTAGAAAGTGATGCTGTAGTATTATAGTATTAGGATTAGTGATAGCAGCAGCAATAACACTAGTAGAAGTATAGAACTATTGGTTTTAATTAGGATCAGTAGCAGCTGTTAAAAGAGTGAAATCGATGTTAATAAAAATGTCCTTGAAGCAAAAATCCAAGCGTGCCACATTGACCTCGCAATTGCGAATGCTCACGAGTGCAGAGCAAAATGTATTCCATGTCACAGTGCTTTCCTTTTGCTATAGCGCCCTCTTTTGCTAAGGTCAATTTTCCACTTCAGCAGTAACTTCTATTTACTTATTAACATTTTTTGTTTAATTCAGCGTTAGTATCTCATGGTAAAACATACCCCCGTTTACCATTGACAAGTTTTATTTTATAAGTTAATAATACGATACAAGAACTTTCTGCAAAGGGATATTAGGGGTAAATTTCAACAGCAATAAATGTCATGCGAATATAACATGATGATTCGTAAAATACAAGGGCATGCATTTCAAAATATCTCAAAACGTCACACTTGATCGCATGTAAGTAGAATATAACTTGAACATTGCTTTTCATAAGTCTCCTACATAAACTTCTATATTAGCTATAACTACACACCAAGTTTCTATTTGATTTTGTGCGAGATGTTGTCTTTGTTGTCTTCTCGTTCTACTATCATAAAGGAGACAGTTTCCTTCGTGTAGATTTGGATAATTGTATTAACATGACCCAAGCGAATGAATGAATAAATGAATGAATGAATGAATGAATGAATGAATGAATGAATGAATGAATGAATGAATGAATGAATAAATGAATGAAAGAAAGAGAGAATGAAGGAATGAATGAATGAGTGAGCGAACAAACGAATGAATGAATGAATGAATGAATGAATGTATATATTGTGTTCAGAAAATTGATGCAGTGACAACACGCCGTAGATGATCAATAAATTGACGATGAAACAACAATCGAACCCACAAAAGACGCAAGACTTAGCAGCAAACTCAGGGCTTGACAATAGCGTTATCCTGGTGGCCCGGGGCCACTAAAAATTAATATTGGGCAACCAAATTTCCAAAGTATCGAAGGGTATCTTTTGGTGGCCCTATCAGGCACCAAAGATTCAAGATGAATCGTTATGTTTATTCTCCTTTTAAGCCAGTAGATTTCTTTTTCGGGCAACCGAAATTTCAGATTTAAAGATTTTAGTGATCTGAACGGGCTACCAGAGGAAAAAAAAAGTTAGTAACAAGCTCTGAAACTCTATGTCGTCCCGAGGGCCCAGCAACACGGACTGTACACTATAGATTCCTTTCTAACAGTAGCGTGAAGCGCTTATCAAATCTCGCTATGCTTGTTCAAGATAAATATGACTCATCAGTTCATATTGTATTTCTTTCCTTTTTTCATTTGTGTTAACTTTGGCCTTTAGTTTTCAGTCGTATTTTTTTTTTTACTAACGTCACTAGAAAAAATCGTATAATGGCACAGTTCAGGTCAGACTGGTGAAAACTAGATGAGCAGTAAGAGAGGAAAATTTCTTTGACATGTTGTGTTTTTGAATGGTTAAAAGGTCTTCCAAATACAAAAATGCATTTTAATAATTATGATACAAGGCAGTAACTAGGATAATTATAATGGTTACATGCTTTTATGATCTTCAAAAAATAAAGGACAGCTATATGCCACTTGAAAAAAAAAGCGTCTTCTGTGCGGCTTATGTAGCTAAATAAAAAAATTCACGCTCTGTTCGTTTCTTTTGAATAACAATGAAATACTTATTTCCTCGTAATTCATCCCCGTTTTTATATTATCTACTCAATTACCATCGGCGACTTCACTTGCTTTACACAATTAAAAGATGTGGTGGTGATGATGTGCTTTGTAACGAAAAACCATCGTAAGCAGCATTCGAGTCCCTGACACAAAAAAGGTTTATGGAGACACATCATCACACATGCACAGAACAGGACATGGTGAGAATGGCCCCTGGAGTAGCAAACATCGGAAGTACATATCTCTAGCGCTTTTGGATTGTGGTCAAGAGGGGAGGTGCCTTGAATGAATGGGACGCACGCCCGGCGTAACATGCGGTTTTTGTGGTTCTTCGGGGCAAGCGTGCCCCAGCATAATGTTTGAATCTCGGTGGGTGCTCATCCCCTCTTATGATTACAGTAGGATGGGGGGAACTGGGGGGGGGGGGGGGGGGGGGGGTTATCGCATGAGAAATGCCGTTGTGACGTCTTGCGGTTACATGGAACACCGACACATAACCCCACTGGGTGCTTTCCATCAATTTCGTGTCACGTGATCAGGAAGAATGAAATGACAAACAATACGAAGCAAATGCTTCATTTGAAATAGTAATGGAGTCGGAAATAAAGGAAGAAGAGGACGAAGGAAATGATGAAAAAGAAGTAAGGAGGAGGTGAGAAAAAGGGACGAGATGATAACTTATATGTCTCACTTCCTGCTTTTAACTCTAAACCACACTTTTCGACATCTTGTAATTATCTTGCTGATAAAACTTTCTGAAAGACAACGCAGTTTTAACAGGGATATCATCTCCCTGGTTATAGTTACTGCTGGTATAGTTTTATATACGGTTTAGTGAATTTATAAATCTGTTTACAAAAAGATACGGCGTACACAATCAATTACGGGAAGCAGGAGTCTCGAGCGCGCAGAGCAGTGGGCGGGATTTGTGCTAGATACGAGATCCTCATTGGTTACAAATTTTCGATGGTAAGTCGAAGTGTTTGTTTCTAGTTATCGTCACCGCCATGAAGTTCATGTTTTCGTCAGTGGGCAAACAGCAGCCACCCTATTCTAAGAAGTGCTGATACCATAAGTGTGAAAATGATGATATGTCTTTCACTTCAGAAGAAGAAGAAGAAGAAAAAAACCCCTGAGATCCGGTGTTTGAGGGAAATCACCTTCTGATGTGCCTAGTGTTACACTATCATAGTGTGCCGATGATCTGGTACTGGTAGTTCCATTGTAACTCAAACTGAGGAAGAGTTATTCGAATGATCTCTGACACCCGTGTTTTGACATAATAATTCTCAATCCGTTGAAGATTTCCTACTTGACGCCTTGAACGCCTACCCCTATGTCTCGATGTGTTTCTCGTTAAATTTAATTGAAGGCATCTGAATGATGCGGACTATTTTCGGCGCTCTCGGGTGCGGTTTTTAGGGGGCAAGGGGATTCCATTAACCGTGATTCGGGATGTGAATGAGAATGCATGCCAACTAACCAACCACGCTCTTTTCTCCTCCCCCCTCGACAAACTTCCAACCCCAGCCTGCTAGGAGTGCGTATACATGGCACACACGTGTGCGCGGGTTACTGGCCCGTGAGGTAAACAAACCTCGCAATCCAACGCCGCATTCTTGGACTGACATTGCGGAGCTTTGTGCGACTGCAGAAGTCCATGAAGTTTGCGGGGAAGGCGTACTTTTCATATTATGCTCCGTTTGTAGATATTCTTCTTGGCTGTTATTTGCGATCTCGCTATCAGCTCGAGAAGAAACAACGCTTTCATATCGCAAGTGGACTATTGCTACATCCTTTTCTCGGAAGGACATATATTTCATCGCCTCTGTGATTCTGGAGTGATCGTGAGTGCAGTTGGGATTTTTATTTCTTGGAGATAACTCTCACCCCGAAGTGGAGATGGCGAGGGAACGGTGGCCAGTGGAGTTGGTCTTTTGTGTTGGGCTGCTTCTATCGCTCTTTGGACTGTGTCCGGCCGATTTCTCAGTCACAGGTCAGTAAAAATCAAGTGGTTGACTGGTTGACTTTTTGTCGGTTGTAATTTGTTGTATTTCCCCCTCTTTTTGTGTGTGTGATGTCCTGTGGTTGCTCCGTGTATGGCTGCAAATTTTCATGCGGTGGTGCGTTTCAGAGCACAATGTCATGTATACATGTTTGAAGAGAGGGAACCTAAATGGCATCTTCTTTGGGTAAGTTATAATTCAAATTTACATCCCCAATCATTATTACAGTTTGGAAAACTGTTTGAATATGAAAAATTGTAAGGATGTAATTTTGTAGGCTCTCAGGGCTGCCATATGAAGTAAATGACTATCATATAGCACAATATGAACAAGTGTTTGAGTATTGAAAGGTAGGGATGATTATAAAAAAAAAATCAAGACCAAATGGAGCTAAACATAAACTTATTCTTGTTTCAGCTTGAGCTACGAAACCAGTCCTTTTCAAAAGGGAGAAAGGGGCAAGTAGGCAGAATAAGTACAATAAGGCTCTGACAATAGCTACAAAAGCTGAACAAAACAACAATTCAAAAAACAATTTCATGCTTGATCAATCACTTGACGTAGATCTATGTCTTGGACAATACACCTGAGATAGAATACACTGGTATCAGAACAGTCAGTCAGGTTTGGCAGAGAATGCATTATAAGCCATTTGTTTTTATTTTTATAGTTTATTCATCTCACAGTGTAGTTCTTTTGCAAGTGTTTCTTTTTTCCAAACTAGAGTCCCCCTTGTTGATCCCCCGAGGGATGTTAAACTCAAAACATATTAATCTGCAAGAATATTGAAGTCACAGTAATTGTTTTTAAAGAATGTGGGGAATATTTCTGCTGAAATTGTATTACATAATTTGGTAGATCCCATGAGAGTGAAGAGTAAAGTGTACATTGCTTTGAAATTGGTGTCTGCAGCCTTTGCAGTGTGGTGTGAAAGTTTTACATGATGGAAACTGCATTGTTGTTGTTGTTGTTGTTCTTGCCGTTGTTGTAGTATCTTTCTATGATTGCAAACTTTTGCCTGAAACAGTCTTTGGACTTCACTTGTATTGAGAGAATGTGCATTGTGCCTAAAGAAAGGGTTTCAAGTGGTTCAGACAAAGTAAGAGAGAAAAAAGCGAGAAGAAAAGTATACCAAAGATAATCCAGTTGGAGTTAGGCCCTTCTACGATGCACCCTATGGATATGATTTATTGGTAGCCAGTACAGATTATGTATGATTCATGAGCGTGTTGCTATGCTGGTGTGATGAATAAATAAGAGATGTAAACCTCACTATGTTCGGCAGATTGCCTGAAGCTGTGATAGCAAGACAACCATTTACTGGGCATACGATACATCTTACATGCCAACATGAACTCCAAAAGGCAAAGGGGGTGGGGGGGGGTGGGGGTGGGGATGGGAGGGGATATAAAAGGGGCAGAGGGTGGAATCACTTTTCTGTTATATTCTATGAATGAAAATGTAGATCACTTTACTCATTGCAGAGATTCATCACTGATGTGATTGTGACTGCAAAAATTTGTTGAAAATGATGATGATTATTATTTATTATGATTTATTCTTATTGTGATTATAGTCATCACTATCACCATCATTTTTTTTAATTCTTATTATTATCTTATCAAACTTGTCATCTTTTCCTCACCACTGATATCCTTTTTGTAATCTTTTCTTCCTATTTTCATGATAGCTGTTAAAATTCTCCCAACCTAGTCATGTATCATAATCATCAGTGCTTGTCATGCCAGTCTGTTTTACAATTTTTGTTTCTGATGGTAGAATACTACTGTGCATAAATGTTGGCATAGTCTTGCAATGAACTGTAGTCTGTAGTTGCTAGTCCTCTTTGATATACCTGTGCAAGAAAGGGATGGGGGGGGGGGGGGGAGATGAACCCTCTGAAACTCTATCAGGAGATACAACTCTTAACAGGTGTATGTACTTGGTTCTGCTGTTTTTGTTTCACCATGTTTTTTATTGAATCACTATGCACCTTTCTTTTTGATAAAAATGTCCCTTTTCAAGGACAGAATACCGTCCATGTACAATATGATGTAGCTGTATTATGTATGACACAAGAGCGCACTGAGCCCAGTTCTTTTTAATCCCTGCCTCCCATTACTGAAATGGGCTTGATGAAATTACAGCTCGGGTTACATATGTTCCATTAGCTGCTGTAGTTTCACAAAGAACTGATGCACAAATATGTATTCAAACAGCACACATTATCTATTTAAAAAAAAGTGTGTAAGTGAAAGATCTATAGGCATGAAATGATCTCTTCGCTATGCCTGGAAGGAGCAATTCTACACGGTCTGGATCAGAAATTTGATGTAATTGTACAGCAGCATGTATACAGCCTCATGAACACCTCTCTGTCTTCTTTCTTTCTTGATGGTATTCAGGCGACCACAAAGCAAACTTTGTGAGACCGCCAGGCTCAGGGGTTTTCCATTCTCTTCTGTTTGCACTTCGTGTTTTGTTCGGGAATGACCATCCCCTCTTTTGTACTGCCCAGCGCAATCATGCAATTGGACGGAGTTATCAGATAACTGACCACAGTTACTAGGCATGGCTTCCTGCTTACCATAGGACAGAGTAAATGACTGTGTGCACGTCGTTTGTCAAAGAATAAACACCAGTCTGTCTAGCTTTAAGTATCTCACATTTTCGGAGAGGGCAATCCCTCACCTGTAGTGTGGATCACCTCCGGTCTTGAATGAATGTGAGGTAGCAATCAGAATGCAGAGCAGGTAGGCCTAGGCTTACTCTTTGGAAAGTTAGTGTCCCTCTTAAACGGGGAAACCCATGCAGTTACCACCAAATTGGTCTGAAAACAAGCATTGGCTATTAACTGCATCCCATTCCCAACAGGGTATTACAAAGTGTGTGATAGGCTTACATGTTTTCCTATGTTTCCAAATGGCTATTTAGGCAATGCCCCCATCATTTAAACAGCCAAGTGTCCATACTTGCCCAACACTAAATGCTAAATGCCTCATGTAAGAGGGCGACCAGGTTTGTCGGACTCGGGTCGGTCAATTATCCACCCACACTGTATTTTAGGGATTTGAAAACAATGACAGTTTTCCTTGAAATTGCTCCTGTTTTCTTTCTAAATGCTTTTGATGTATTCTATCCAGTCATCTAATTGCCTTGAAATTACTTCTTGTGAGATAACCCACTATTTTGAGAGCAGCCAGGATTAACTATGTTCTAAGTGGTTCAGTTTGCATACATTTGATAAATGTTATTCATCGTGGTAAAAAGTCAAATAAAAAAAATAAACACAATAATTTAAAAAAAAAAAAAATACTATTGATGATGATGTATGGGTCTACAGGTGTTTTTAGAACTGGTGGTATCATTCTCCCTGTATTTAAATGATAAGTGTGTCATTTTAATCAAAGTGTTTCTTGTTAATTAGAAAGAAATCTTTTCTCGCTTTGAGGTGGCCTGCCTGACACTTGTGTTGTCTTTGCTCACATGATGAAGAAGGAGGAGAAAAAAGGTTTTATGGCATTGTTTTTTTCAGTGCATTTCCTCCAAAAATCTGATCAGGATTCTGGACAAACAAGTTGCATTTTTTTTTTCTGCTGGATGTTATTTGTGTTGCCATGACCCAGATGATGTGGATATTTTTAACTTAGACCACGTGAGGAGACATAAAATTCCTGCAACTCAGCTGAGCCTTGAAAGCTGATTCTTCAAGTACATTGTAGTTACAGTGTTTTGGAAAGCCAGAAGAATGGAAACATGTAAATGCATCATTGCTGGCATGATCACCAAAGTGCATATAATAAAGACCTAAAGTTGGAAAATGAATTCTTCTTGTGTACAACCAGTACAATTGGTAAGTAGGTCTAATTTTCCTTTATACGTCCCAGTGAAGCTATGTAAACTTTGATAACTTGGCAAAGGGTAATATAGATTTATTGTGTGGTGATGATTTACAGCTCAGAGATTTGGCTTGTCAGTTGTGCCTGAATTTGATGAGGGAAACTTTTGGAAGACTTTATTCTTTAAAGTCACTTACACCAAAAGGAGGATGCCAAACAAATGACTGTAGGCCTAAGTAATCTGTTTGTGATATGAAATATAAGCTGAAGTCCTGTAATTGTAATATTTCGATGAAGTCACACTTTGTGCAGGTTGTGCTGTCTTCTTGTGTTCACCAGGACTTTTGTAAAGTTGTGAAGAAAATTCTGCATTTTAACTTTTTCTTCAAAGAATTCTTGGGCTTACATTCAAATTCCTTATATCGTTTGAAATTTATGAATACAGTACCAGGAAAAGGCTGCCGCATACGTAGAACACTACCACAGTATGTTACTATCATCCAATCTATGTTGGCTTTGTTATGGTGTCCGTATTCTAAATGCACACATTTTTGTACTGCTGTCATGTGAAAAAAAAATCATTCTTCTTTATGTGTGACTGCATGGCGCTGTTACATTTGATTTATCAGCCATGCAGTCACCAGCCAAACCAGTATCCTACTTATGAGGGCAAAGACCTCCTCTTTGGAAACTTTGGAGTGGAGGGGAGAAGAACATCAAGGCTCCGAGATGGGGGCAAGCTTGCACCCCTGCAGTGTTGAGTTCTAAGTGTTGTGATAGCATTGAAACCGAAACTGGTGGAGTTGGTTATTTTAGCTTCAGTTTGGGAGAGATGAGTTTAGAGAGGTGCAGGGTGATCTTCCAGTAATGTTAAGAGCCAGAAGGGTACAACAGATAACTATAGTATACAGGCATGATGTTTTCTTTCTGGTCCTAATCTAAGAGATGTTTTGAAAACATTAAAAAAGTTTGATTCATTTTAGAATGAGGGACCTGTTTAGATGTACTGAGATGAGCCTTCATGGTGGTCTTGGTATAACTTGCAATCGTGTTTGAGGGTATGGAATGTATTCAACCCTGTAACACTGTTCAAAAGTGTATTTTGAAAGTGTGTGATGTGACTGTGTGTGTCTGTGTGTGATTGTGTTTGTTTTGTTATTTCCTCAGTTGAGAACCCAAAGAAGGCACACAGCAATTTTAATGATACCATCTGTGTCTCACCCATGACTGGAATAATGGTTATAAGTTACCTCTCTGTCCAGAACATAAGGTCATTGCCATTCTGTTTTTTGTGATGTAAATAGAGTCAACCTCACAGTTATGTAAGACAAATTGGCCAGGAAAAATTCTGCCCAAGGTAGAAATAAACATGCGAAATTTGCCGGTATGTAAGTTGATATTCACAAAGTTGAGGGAATTTTCTGTGGTTCCTTTGGATTTTACTTTTAGGCGAGGCTGACTGTACTTTCCATTATGGTGCCTTGATACAGAGCACTTCATATAAGTTTGTCATTTCATTTTTAGTGAGAACAAGACTATGATTCAGGACATATACCAAACATGATGTGCTTTCGGCCAAGGGAGAGAAGGATTTCTCAGGAAGGATTTTTAAAGAGTGAGAGATGTCAAAAAATTTTCACTTGTTGAAGTGTGACAAAATTGTGCTAAAAAAGTGTGTTACCACCCAGGAGAAAGGGAAGAGGGAGGGGTTAACAAATCTGATCATGTGACTATGATGTGACTTCAGTGTTCATCTACATTTCTGTAGAATAAGCCTGCATGTAAGTACAGTTGAACCTCTCGTATCTGGACAAGTCGGGACCGGGGCTCATCCGGATAAGGGATTTGGCCGGATACGGGAGACTCAATGCTTTATACATGTACATAATATACATACACATGTACAGTAGCCCATTGTAGTACCACATGCAGTAATGTGTATACTGCAACCTTTTCATTGTTATACTCAGTAACAGACCCCAAAATAGAGGTTCGTGTTTGCAAGAATGAAATCATTTTCTTTTATAAATTCTTGGGATTATTTACCTAAATAACTATTATAAAATGTATCAAGTATATGTAATTCATGTGTGTTTGTGTAGGAATTCTCAAGGAGTTGGAAATCCCCCTTTCCTCCCGTAATTATTAAAAAAAAAATCACGGCGAGATTGCGTCCGGATAATAGAGAGATCCGGATAAAGGAAGGCCGGATAAGAGAGGTTCAACTGTATCATGCAATTTAAATCACATATTATATGTGGTGAGAGTATCTAGATGTAACTTTGTGCACTTTAGAAAGTGTGGAATGAGGACATTCTGTACATCAGTCGTGGTGATACTCTGTATTGCTGGAAGAGAAGTGTTCCTTTATTGGCCACTTGAATGTGAGACTCATATTTTTCTCTGATATACACTTCCGAGTTACTGAATATATTGTCTAGCATGTTTTCTTCAAGTTAGTGAATGTATTGTCGAGATAGCATATTTTCTGCACACCAACTGCCTACCACTCGCCACTGTTGTCTTGCCCACACACATACTTTGTGCTTTATTTGGCTACTGTGGAAGGCTTGAATGAGATAGCCTCCTATTATTCATAGTCTCGAATTTGTTTTGAAGATAAACAAGTGGAGAAAAGTGTAGCCCTTTTATCTATCACTTGTGTCTGCACTGTTCGCTGCTGGCATGGAGATTGGGCAGCCACTTTGCAATACAAACGGGGTGTTCTGTCGCACTTTTTTTTTTTACTAAAACGGTATAGCAATATACCAAAACAGTGTAGCTATACAATGAATTTATACACCTGAACGCTGATTAACAAAATGACATATAACAAAGCAGTGTATAGCAAAATGATGGTCAGAACATCGTTTTGAACTAGAATTCAATAATGAATCAGCATTCCATCATGTCCATTGTGCATCTGAACATTAATGGCGACCATAGAATGGTATAACTGGGCAGGGCTTAACGCGAGCTCGTGTGAAAGGTGACCCTATTCCTCTCGCTAGCGGCCAGGTCTGGACCATAACAGCATGCGCAGTGGGAAACTGCGCATCTATATGATGTTTTCCAGAATGGTCGAGATTAGCGTCTGAACGGTCTGTCGGCTATACAATGATTCTTTATACGTCATTTCTTTATCGAGTTTTGGTATAAACTGGCTTGCGTCTGAACAGGGCACGAGTGTGATGGTTAGAGGGAGAGGGAGAGAGGGAAGGAGGGAGAGGAGGAGGGGGAGAGGAGGATATTGCAACAGAGAAGAGAGAGGGAAAGAAGGAAGAAGGGGGAAAGACGAATGGAAAAGAGAAACCTCCGTGGATGGAGTGAGAGGTGCTAGATATAGACTGTCAACAGAGAGAGAGACACTTGGCATTCCTAAAATACTTTTGATGTTGATATTTTGTCAGTTTGGTTCAAACATTGGACTTCTAGGAAACCTATACATATATGCCTATACTGGTGAATATTTCTCATTGAGTGCACAGGTTGTGTTGTGTCTATGTACCAGTGGAGAATTAAGTTAGTTATTTTTTTGTTTTTTTTTTGCATCTGAAAACCCATCAAGGTACACGTAGTAGTATTTAGTAAGTTCTTTCTGCGTATGTCCCGAGAGTTTGCCCAAGACTGAGATTCCCAATTGTTCGTGCGCCACTTTGCTTCATGAACCTCATACCAGACTGATGAGTTTTGGCTAGATGGTTCCAGAAGTTATTTACATATATAGGGAAAACTGATGACATGTTTCAAGTGGATAGCTAGTTCCACGACTGTGGAAAGAATGGTATGGACTTTAACCCGTTGAGGACGGACTGATTTTGCTATTACACGCATTTCCCATAGACACCTGCCTGAGTATTCTCGGGACTCGTCCTCAACGGGTTAATACAATGCCCACCTTTCCAAGAGTCCAGGTCTATTTATGCTGGCATGTCTAAGTGTGATTAATATAATTTGCAAGAAGTCTGCAGAAGTACAATTCATGCAAGAAACCATCCTCGAGAGAGGTAGTCTTTTCTAACCATATTTTTTTCTTCTTCTCAGTATGTCCATTATGAAAATTGAAACAAATGCACTGGGCTTATCTACTGAATGGAAGACCCAGTGTTCTCTCAAGGACAAATTCATGTGCGTTGAGAAATTACAAGTGAGTGCTGTCGTCTGCCACTGGGCCAGGGCAGGGCTGAATGGAAAGCGTACTCTGCCTTTGGCACAGTTAAATTCACCAGAGGCGATCATTTTTGGGAACATGTGCAAGAGCCCGATTTTGTCTCCCAGCTGCATGCTTGCGAATATTTGCCAGAGCTTTCAGCCGTGAAATACAGAGCGTCTTGTCAACAATTGGGAGGATACTGTAGCTAGCCAGCTGGACAGACGCAAGGAAATAAAGCTGCCATATCATTCCCCTCAATTCGGGCAAAAATACTCCCTTGTAATTTTGATAATAAAAGCCAACAATTGATTCTCTTCTGCCCATTAAACCCTTTATGCCTGGACACAGAAGTGCATATTTACATATAAATTGCGTTCCTGTGACTTTTGTTTGTGAAAAAACACAAATTTTCTCGTCTGCAGGGAGTTTTTCTCTGGTGAAAATTACCCCCGCTATTTTCTGTGCTCCATGGAATACAGTAATTACCCTGTTATACGCAAGCTGAGTAAGGATTAGATAGGAAAGTGTTGTTTGGTTTGCAGAAACCCCAGAACAGACTACAGTGTAGGAATAAGATGCATCCGTGGCTATTTTTGTAAATTGCTGTTTAACCTGTCATTTGAACATAGTAGTGGAATAAATTATGTTGAATGTCATGGAATTACTTTTATGTTTATAATTTGTATAGTCAGAGTGTATTAGTGGTCATGAACATACATTTTGTGTATTGATGCAGTGGCAACTGCTACACCTTTTTGTCCCCAATGTACATTGTAACTGTAACATCTGTAGATGATGCCCGAATGGGCTGCCAGAGGAAAAGGTTAGTTAAATGTTAGAAATGTTAGTGTTGATAATGGTCAATACAATATTATAGGTCCTACATCTCATATACCTGATTAGTGATAGCCTTGCCTGACATGACAGTTGATAATGAATGTGATATGCTTCTGATGGGTCACAATTCCCTTTTCAAAGTAAACATGAAGTAGGGCCTACTTGTCTGTTTCTCAAAGAAAAGTGTATGGGGGTGGGAGCAAGTGATAATAGATTTTTTTTAAGTTTTCAGAGAAACTGTGTGTGTCTGCAGAAGGCAAACATGCATATAATTTCAATAGGGGCCTACACGTACAGTACATCTTGAACTCAAGTCAGTTGCGTGCTGTTGGTGTAAACAGCAGCAGTGGCACAGGCCAAGTGTCTGCACTATAGATAAATGTACTGGGATTGTGGTAAACATGTTGGACGATCCAAAAAACTAAGTGAATGTCTGGTGGCACAATTATTGCGCCATTTTTTCCCTTTTTTCCTTTTTTAGACTTCACGGGAGATTTCAAAACTTGTAGAAATTGTTTTCCGAGTTGTCGTCGCCCGGGGCACATCCGTTTTTCCCCCTTTGTCGGCTTCATCAGATGCCAGCCTCGGACCGGCCATATTTCAATGCTAGTTTGGGGACTACAGGGCAATTTAGCCTCTACAAGAGACCTAATGGGCTGCAAATGAATTGAGCATACATGTACGTCTCTTATTTCCAGAAGAGGAAGATGTGCTTGAACAGTAAGCGGAACAATTGAAGTTGTCCATGGACTGTGCTCTTCAATGGATGTAATGCTCTGATCTGAGGAACCGTCATGTTTATCGGTGTGATTGGAAGAGAAAACAAACAAACAAACAAACAAAACATACTAATAGTTTTAATAGAGAACTCAACAGGGATTTAGGAAAAAAAAAAGATATTGGGGAATTATTCCACACCATCAGAATTTTATTGGCATCTAATTGTAGCATTGAATTTGTTTTGCTGCCAAAAACTTACTCTGTATGCTGAGATTTTCTGCTAATTTGCGTCGATGTTATCTATCCTTGAGGACTTCCGACAAAATCTGTTCCACATGATCTGATTACAAGTATACTGTAACTACAACACAAAAATCAAACAAAATGTTAAAGGTAAAACAAATTCCTAAGTAGTAGATTTAAAGGGATAGTACAGTATTGGTGGAGATGAGAGTTGGGCTTTTAAATTTTTGCGAGATACCAAGAAAACACTTATGATATAGCACAGAGCATACTATTTTAAAAGGAATTCAAAGTTTATTTGATGAAAATCGGGTTTGGAATAACTGAAACATCCAAAAACAAAGTAAAACAAAGCGATCGTTACAAAGTGTGGGTCCCACACTTTATTAAAATCGCTCTTTTTTGGATATCTCAGCCATTTCAAACCAATTTTTGTCAAATAAACGTTGAATTCCTCATAGAATTGACATGCTCTTTCATATTTCATGAGATTTTTCATTATCTCATCTAAAAATGTTAGAAACCTGAAATAAGGTCTCAACCAGAACTGTACAATCCCTTTAATGATGGCTGAAGGAGAAATGTCTTCAAAAAGAAAATTAGTCTAGATTTTTAGGAGAGAAAATCAGTAAGTTGGTTTAAAAATTTTGGCAAAGCAGGACCTTATATAGGTTTGTTGACATACTACAATCTCTCGAACTGTTTCATTCAACACTAACATGGTAAACATTGCATCCACCTACAGATGTGTGTTGTCACTATAACTTTATGAAATTATTTCTTTCTTTTTTTCACAACAAACCAAGTCTCTATTTGTTTGCTGAACTCATATTATATTCATTCCCATTTGCACACACAGGGATTTAATACCTTTCGTGCAAAGATAGGAGAAGCCCTCATTTTGGCCATTTTGTTGACACAGAATGTGTGGGTTACTGCATGCCTTATGGGACAATGTAGATGGCCTAGGCAGCTTTATTCTTGTATCCCACAAGACATGGTGTAAGAAGAAGTTGTGGGTGTAGAATGAAGTGCAAGATTCCTCACAGTGAGGTACAAACGTCATATTTGGGTCATTTTGTTTACATAACAAAAGAAATGCTGTGCCAATGGACACTACATAGTCAACCAAGAAAGTTTTGTTGTTGTTGTTGTTGATAATGCAGTGAGTGTTGTGTGATACGACTTCATCATTTCAGAATGAAGAATACTTATTAAGAAGTTATTATCGACCCAGTGCGAATGAAAAGGGCATTAATTTCCTGCTACAAGTAGTATGTCTCTGTTGATAATACATGTGTATGTGTGTATCTTGACATGAAGATTGGTTGTCATTCCTTCCACTCTCAGTTGATAAGAAACTGTAGTCAAGATTCAAGATTCAAATTTATTTTCATTTCCATCAAATAAACAGAGAAATGATATACAATGTTTAAGCAGAACATATTTATATTCACATTCATAGGACCTATATCCAGTATGTTTTCCTATTCTATCTGGTTTGCTGCTGTAATGCGCCTGCCTCTGTTCATACATAACAACTTTTGTTTCAGTACTGGTAGACTCTTTTTGACAGGGGTATATACAGTTGCATGTGAAATACAGCTGTACGGTTCCTGATGGCTCTAAGCTGAATTAAAGGTACTGTTTACCATTGGGAGCAGTGATTTAAGAAAATGGTCGAGTTATCACATTTGATGCGTATGTGCAGGTCAATTGTATCACTAAACATCGTACCATATAAAAATTTCGCAATAAAGCCTAAAGGGGAGATATCACTATTTTTCTCAGTAAACCATAACTGTAGACAGTTTAGTCTAGAAACAATTTTATTATTATTGTTCACCTTTTGTATATTTAACAATAATCAACATTGATTATACTTATTTAAATTTTTACTATCCCTAACTCACATTTTACAGCTATTTTGAAGCACTAAAGCTGGGTTTTTGTTTCATCTGCAAATGGTAGATAATGCCTTTAACCCGTTGAGGACGAGTACTGAGTATACTCAGGCAAGGGTCTATGGGAAATGCATAGCAAAATCAACCCACCCTCAATGGGTTAATCGATGCCCATAGAGAAGATACAGGTGACTGGGTAAACAAGTTTGATGTTGCTGCATGATTTAAAAAACAAGGATGTGTTGGGCTCTCATAGACTTAAAGCCAAGTTGAACGTTCAAGATGCTTGTCTCTCAAGTTTAAGAGCAGATTCTAGGTTCTACTTCAGTGACTCCATTCTGATAGATTGTGCTGTGGTTTGGATGATTGTATAATAGATGTGTATGGAGACAGCTTTACCATTCAAGCATTTGTTACTGAGTCATGGTCCGCCATAATTTGTTGTGTTCCTCCCCACCCCTCCCCCACTGTATATACATGTATCTCTCTTTTTTTTTTTGTTCATTTTTTTTTTCAGCAGGCTTGGGATGCGGCTGCCCGAAGCAAAATTTGGAGTCATGATGGATTGAAACAATTTGGGCTTTCATTAAGCCTCCATTAGTCAAGGCAAAGGAAGAAACCAAAATGTATGAGGAGTCGAAGAACCAGAACACAACCGAGATCTGAAAAAAAAAATGAGGACAGTGACATCTGGGATATTTCTCATTCATACAAGGTTTTCTGTCAAGAGTAGAGGCAGGCAGAAGACCTTCGGAAATTTCTCCAAATCAGTATACTCTCCTCACCTTCTGAATCTGATGGTATCTGTTTTCTGTTTCAAGTAGCACCCTTTCAGGCTATAGTGTTCATGTAATACAACATTCATGTGTCTGAATGGCTGTATTATGTCTGATGTTTTGTATTGTATTGCATTTGTGCAGATATACTACATTGTGTTTTGTTTGAATAAACAATAATTTAATGATAAAGTAGTAGGGCCTATATTGATATGGTCAATATATGACATACATAATTCATGTGAAGTCTCAGCATGTCCATATTGTGTGAGTTGGTAGGGCTTTTTTGCGAACTACTGTAAAAGTGGAAATTTTTGCGGTGTTGAAATTCTCATGCATTTTGTGCAACCAGAAACTATCGCGAAAATAAAAGCACACAAATATTTTTGCTTGCCATATGTTCCAGTAGTTGATGTCTGTATTCCACGGAATTAAAAACACGCCAAACTCTTCTTACTGGGCCGAGCGCAAAAAATTAGTCACACGAAAATACCCACTTTTACAGTACCAATTTATTCTAATGCAATGTAGAAACACAATGCACAAAGCCCACATAAAATTTGTACTGTGGAAGGGAGAGTTGTCGTGAAACTTATAACGTGTTTTATCAATATATTGCAGGGACGCGAGCTGGTCTCAATATATGTCATGCTTTGTATGTGTGCACCTTATATGAAACTTGGTGTGTCTGAAAGCATGGATATATTATAGGGGAGAGTATAGGCCCTACTAGTCGTGCAATGTAGGCCTACTTCTTTGCCTTGATGCTGTTGAACAAATATATCAGCTCAATGTCTAGGCCTATAACATAAGATTTACCCAATAATTTTCACCAAGAAAGCTGTCTCGAAATATATATCTACCGTTGTTGTTATCTTCTTTTTGCATTGATGGAGTTTATGTAGGCCTACATTGTCCAGGATGTAGGCCTATGTACATGTATGTATATAGGCTATGTCATAGGCCATATTACTTTATGGCATAAATCTTATAGAGGCCTTATATTGTAGGCTTACTTTGACCTCATAGAAGAGAACATTTTCTTAGAAGATGTTAGGTTTCATTCATCTGTCGAATTCTTTGAAAGATCAGGCTGACTATTTATTCTCATGTCACAGCCAGCATGTGATAAAATCTGGCCTGAATTTGGGTTGACATGTAAAACTACTTACTACTACAAGAGTTTGTAGGAAGATGATGTAAGATTTTTGTACGCAGACCGCAAAATTGCTCTAAGACAGCAAGCACACAGTACAAGTGGCATTATTCATTCTGGTGAGTGCGCTGCTGGTGCGATATTGATTATCACTAATCTTGTTTATTATTCCTCTATTTTTCGAGCCTGAAGTGAGGTGATCTTGGAAGCATCGCTTTTGGGTGTATGGGAGTCATGAAAAATTCATGAGCAATTTGACAAGTGGTTAAACACCTTTCAGCCAAGAACAAGCTAGAAAATACATGAATGGGACTATTGACTCCCTTTAATGAATGATTCTCTGGTCCTACATCTTTCAACAAAGCCTCCTTTATAATACAGTATAGCACCGGTGTTTGTTGGCCAACAAATTTTGGGGCTGAAGGATTAAGGCTGTTCATATCCCCTTTTTATTCATCTTTTTTTCGGGGGGGGGGGGGGGGGGGGTGGGGAGGAGGAGATAGGAGGAGGAGGGGAGGGGAGTGAATGGGGCTGTTAATATTGATTTTTGTGCGTAATGGAATGTTATAAGTAGGGTCTAATGTTAGTCAGGTAGGTACTGTTTGTTGAGTGAAGGTTCTAATTGGACTAAGTACCGGTATGGAAAACTCAGCTGACTTGATTTTGTTTTGCTTTTTTGTAAAGCTTGAGTAAAGATGTTTAAGCATAAAATATCACTGAATGGATTATGAAAACTGAAGAAGGCGTGTGTGTGTGTGGGGGGGGGGGGGGGGGGGGGGGGGGGGGAGTCTTTTCCTCCACCATATTGCGTGGATATATATAATAATCTCCTGTGTGAGAGCCTAGATAAATACCATTTAATCTTGTGACTCCATGAGCTGAATTATGACTTATTTGTGTAATGATCCTCTTTTCCTGCCGAACGATGAAAAGGAGATGCATTCTTCCCAGGAATGTCTTCTGCTTCCAATGTATAGTGTTAAACCTACAACAAATAGGATGAACAGACAAAGAGAAACCAACAAAGCAGTAAGCAGAGCTAGTTTGAGTTGGAGCAGTGGTGTTAGTATCATGAATTGACGCTTTGTACACCTGCACATCAAATCTATTGAATCGGCTCCTCTTGATATGATTGTGATTGTGTGAATTTTACTAAGTCAATTGGCATTGCATCCACCAGGGATGTTGAAAAAAAAAATCTTTTGACATTGCCTGCTTCAAAGTTTTAACACAAAATGGTAGAAAATAATTACTTTTTTGTTGAAATTTCATGAAGAAATTGTCTGGCCTGTAGGAGAGGCTATAGATGTGAGTTGTAATATTCATTTATCATCCCCCCCCCCCCCCCCCCCCAGCTTTGCTTTTGATCAGTTCACCACCATATCTCGAAGTGTTTTGGTCTCCAAATGCAATGTCCGCTGTGTATAGCACCTTTTATTCAGACTGTACCACTGGAAGTAAGGGGGCAAGCGCATGTAAAGGTGCCATTTTCAATTAGAATGGTGGCTAGAATACTATAGTAGTGTCACCCCCGGGATATGAATTCGACCCCAGGCACTCTCAAATTCAACCATAACAAGAGAGCATCAATCCTCCTGTTTCTCTCCCCCCCCCCCTCCATTTGTCCTCCTCCTTCTTTCCATCTCACTTTTACTTTCTTTTCTTCTCTCCCCCAGTCTTGCCCCTTCTCTCCCTTCCTTTCACATATCTTTCTCTCTCACTCTCGATTTCTCTCCCTCCCCCCCCCCTCATCCATGCCCTTTCCTCTAATCTGGAAGAATGTCAAAAAAAAGGTTATTCTTAGGCCAAATTCAGAGGACTGTGATTTTACCCTGGTTTGATTTTTTTTCTCTCTCTCTAAAGCTTTTGATTTGATTCTTTCTGATTCCTTTCTGTCCCCTTCTTTGATTTGCTGTTGATTTGAAGGCAATTCTGCCGGGTTCGGGAGGAAGAATGTATTCGGCGAAAAAAAAATGCAGAGGAGAGAAAGTTCGAGAGGTGACGGGGAGGATTTGAGTGCTGCAGTTTATGTTGTGACTGGCAGAACTAGATTCCAGTGAATGACTGTTTGCAAGAGACATGATGAGGGAAAATATTATTGAGCCTGCAAAGCCTGTATATATGGTGGCAAGTGTAAATGTGTGAATAGTACAGTCGTAGTATGGATGGTTGAAATTGTTGGAGAAATAGAATGAGATGATGTTTTAAAAGGCTGTGGGAATAAATAAAATGGCAGGTGGTTACGATTGTTGGAAGATAGCTTTCACAATTAAAAGATACCATTCAACCACTTCCGCAGAAAAACTGTGTTCCTCAATGCAGTCTAAGCATGTGCTTCTTACCGCTCAGGAATAATTCCTATAGGAGCTCAGAAAGAAGCCACACCTTTCCTCCTTGCTCTGAAATTCAAAATTGCAGAATCTGCAAGGTCTTCCTTGGTCGGGTGTATGGACAATAATTTGAATCGTGATTGTAACTCAGCATTTCGGTTACGTTTCTCAGGTAGCGTGAAAATGGTCTGTCACGCATCAAGAAGATTCATCGACAGAAAGAGAGAGAAAGAGTGAGAGAAGAAGAGAGTGACAGATAGATTGAATGAAATCTGAATTTGTTGTTGAGACTGTGTTCAAGAACGAGCAGGTGAGCAAAGTAGAGGAAACATGTAATATGGTGGGAAGAGAAATTCTGCCCGCCATTTTCAGTGAGTTTTTTTGGTGAGGAAGAGAGCCACTAGTTTCACATCTTTTGTGTCCGTCAATTCCAGTCGTCTGCGTGGGATGGTGATGGAGACAGACAGACAAGAAATGGGAGTAAATGTAATTTTGTTGAGAGGATTCAGTGGTGGGCAATGGTGGGCTGTCAGATGCGGTATAAATAGTCCAAATAAGATGGAAGAATTGGTAAATAGCAAAGGACTATTTGCCACGGGGCCCCCCTCGTAACACCAGGATTATACAGTCGGCAGTGTGGAGAGGTGCGAATGGAAAAAAACCTATTCAATGGGTAATCAAGGAGATGGAAAGCTGTTTGGTAGCCGTGCGGTGTTGGAAAATAATACAAAAATTGGATACGTAGATTAAAGGAGCTGTAACCACATGGGGAAGGTAGTTTTTGAGTGCACCCTGTATGGGTACAGAGCTGCTATTGGCAAAGCCAAGGATGAATGTTAAGATGATTTTGGATTTGAGTTGTAAATAACATGAAGTATGATTTGTGGTCTCTATAGTGCCTGTGATGGTCACTGTACTTTGATGTGTAGTGTCACATGTAGAATTCCTCGGATTTTCTTTATCTCTATTGAAGACCAAAAATGTACACAAATGAAATGCTGTCTTCATCTGAAAAAAAAAAAAATATATAAATTGATGGTATCTTTCCAGAAAATTTTGTGAAATCTATCTTGTGATCAATTCTTGCTGACCTTGCAGACAAATGTGGTATGGCTTTGAGCAGAATTCTTTGCATTTAGGAAAATACCAGATCTTTCAGGCCCAATGTAAGATGGAACAAAAATCTTGTCAGTGGGCAATATGATGGATGCTAGTTGTTTCTGTAGCTTGTACAAAATGCACCTCCTTCCTTCGACAGAAACAAATTATCACACATTAGTCATCCCATGCGACTAGTACAGTGATGCTATTTTGGTACTGTAGGTTACACTCATCTCTTTCAGACTTTTGATACCATTCATTTCCCTTGAGTTGAATGGCAGCAGAACATATCCAGTACTTTCAAAGGGTACCTCATGATGTGTGTGTTGTTGTTGTTTTTTTCTTGTGTTATATGATGGCACAAGACTTCATTTGTTCGTTTTCACAAAGCAATGAAGAATCATTCCATCTCGGGAGATTTTCAGAGGGTTAACTTTTTTTGGGGCTGTCTCCCATTAAACAAAGTGATTGTCATTTGATGTATCGACGCTTCGCCTTTATGTCTCCACAGAGTTGATACAAATAATGTGAAAGATTTCGATGCTGCAGCATGCTTATGTACTTTAGCATTCAATGCACAGCTTCTTTGCTGTGTGATTACAAGCATAGCAGAGCAGAAAATTGACAAAGGGTTGTCTTTTTCTTCATTTTTTTTCTGTGTGACTGGCATGATTAATTCTCTCAAGCCGATCAGGAGGTGATTCTTTGGTAGAAGGTGTAATCCTGTTTCCTTCCTGCTGTGGTGGAGTCAGCCTATCTTATAAAATCACTTGCGCTCTGTAGTATGCAGACTGTCCAATCTTCACTCTTTTTTGAGGGATGGGGGAGGATGGTGGGCGATACAAGAAAAATTGTTCACTTTTGTTTTCCTTTTTTAGTCAGGGTAAGTACTAGTATATGATACTTTCAGGTTATCTTCAAAGAATTGAAATACTTGTTGTCATCCATAGAAATTAAGTAACTAATTCAATTATGTTCTGTCCACATACTAATATCTGTAACAGATGGCATCTAATGTTCTTTTCACTCTGTATTAAGAAAAGCGAAATATCTGTTACCGGTATTATTTTTTTATGCTGGTGTAATGTAGCACTTGACATCAGAATATTAATTTGAAACATGTGAAAG
This sequence comes from Diadema antillarum, assembly GCF_040938485.1. Classification (NCBI taxonomy): domain Eukaryota; kingdom Metazoa; phylum Echinodermata; class Echinoidea; order Diadematoida; family Diadematidae; genus Diadema; species Diadema antillarum. The sequence continues at coordinate 400,414 of NW_027272555.1, read as the reverse complement.
CAGACTGGATGGTGCTTTCTGCATTAACCCATTTCATTCTGATTTCTGAAATCCCCATTGACTTGATATACAGACCACCAGGTTCCCGTATGGAACGGGTTAAATGGTTAGCGTGGTGATTTTGTTGGATGAGAGCAGGAGTTGCTGGAGTTTTTATCTGTGCAAGTTTGCTTTGTGTTGTGGTTGCAGAAAATACTAATTAATTACTGTAGGCCTAATGACATCTGAGACATAATTTGCAGATTGTAAGCAGCAGACAGGATATGCATGGTAGTATTTTTATAGGGATTAAATGATATTGCAACACTAATTGCATTTTCAGTATTCAACCCGTTTCGGACGAGTCCCGAGTATACTCGGGCAGGGATCTGTGGGAAATGCGTGTAGGAAAATCAGTCCGTCCTCAACGGGTTAAGTAATTCTTCTGATATAATGTTATAGTTCATAGAATTATTCAATAGAGCATTTTTGTTGTTGTTCTGATTTCAATGCTAACTCTCATGCATGTTCTATACTCATGGACAGTTAATGCATACAACAATTGAAGAGTTTGTTCGCAAAAACCGATGTCCATATTTGCCAAATGGAGATATTTGCGATTAAAGATCAAGAAAAATAAAGAGAATAATCAGAAAATTTTTGCTTCTTTTGACCATAACTTAAAAAATGTACCTTTATATGTTGTGACCAATACATATATATCATTCAAAAGGGATTATTTTGTACTTTATGACAGAGACCGCACTTCAAAATCTTCAAAAATGGACTTCTCGGTTTTTGCGAACAAGCTCTTCAATTACAGAATAAACTTTTTTTTTAAATTCCTCTGTAACACAAATGGTGACAACCACATTACTATCTGAAAAGTGTTCGCCCTTCAAAGTAGCAGGAGACCCTACTGAAGCTTGAATTGATGGAGGTAGATCTTGCTGATGAAAAGGCCTAATTTTGCTGCATTTTGTCTCCACTCCGAGGATAGTTGAAGTGAGATGTCTCTCACCATTGTACTCATAACATCTGTCCCTGATTGTAATGATCCGTTTTCAATTAGCAGCAATATCATGATTACTCAGCAGATATTTGATGAGGGGAAAAAGATGAAAATTGTGGCCAGGGTAGAGAGTGATGAATAGATCAAAATCCTTGTGTCTAGGTTAAGGAGCTTTAAAGCTAAGCTGCTTTGAGGTCGTAGACCTCAATAAGAGGCATGGCTGCCTTTTCATACCAAGTTTTTGTGTTGGATGATTTTTGATGTCTGTGGACGTAGCCGCATTCACACATAAGGAGTTATTGTTGTCATGATTATCATATTATTATTATTTTTTTTTGCATGGAGTTGCAAAAATCTGTCTTATATGCAACTTTTCAGACACGACAATTAATCACATTGCTGCAGATGATAAATGCTCTAAATATCTCCAGAATATGCGTGCATATGCAGTGATAAGGAGTGTAAGCCCAGGCACCTTAGTGCGGTGAGTGGCATTATGGGATTAAAAAGATTGTAGGTGATTTCCGAACACAATAATTGATTTTTTTTTCCGGTTAGTTGCAAATAATATTTATCAAAAACCATTAATTTTGGATTCTGTGAACAAGACTAGTATGACCTCGCTGTGGTGACAAAAACTTGTATCTCAAATTTTGATGAAAATAATACCTTTTTTTGGATGAATTGTGAGATAATCACTTAAGTGATTTAACTGATGTCCCTTCCAAATCCCAGCTGCCTTACCCCCCCCCCCCAAAAAAAAAAAAAAAATATAGCCACCACAACATTTTAAAAGAAAGTCTATCCCATTTGTCATAATGTTTTGACTGCCATGTTTTGTTTTGTTTTTTTGCTCTCCTGAACATTCATTTTGCAGATACAAGGTTTTGTCACCCCAACAGTGATAGTCAAATACTCCATGAGAGAACCACATCTGCTCACCTCTGTCAGTCGTATCTGTCCTTGTCGTGTCATAGTCAGCATCCCTTCATGTAATGTCAACCATTGATGGGTCTTAATTAGTTCTTGACATTTCAACATAGGTAGAAAACATTTCAACCTTTATCCCTCCTCACCACACCCCACCCATGGAGCTGCAAGAAATCTTGTGGTAGCTCCGCATGCTCTAATGCCAATTGCAGAGTTTTAGAAATGCTCGCCTATATGGTGAAATGAAATAAGAGGTAGCTTGTTGTAGCCCTCAATTTAAGTCTGTGCTTGAAATGTTTATGTGGAGAAGTGTGGAGATATGGGCTCAACCAGAACAAACAACTTCTTTGTTGTGGCATTTTTAGGCACCTTATGAAAAATCAACAACATTTATCAAAAGTTATCCTGTGCACTGAGGATGCTGTGATAGATCCATGACATTTATGAGTAGAATGAACTTCAAACAGATAAAAGAAGAAAAGCTTGTAAAAATTTTTCCATCGTCCAGTAATGAGCTTGTTGGAAGTTTCAATCTATGCGAATGCTCCTGTTCTGTCTTACAAAGTGAAGGAAATGTGACCTGAAATCCCAGCCAGATGCATGTACTCAAAAACTGTTGATTTTCTGGAGCATATTCCCCTGGGCATAGTTATGTATCCAAGCTGAGTAGTGTGGCTGGAGAAGAGACAGCTGTCTTTTCCTACCAATTATTTACCCTCCTCAGCAGCAGGAACAATGGAAGAGGGGGAGAGAGAGGAAACTAGCCATGTGTTATAAGAAAGGGTAAGCAGCATTCTTCAAGGAAAGGGGGATGGCTAAGGGGGGCTGGTGAGGGGTCGCCTTGAATGGTATCTTTTGTAGGGGCGAAAGTTTCCACCCCTGATTCGGCCAAAGAATGGTATGGACACACCCGGCTGGGCGCTGCTTTGTTCCGTATTGTGCGCAGGTGAGAGGAAGATTTTGCACTCGGCTGAGCGAGACAACTAATGGAATGTCTTCTGTGGTACCATGTGCTTGCGAGAAGCTCTCTCCATGCAAGTTACATGTAGGAAATTTCTCTGTGCTTCATAACATCATGTGTTGTAATGAACACTGGGCATACTTATGAAACATACAGTGTGTATGGAAAGTTTTCAACTCAATATCTTTGAAATGTATAGGCTATTTCTAAGATAAATGTATAATTTTTTTTTTTCAGGAAGTTTCTACTCAATGGATCTTATCAAAGTTTCATACTTAAATAGTATCAGAGACTATGGTAAGGAGCAAACAAGTAATAAAATCATCATTATTGGACAAAACTGTATTACAGTTAGTTACATCAAATGAGTATACACATTTATTTTCATTTCTTGTGGAGGGGTAATACCAAAAAGATAAATTGTCAAGTTTTAAAATAGCTCCAGAGCAAGGTATAACAGTTTTATAAGAACATGCATAATTTTTTTTTCATAAAATTTATGTATTTTCAGTAAGCATGGCAAAATATGTATGCCTCATTTGCAGTTAGAAACTAGGTCACATAGATTTACATGTTAGTACCCTTTTATATCTGATGAAATTTTCATATCAATTGAATTGATAAAATTGAACCCTTTCCAATGGTCGTGGGCAGTTACAATACTCCATTACAACAGACTTTCAGTTGAATGAAATTGGGAGGGAAATGAGATGTCATTAGGGCCATTCTCATTGCAGGTGAAAACTCGCGATATTAGAAAAATCGCGAAGTTACGGTGAAAGTTGCCTAGCAACTCTCACTAAACCATCGCCCGAAAAATCGCAAGACGGAGTGCGATTTTTCTAACTTCGAGCGAAACTTCGCAAGGAGTTTTGCAATGAGAACGCAGGCAGCAGAAATATCGCGATATTACTCACGTGACATCAGTATCCGCTTGACCCCAAACAAAGGCCGAGCGCGCGATTGGAGTAAACTGGGCATGCTCAGTACGTCATGAAAGATCGCAATTGTTAGCACCGGAGCTAACTTCGCGATGTTTACCTGCCAATGTGGACACAAAGGTAAAACATCACCAGTTTTCATATCGCGATTTTTTGCAATGAGAATGGCCCTATTGGCTATATTTGCTGATTTCGTGTTTTCATTTTGTGGTCACACACCACATTCAGACTGAGCTCTTACACTAGTACAAAACCTGTATAATCTCTTTGGTCTTAATTGTTTTTCTTTCTTTCTCTGTTTTGAAATCTCTTTCTAGCACCAATATGACTCTCCCAATAAGATATTCAATTCAAAGTGACCCCTGAAAATCTGGGTATATTTTTATTAATTTGATTTAACAGGGAAAACACTCATAAATTCTTTCGAGACACATGGTTGCAAGGTAATAACCTCTGTAAAATTGGATGTTTTCGTGAGTCATTTTTTGTATTTTTTTTTTAAATGTCACATTCATTTGATTCCACTTAATCAGGACATTAATCACTGAAACACGTGGCATGCAAAGTTATCTGCGTGCTTTTATTTTCACGCCAGCTTCTGATTACGCAAAATGCACAAATGTCTACACTGCAGAAATTTCCACTTCCACAGTACCCTCCCTCATAGTAGTAGATGTGACAAAGGTATACAAGGTTTACTCATATTTAGGATACACATTTATGTAAAAGTTTGTATGAAAGGGGATATCAGATACTGGGTTCTTGTATGACTGATGTTGATACTGGAGTGGGATACAGTAAATGCCTTGAAGTTTGGTCTAAGCTTCCATTGAGTCAAGTCCAGTTATTGGGGCTGTGTGTAGCGAGCTGCCAGGAAAATTGGGTCAACAAATAAATCATATTTGTCCTTGGAATTAATGAATGTGTGCTCGATGGGGGAAAAATACTCTGTGGGCAGGGTCCCATTAATCTGTGGAAATGTCAGCTCATTCAGAAACCCACTGTGAATGAGTTTGTGTCCACTGAGAGAGGCAATAGGTTCGCTTCTGGTCTCTCCCAATCTTGGAGAAATTTACCCCCATAAATGGCAAAGATACCACAGAGAGGTAGACTTGCAGTGAATTCCATTTACTCTGTCATTTGCTACGTACGTGCAGTTGCCCTCCTGTATAGCTTAAAATAATCATTCTATCTTACAAAGCAACTGAATTATCAATGATGCTTTGAACAGGAGAGGTAAACTGTACAGCACCTGACTTTTCAGAGGGTTGCCATGACAACATTGTATGTTGATTAGTGAGGAAAACTTTTATTGCACACCTTTTGCTCCCTGAGCGGAGGTTTTATTGTGGAGCTCTAAAGGGAATGGAAAATTAATCATCCGAAGATAGATGTTGGAATGAAAAGAGAAAGAAGAAGGAGGGAAGGAACTTGATGGAGACAAAGCACTGTATCATATTGTCATAATGTCTTTGTCTTTTATGAACAAAGTGATAAATTTTTTTCATATGTTCTATTGTAAACTGCCATATCAATGATACGGTCTGTTTATACCAGGTACCATGTTTGAGTGCCAGGATTCATCCTTCTTGTAGTTTGAGACATTTTTTGCTGTGGCATGTATACAGTCTTCAGTTGACCAAAGGAAAAGCATGATATGCATTGCGTATGTATTCATTGTAGGCGCAACATTAGATGTTTCAGTGGCATGTAGCATGGTATGAAGTAGCACTTTAACTTGTTGATGTATTATAGAGGCGTATTCAGAGATGCCAAAAAAAAAGAAAAAGAAAAAAAAAGATCGCGGTATCAATTTCAGGTGATGCTGTGTGGTCCTTGCGGGCATTATTGAAGATTTACTCGGAGCGGCTTCCTGATTCAATAAAAGCCTGCAGCGGGAGCGGTGGCAAAGCTTTCTGTTCTATCGGAAAACACGAAATCATCTCATGAAATATTTTCCAGAGTCGAATAAAATTGGTGGAATTTGGTGCTCCAGGCACATGATTGTGTGAAATGATGTTATCGTCATGTCTTCAATATTGCCCTCTAGTCTTTTTTCTTTCAGACTCTGGTATGTATTGTCACAATTAATTCTTATTTAACCTGCACACCTGTTGCGTGCCTTCATTGTTGGCATCTGGCGAGTAGGAGAAGTACAATTAGCAACATTTACAATGCAAACCTAAATCCTTCTCCGCAATTTTTTTATTTTATTATTTTTTTGGGGGGGGGGGGATGGGGTCGTAGAAGAGGTGAAATTTGGCAGAAGTGCAGACAGTACACATCAATAGAGGTACATTTTCTATCATTTCATAATCCTGCCTAAAATTTCAGTTAATGAGCAACCAGGGAGATAGTTAAATCTAAATCATGTCATGTGAGATCTAGACATCTACATTATCATATACTGCATACACCATACAGTGTATATCTAATGAGTCATTCTTTTATTCAAATGTATTTATTTATTTATTTTTTCAAATTGGGACTTCCAAACAATTTCGTTAGTAGTTAGGCCTACATTCATGATCATGGAGTAAAGTAATGAACATAGAAATATATACCAGTGTACTTTACATTCATGTTAGGATCAGAGCTATTAATTTTCACATGTTGTTAACTCGACATCAGTTAGCACTTAACTTGCAAAATTTGTGACAAATAATCAAAACCCCGCAAAATATATGCTGTATACATACAGTAAAATGTATTGCTCTAAATTTTGTCTTTCACTGCTGATTTTTCCATGAATCTCACTTGATTTCCAGATTTCCTTGACTCGGACTTTGCTCACACATCAGTCGTAAATCTTCCCTGACACATTTTTCATCAAACAGGGCATGTTTGTTGATGAATTCACGTTGCTTGTTTGCGAAGTAGGGTGGCGTTTGAAATGCTGTGAAACAGTGGAAGACAGTACAGGTCATGGCGATGTGGTGAGCACATTTGGAGTCAATAGATCAAAACACTGGAATGCATTTTAAGAGATTGTCCAGAGATGTCATCAATGTTTGATAAACAAACAGTGTTATATGACACATGTCATTTGATGGTTCCCTTTTGAAAAAGAAAATATGAACCAGACAGTCCAACAGAAAGTTGAATAGTTTGATTGCAAAATGGATGAAGTGCCATTCTTAAACATTTTAAAGTAAGTTCATCATCAGAAAAAGCAAAATAAAACCTCTCCAGTGATACCTCACCTGTTTCATAACTAGGAATGTTATTGAAGTTATGATTCAAAATATCTCATATTTTCCAATTACTTTGAGTGTTTTTGGGGAGCATTAATCACAAATATCTCAAATTAACAAGAACGGAGTTAACTCTTTCTGTGATTAAACCCTTCAGTTGCAGTATCAGTTGAAAGTGGAAACAAAAAGCAGTCATAATGAAAAATTTCATCCCATGAGACTTGCATCATCAATGGAAAGATATATTTCTTGTTTTTAGCAGTGCAGTATGCCCCCCCCCCAAAAAAAAAAAAATATATATATATTATGATCGGATTTCTGCATTGATAACTTTCAATATGATTGGAATCCGAGTTCAGGATCTAAAAATATAACATCTTACCTTATATATTTTGCAGAAAACCCCATTCAATTTGGTTGTAAATGTGGTCACTGAGAAATTATGTGGATCATTGTAAAGCATGTCAGTGGGCTGTTTCTTGTAGGTTTAGCTCTTGGATGCTCTTGGAGATTCTATGCAAAAATGTGTGAACACAATAGACAGAACTTGGAGGGAAGTGATTCCTGACATGCTCTACAAAGATCCTAATTTCTCTTTGACCACTGAAGCAAATTGGATGGGGTTATCTGTAATATGTGGGTAATAAGTTATATTTTCTATCCCTGAAATTGTTTTTGGATTGATTCACTATTTTTAAAGCTATTCTTATGGAGGGTCCTGTTATTTTTGGGACATATGGTATATTTCATAGCCAACTCTTCTGCTATAAGCTGTTTCTTTGTTCCTAGAGTAATGAGAACTATATTTATATCTAGTCTATCTCTGAGTCATGCTTCTGTTAATAGTGGGCCCCAACAATTTGTGACCAAAGGGAACTATAAAATTCCTGACACCCTTGAGTTAAAAATCCAAAGCATTTTAATCAATAAACTGAGCAAATTTATTCTCTGTGTTATCTGTGTACCCTGTGCGGCACAAAACAAATACCGTCAGTATGAGGCTACACTTGAAGCTTGTGTACCCATGGGATAACAAGTTATTGTTCTTTGACACAAATTTCTGATTGCACAGATCAGAAGATACCGCAGTAAAGGAATGATGTCACCCAAAACAGCATCTAATATATGGGCCATGCTGAAAGGACTTCACCTAAGGGCTTTTTACACTTGTAAATTTTTGCTTAGTCCCGTACCAACGGTGGGGCTAAGGGGGGGGGGGGGGGGGGCCTTAGCCCCACCGTTGGTACGGGACTATCCTTAGCCCACTTTCTGTTTACACTCGTTTTTGTCCAAGTGGGCTAGCCCCACCGATAATCCGGTGCCAAGCAAGTGAGTGTAAACAGAACGAAAAAATAATCCGGGGCTAAGCGACGGAGACGAAGTCCGACCCCCACTGACCAATCAGAAAGGAGGTAATCAAGTGCTGCCGGTGCATGCATGTACGTGTACGGTGCACAGCGTAATCATGAATATTCATGTGGTTTGGAAAGTCCGGGGCTAAGAAATACGAGTGTAAAAAGGTCAGTTTTCTCCTTAGCCCCGGACAAGAGATAGTACGGGACTAATTGGCCAGTGTAAAAAGCTGAAAAAATTGGTATGGGACTAACGATAGTCCTGGGTCAGAGAAAGTCCGGGGTTAAGAAACACAAGTGTAAAAAGGGCTTTAGTGGCTTACAAAAATGATGTATGATGGAATGTCTGTTGGTTTCATGTGACCATGACTGAAATGCAAAATTCACTGTTTTAAGTGTCATATCTTAAAACGTTGCATTTCAGACAGGACCCATTCAATGAGAATGGTGAACAAAAATAAAGAATGGTCCTTCTCATTTCTCTCGAGTGTTTGATTTCATGTCAATGTAATTTCTCTTCCTGTTATAACAACAACAAAAGGGAAAAGTTGAGGTCATGGCCCAGTTGATGAAGCCATATATTTGTTCAGTATTGCAAAATGATATTTCTTCATACGAAATATGATATGAATATATTGCGATTATGTGCCTTTTATCATGTACACGTGTGCTATCATGTAAGGATTTGACAATGCACTTGAGAGGTTGAATCATGGGAGTACAAGATGTCAGTGAACCTTGGAAAATCTCACATTGTGCTTGCTGGGACCTTCGACCCTGATCTCCAAGCTCCTAACATTCTAGTGGTATCAAATGTAAGATGTTACATTCAGTAGAGGATATTGTCTCTTCTCGTCTATATTTTAGGTTTTTGTTCTGTAGAAGATAATTGTAGATATGCATCAGATTTCATTCTGAATTCATGACAATTCATTTAATAGATCCAATAGGTTCAAATGGTTATAAGAAAATTTATAATCAGAATTTTTGTTTAACTTCTTATGAAGAGTACACGTAATTTTCAGAGATATGTCATTTGTCAAATAGTTTTCTTCATGACTTTATGACCTTGGACAAGTGCTTTATGTAGGCCTATAAGTGTATTTACATTGACAACAAAATACTACTGCCATATTTTGCACTGTATTTCACAATGCGAAAGCAAATACATGAGGAAATGTGCAGCAAAATACATCACAAAATACTGTGGTGTTTAGGGTGGAGATTAAAACTCAGCATGAAACAAAAATACATTACACACATGCAAGATTTGAATGTGAATGGTATTAGGCATTACCACCAATCATACAGCTGTGTAATTCTCATAATCGACCCGACCCACTTCAAGGGACATTCCAGACGATTTTCATAATTTCACATCATGTAGTACATAAATCAACAGCTCCATGTATAGATTTGTGGAATTTGTTGTGGTCCTTGAGCAGAGAAACCAATAAATTGAAAATCTTAAACAAAGTACACTGAACAGTGTCGATGACATCAGAGCCCCATATATTTCAGAAATGTAGCAGTGTAATTCCATTACAATACCACTTGCTCAACAAGTTCACCTGTGAAGAATCTATGCATGCCTTCTTCTTTTGTTCTGCTTCCTTGAGCCCCAACTCATGCATTCTTATGGTGCGGCTGCCATGTCATCATCCTTGTTCATTGCAATTTGTTATAAATTTTGAAAACATTCTCATTCCTCATCCCAATCACTATAAATTCTGAAACTCTGTACTCATATTAACTGATTTATAGTTTTTCAGATGTAAAAGTCTGAAAATCATCCAGAGGTCCCCTTTAATGTCAAAACCCTCAATTCTCTGTAGAATTCCTCATTCAGCCATGGAATAGTGGAGGTACGGTACATTCATCAGTTCCACTTTTTCCTCTTGTGGCATCTTTGAATCTCACCATTGATATGTATTGGCCTAGTTCAGACTTGTGCACAACAGCTTCGTTTAGTCATCAATCAATCATGTACAATGTAATGGCTTTCTACGAGCTGTATCATATCTGCATCAATGTAGAAATATTCTCTATTTCATGAACTCCCTGTAGATGTAATAATTTCCACTTTTGTGTAGTATCTGCCAGGAATATTAATTAAAATTATTCTTTTGCATATAAATGATTCTATGTTTTTGTGTAAACAGTAAAATACCTAATTTCAACTTCATATTAGATGCCTATTTATCATAAGTGCTTCAAATTTAATAGTTACAAAATGTTGGAGAAAATTGGATTGATTTAGAATAGTATGCTTGGTCAATGCAGTTTCATTAGATTTGGAATGAGATTAAGAGGAAGCTGTGGTTTGCAGTGTATAAAGGTCAAACTTGAGTCCATTATAACACAACGGGACTACCTAAAGACCGGGTAGATTGATTGTTAGACCAATGTAACGGAACACTTGATGTGACCTAGGGGCCAAATACAAAAGGTCACTAACCGTTTGCAGTTCATGAGTGATTTCTTTTTTTCGTGGAAATGGTTGATGATTGCTGATTTGATAAGTTTTGGGTTTTGGAGGAGGAATTTTCTGGTCAGGAAAACCTCCTTGGGCAGTTTTCTCGAAAGTTGGGTTAGGAAGAATCAGAAACTAATGGGAAATATAATTTGTTCATACGATTTCATAAATAGCCGTAAGATGACTGAATAATGGTTTTCGGTGTAGCTTTTTTTCTCTTTCTTCAAATTCTTAGGAACAAGGTCATTGAACTGAGGCATGTTTCCTAGTGCAAATATTGACTGTGATGAGGGTCATAGTGCAAAACTAGACTTGCAGAGCTAAGGTTAAAGCTGGGTCATGGCATGTGCATTACCTTCACTACAGGATTCAACTTGAACTCTTGACCAAGTGATAAAGGAGGCATTATTCATTTTATAGACTGAAGTATTACAGTTTTCACTTAAAAGAAGACATCTTCAAGTAAATCAGAGTCAAATATAATTATGTCATGATATCTGAATCAGTTCACCTTTTAAAGCTCTATTGGTGATTCCAAAGTGTGTATTCAAACCTTAATACAGGGCAGTATTAAAGGACAAGTTCACCTTTATGAACATAAGGATTGAGAGAATGTAGCAATATTAGTAGAACACATCATTGAAAGATTGAGGAAAATCAGACAATCCGTTCAAAAGTTATGAATTTTTAAAATTTTTGTGCAGCAACCGCTGGATGAGAAGACTACTGCAGTGTATGAATAACTTGCGTACAACAATATAAGGAAAAATATAAAGAGAATTTCACAAAATTCCATCTTTTGAAAAAAGTACACATTCCCCTGACTCGTTACCGACAAATGTTATGGGCAATATTATTCCCCCTGCCTTTAGAAAGAGGCAAGTCAAGAGCTCTTTTATTATGCGAAAAAAGTGAAAATATGTTGAATTTTCTTTTACATTTTCTTTATACTGTTGTACGCATATGACTCACAAGCTGTAGTAGTCTCCTCATCCAGCGGTTCCAACACAAAAATTTTTAAAATTCATAACTTTTGCATCGATTGTCCAATTTTCCTCAAACTTTCACTGATGTGTTCTACTAATATTGTTACATTCTCTCAATCCTTATGTTTATGAAGGTGAACTTGTCCTTTAAAGTTGTAAAGAGCCTTGCCATAAAAGTTGTGCCCCATTGTACTGCAAAATATTCAAATCTCCTAATTTATTTCTGTGTGTGCTGGAAATGCATTTGAAATGATGTCGGCTATAATTCATGGTTCACTCTGATGTCATCCAAGCCATTGGTTTTTCAATGGAGAGTAATGTTTTTGCGTTCATTGAGGCTACAATGTAAGTTGTCAGTGGGGATTGTAGCCCAGTTCTGTAACAATAACAATATCTATAAGACATAGTGCAAGGAGGATACTAGTGATTTTTTACAATTTCATTTTGATATTAAGTTGCAAAGGGAAGTCTTACAGAGAAAATAACGATAAAATATGGGATATGTTCAATCATAACTCCTTCTCTTACTATATTTTACAAGTGAGGTATCACTAGAAAGGTTTTATTTTGCTATGCCTGACGATGGACTTAAAAATGGTGCTTTCAAAACCTGTTTTGCGAACAATACCTTCATGGTCTGGGTTTTCTTCAAATCTAGTCGGGTGTAATTTTCTCTTAAAATAGTTTCTCAAATATACAATTGTACCTGCAGTGGAATGAACAAACCCAGTGTTTGGCCCCCAAAAGTGTGTGAGTATCACAGACCAGTAGGTCTACTTCATGCAATGACATACATGCACACACGGCAAATCAAATGTTTGACGTTGGTCTGCCTGCTTCGAACAGTAAAAGCTGCTTGTGTGTTCTTTTACTGCATGAAGTCGCTGGAATGCAGTGGCAGCTCATATCACTGCACTGGCTCCCTAGAGCTGTATTTTCTGACTCCACACTCTTGGAAATTTCCTGCCTGGCACGGCAAATGTTGATCTAACACAGAGTTCCGATCAATACAACTCTGAGCTGTTCTTGTAATTGACTCGATCCAATTTCTTGGCACTGGCCCAATTTCCCCGGCATGATCTATCTGCGATCATTTATCTTGTTGTTTTTTTTTCAACCAGCAGGTACGATGTGGCGCTAGCAGCCTCACTTTTGTCATTCAGGCTTTCTCCCCCACCCCCATCCCATCCCCCCCCCCCAAAAAAAAAAGAGAAAAGAAATGAAAGTCCCCCTTTTGTTTTGAAATATATATTATCCAATATGCTGAAGTATGAACATTGAAGGCAGTGTGCTCATTTTGAAATACCTTATTTTCACATGCACTTGCAAGTTGTAACTTTTTTTTTCTATGAAACAGTGGGAAATGACAAGTCTTGCTGAATTTCATCATGCAGTACCTAGTAATTTCAGGTTATAGTTACTTTGGAGGATGCAGCTCCGATGGTGCACTTAAACGAACGCTGACACCAGCTCATATGACCCTCCAATTAATTGCTTGTTGTAGCCAAAGCTCGTTATAACCAGCTAATTTCTTAATCCTCCCGTTATAAGCCTGAATATGTTTGCATGCTCATTCAGCAAACCATAATACCCATTAGTACTATGTAACTAAATACTGTGATAAAAATAATGTGTACTTCTGGAGTTAAAGAAGACTTGTATAAATGAGTAAATATACAAATATGAAATTGAAACTATCTGCAGTGGTTTTTATGCCTCCGCCACGAAGTGGTGCCGGAGGCATTATGTTTTCGGGTTGTCCGTCCGTCCGTCCGTCCTTCCGTCCGTCCGTCCGTCCTTCCGTCCGTCCGTCCGTCCTTCCGTCCGTCCGTAATGAATTTTGTGGACAAGGTAACTATCAAAAGCTGTTGAGGTATCCTGATGAAACTTGGCATGTATGTGTATTAGGGGGTGAAGTTGTGCCTATCAACTTTTGGGTGCACGTGCTCAAGGTCAAAGGTCAAAAGGTCAAGGTCAAATACATAAAATTTCACTATTTCCACCATATCTATGCAATGCCTGAAGATATTTTCTTGAAACTTAGTGTATACATGTATTACCCAATTTAGATTCTCTGGTGAAAGTTTGGGTCATGAGGTCAAAGGTCAAAGGTCAAAAGGTCAAGTAAAAGTATTAAAACTTCTTTTTTTTCTCTGTAAATTGGAAAATTGTTCAAGGTATCTTCATGAAACATAGTATATATACATGTACTGACTGGCAGTGATTATCTAGAGAATGTAGGGTTCATGGGGTCAAAGGTCAGGGGTCAAAGGTCAAGTGCAACACTTCAAAATTTTACTATTTCCCTCATGTTCATGCAATGCCAGCAGGATTAGTATTTTTTTTTTTACACTTGGTGTATGCATGTGTAACCTAATAGAAATTCTCTGGAGAGTTTTTTTTTCTTTTTCTTTGTTTATTGCCTCAAAGGTCAAAAGGTCAAAGATCAAGTGAAAGTGCTGAACTAACTTTTTCCTCCATATCTCGGAAGTGGCTCAATTTATCGTGAAACCTACTGCATATCTATGCATGTTCTACCTGAAAGTGATTATCTTATGAATTTTAGGGTCTAAGGCCAGATGAACATGGTAACAATTTACTATTCAGTACAGAAATTGCACTTTTTCTCCATACCGGTACCATGAAAATTACTCAATGCATAAATGTATGAATGGGTCAAAGTCAAGTTAAAGTCCTTAAATCCCCAAATACATGCTCTCCTATTCATCCAATTAAACCAAGTTCAAGGAAGGTGAACATTCAACACATTTCTGACAAACTTGTCATTTCAATATTTTGCCAGTTTTGTGAAAATGTAATCACACATTGTCCACATGGACTATCTAGACCTATTAGGAGAATCATGCATTATGGCGGAGGCATACCAGTCGCCATAGCGACATTTCTAGTTGAGTAGAGAGTTACTGGGTATTGCATTAAAAAATTATATATAATTCAATTTACTCTGTCACAAATAGTCAAGATGGGGACTCACAGCTACCTGCAAAAGTTTACCAAATGTATGATATGTAGTAATAAAGCAGGCATTATCTGTTTGATGATGTTTTTATTAGCTGGAAAGAAAATTACAGATATTCCATCTGTGGTACCATGTACACCTTGTGAAATGTCAGTTTACTTCTGTGTTTTTCTAATGTGCATGTGTGAAATAACTGTACCTTGACAAACTTTTTGTTTGATGGAGATCCATCACTGTGAATATTTGAACATTTTCTTTGATAGAAAATCAATAAATTGATATAGGTATTCCATGAATAAACATATAAAAGGACCCTTACAAGATTTTCATGCTATCTTTGAGTGAATATTTGTTATTAATATATTATAGATGTGGTATACGTATATGTATAGCTTTTGTTCATTGTGTGTTGAAATGCTTGTCCTGTTGGAACATTTGTGCCTTTTGTATAAGCATGTATTACCTTCCTTACAGCAGATTACATGAGTTGACTTTCTTGTTAAGTTGAATTCTGGTCATGATTTATGGACTGTCAAGAACGTTGATCCAAAACATAAAGAAAAACAGTCAGAAGGGTGGTCGGAGGCCAATGTATTGACATTGCACAGTTGAGCTGTGAAGTCTAGTTAGGTCATGAAACGCTTCATTAGGTTTAGCCATTTTCTGGTTGATTACACCTGCACGTATCAATAATGCATGCCCGGTAGAGCCTTATTTTCCAAGTATACTTGCTCTCCTGCCAGTTCTATTGATGAGAACTAATTTCACATGTACAGTCCCGAGCTGAGGAGCGAGATCAGTCACGATTGATTTCCAAACCTAATTCGGTTCAATCGTCATTTATTTCTGCAGAGCTTGCTTCAAGTATTGTGAGTTGTATTGATTGCTGTGTGTTTCACTACATGACAGCCACATTACAATGCCATGTAGAACTACCAGTGGCAGATCCAGAGGGGGGCGCACCAGGTGCGCACCCTCCCCCCTTTGATTTTTGTTAAAACTAAAGAAATAAGAATGTTAAAAGATGGGGGGGGGGGGGGGAGGTTGTGCCCCCCTTTAATTTTGTAAAGGCGCCTCCCCTATACAGAATTCCTGGATCCGCCCCTGGGTTCAGTGAAATGCAGCGCTATGAAAAGGCTGAGAGTTGATCCCATTCAAAAAGAGGGATTCGGAATGAATCTCATTCCAGCTTACGTGACCAAATATTACGCAGATGTTTTCATTCCAGTGTATGACTGTATGATGGGTAGTCCTCTGTTATTGGAATGACACTGAAAGACATCATCCTCCCTCCAGTGTGTTGTTTGTTTACATTTAATCTCGGAGTTCCAATGGGAATTGAAATTCATACATAGAAATGTGTTTTGTCAAAATGATGGGACTCCAAGTCTATTCAGATTGACAAGGGGACTTGCTTGTTAACCTATACAAGAAACAAGTTTAAAGTCCAACTTGAATAGCATGTTTTTACAAAACAACAACGAAAAAATGTTCTCATACCACATTTGGCCAGCGTTCATCGAGACATTGTTTTCCAATAGATTTTGTTTGTTTTTGGGTGCAAGTTTAAATCTGAATAGTTTGAACATCTACCAAACAAATTTAGGGAGCGGATTTATCCACCTACAGTATGTCAACAAAGTTCAAGATAAATGACACAATTAGAAATTCATTTTTGAAGCATGATTAGAATTTAGAAACTTCACAATTTTTCAAAGTCTATGGCAGTGTTGCGGATGCAAATGATTGGGAAAAGAGTCCAAGAAAGAGGATGAGAACTGTTTAAACGCTACATGCATGAAGTATGGACACATTTTTATGCTTATTTGATCTGGAGCTTTGCTACAAAAAGATTTCAACTATAACAATATTGTTTTGTTTTGTTTTGTTTTTTTTTTTTTACAAGAGCTGCAATACAATCATGTTGCTTTGAGACTGGTTTATTCTGTGCTTGAAAAAGCTCTTGTGTAAGACGTCGGCTGAGCGCTACAAAAAATCAGGGAGGTGGGAAGAGAAAAAATCCTCCATAAATAAGGTTGCATAAATTGTAAAGTACATCATTATAAAGGCTGTACTTGAGATGACAGTTCCCCCGTGGGTAGAGTCTATGAACACTTCATAGGTTCTCCAGTGGTATTTAAATAGGATAAAGACACCAGACTCACAACACATAGATTACATTTCAATTGTACTAATTGTGTATTCTGAAAAATTTAAAGTATGTATGTTACAAATAAATTGATATATCACCCTTGCCACCAAAATATTCCTTTGATTGTGGACATTCATGAGTGAATAACCTGCTGAGAGATACATGTATAAGGCATTGTTTCTTAGAGTGCACTATACAGACTGCATTTATCACCTTCATATGACCTTGTGAAAGTTTCTCTATGAATGTTAATAACTTTAAACAAAGCGATTTGATTCTCCGTACAATTCTCTGGACAGGCGTACCAACAGATATGTTTTCCATTATATATGCGTGTCCTTGGAAATTGAGTACATGCTCGGGCTTAGAACATTAGTGTGTGTAACCATCAATTTCTTTTTCAACCTGAAAGATTGTAAATTCCGGATTTACAATTCTAATTCCATGTCATGCGATCCCTAAAGACAAGTGTGGTGGGAATATCTATTCTATTCGGCTATTAGGAATGATGATGGCAATGAAGCATGGCTGTTCTGAAATCTGAGAGATGTTTTTCTGTCTGTGTGGAGGAGGAAGATACATTATATGTTTATATTCCCTTCCTGTTACAAGTATGCAGATGGATGGTGTAATTGGGAGCCAGGATGATAATAGTTATGTTCACACAGGTCTTCAAAGTTTTAAACTTGATGATTAGCGTGTAGTTTTAAACTGAGATGGGCAACCACATGGCACCTAATCTTAAAGATTTCATTTTCAAGCGAGAGTCCCAATCAATGAATAAACCACAGAACCGGAAGAAATAGGTACATACGTTGTACCTATACACAGCGCTAAAGATTAACCCGGTAATGTGTGACCATACAGTATAGTGTACAACAAGCACTGGAGGTTTTAAAACTGAGTTGACGGGGAATAGAGTGCACAGAAGGGTCACGCTAACTTTTGAGTTTTTGATTATCATGTCTATAAGATACCAAACTATGAGTTCGGGCCCCTGCAGCTCATGGATTGAGTGCAAATCCTGAGAAATCTTGTGGTTCTAATCATTAAGTCATCTTTAGGATAGGTTAAACTTTCGAGTACATCTACATGGGCCAATCAAAGCTACAAGCTAAACTTCAATTTAAGGAATGTCATGTTAATGTGACTTAAGTCCTTTCACCATGATTGTGCTTAAACTTTTCTCTTATCAAAGATGGAAGTTATTTCATATCACACGTAACAGGTCATCTGCATGGTTGCTTAGAAGAGTGAAAAGTTTTTAATTTGTGTAAACATGTAAACAGGACCAAATGATTGCCTAAGATTTCTGCAAGATTACATTTTGTATGTCAGAAACCTTTGTGGTTCTCCAGCCCAGCCACAACACTAATTTTCTTCTCGTTTGGAAATCGATGACACGATATCATGGAAATGGGTGTGGATTACCGGTCGGTGTGCATGGCTGCATGGTGGCATAAGAACTGGCGTCATAATTGTTTGAACAGGCAATTTCTGGCCCCTGGCTGGTGGTAATTTGATAGGATGCTTGCATATTGCAAACAGGTCAGGATCATGATATGGTAAATTTGCAATATGAGTTTGAGGCAGTGATTTTGCCTGACAGCCCCTGTACTTACAGTTAAGTATGATGCTCAGATTTCTATAAATATGTATCATTGATTTATTTGTTTGTAAGATCAGTTTGCTTCAGATCTTTGGATCCATATTTAAATACCTTCACTTTGTTGATAAATTATCTTTTCATGAGAACAATATGCGTAAGTTTTTACATCAATCTCTCCATGGGTGTAGTGATGAGGATTTACTTTTTTTCGGTTGTTGCCAGTGAATGGGACATCATCTTTTTTTAATGAAATTCTTGCCTCAGTGTGAGTTAAAATAAGGAAATATACCACAAAATGACCCATAAAATAGAATGTATTTTTGTAGTCTCTCTCTATCTGATTTCATAATGTTCCTAAAAATACATTCTGACACACATGAAAAATATAACTTATTTCTAAGCTGGAGATTGTAGTAAACAAGAGAGCAGATTTTGACAAGTTGAGAGAGTTGGAAAATAGTCAAATATGATGTAAACAAGATTAACGGAAATACGAAAATGATATAAAGGATAAGGAAAGAAACAGAAAAAGGAGAGAGAGTAGGAGAGAGGGAGGGAGAGAGAGAAAAAAGCAAAGAGGCAGCGTGAATATTTCAAGGCTGTCACTTCCATGTCTAAAAACACCCCGGAGACGGGAGCAATCATTTTCGTGGTCATCATCTGATTAATAACACGGGCGGCATCACACCCATCCTCTCTCTGCCCCTCCTGATTGGATTAGGAGGGTGTCAAGAGGGAGAGGGATGATGCCAGATACCGGTCTCAACATCCAGGCAGGGTAGGAGCGAAACAGATTTAGGGTTCACTCACGTTAGGAGATGGCACCGCATTATACCCATCTTGTCACAAATAGGGTGCACTTGCAAACTTAAAGCACAATCCCATCCTAATGAATTGTGCAATCTTATTTTCCATTGATTCATTGGATTTATAAGACTGCAGGCTTTTAGAACCCCAATATATGTTTCATTTCTCTGGCTACAAGAGAAATTCATCTTTCTCTTCGTAATGGTTTAGGCCTGTCATGCAATTGATCATCCGTGTTTTGTGAATTTGGAATTATGTTTTTTAAAGGTCAAAACAATCATTTCAAGATGCAAGCTACCACATGTATAAAGATTAGTTACATGAATATGACAGCATGGGACTTAAGTTCCCTGTGGGATGATGTCTGTCACTTTTTACATTCTCCTAGTGGATGGACAATGTGTCTCCTGCATGACTGTCGGTGTGTATTCTCAAAACAAGTTTGCCATGGAAACCATGCATCCAAACGTGTTATATGATGTCTTCTTTCAGAGGGCCATGAAAAGAAGACCAAATCGTCATGGTTGTCCTCCTGTTCTTCTTTTTTTTTTTTTTTTATTGGGGGGGGGGGGGGGGGAGGGGTGTTGATGGGACCCAAAAAGGGAAGAGCACAAGTTGCAAAGTGACCTCAGACAGGAATTTCAGACCTGAATTTAATGTGCAGATCAGAGCTTACACAATTATAATGGTAGTTGTTGACTCTTGCAAACTGTGCCCCCCAAGTTTATACCAAACAATGTCCAAAGATGGAAAATGGTGTCAGAATAACAAATATGAAACTTGAGCTCAATCTGCCTAACATGGAGTCACATGGTGTAGCAGTGACACAGGAAGAGATTCCATGTCGTTATCTTTTTTCCAAGTCTTTCACTATCATGGCCTTCTGAGCTGCGCATTGATGGTGTCAATGCCATCTTACAGTTGTAGATCTTTGAGGGTTAAGCAGTCAAGACTCAAGCTTGCCACTTCACGATAAAAAGTGTTTACACTACCTGGCAAATGCTACCTGCTATGACAGTCTATAATCAAAATGTTGTGATATTTGAAGCATGACTCATTCTATGTTACATTCAGTGTACGTCTTCCACCAAACATAGCTTGTCCTACCTTTGCGAAGAAAAGGCTTGCTTTCTTTGAAGAATGGTGTCTGTATAGACAAATGGTGTGCCAGATGGGATGCAGTATTATTAGACAGGTTCTCTAATGGTTGGAGGAGACTGACTTGACAACATGGAATGAGGTGTGAACTGAAATATGGCGGGTCGGGGAAAACTGAAAGCCCTCACGCCGACTCTGCAATCTTGCGAGCTGTGCAGTTCGTGAAATCTAATATGATTACCTGCATTTTCAGATTTGATTTGCACACCCTGCCTCTTAGCTGTCTGGCTGATCGGTTTCTGTTTGAAGTGCACATCGCAGCAAATTTAATGCAGTAAGACTGGCTGGCACCATCAATGATATGTAACACCAGTAGCCCGTAGCCAATAAAGATAATGGTGGAAATCCATTATGGCTGTAGTTACTGTACACTACTTCCTGATTACACACATATACTACCCAATCATTGCCTAAATACCATAGAGTCAATTAAGAGTAGATGTCCACTGTGAAGTCCCTCTGCTACTTCATTCTTCCATAGAGCTACAATTCAAAGCCTAAAAGTTGTAGTCCAGTCATTACATCGGATTCTATGAAGGAAGTTAGTCTTGGCATTTTTACCCCTGTAAATTTGACATATGATGATGATTATAATAAGATTATAAATCCTTTCTACTGATAGTAAGATTCAGGGCTAAGCACATGAATTACTATCTGTCAGAAAATACAGCAAAGCAAAGTCTAATATACATCAACAGAAAAAAGGGTTTGTGAGGGTAGACTAATTACAAGGGCTACTTCCCACTCACCATGGCTACAACCAGCACTAATTTTCTATTACACCCCTGGATCCGCCAAGTGTATTACGCTAGTATTCAATTAGGACCAGGGTCCTTGACCTGGTGAGGATGGCCGAGATGGCTGTATGTGTGCGTGCGCGTACAAGTGTGTCTGTCAGTTGATAGTCTACTTTGCCAGTTTTCATGGTCAAGAGGCGGTCAGTCGGTCGCTTAGGGACCTGGGAAGCTAATGAAGTGTTCTCCCAGGCATTGATTTTGTAGAGATTTGTGTTTATAAAGTGCAGAAATCAAGGCTGTCAGGGATTGATCTAAAAGTCATACTGTCAATTTCCGGATATGATACAGCGTTGTTACAGAACTAGCCAAAGACATGTCTCGTACAAGTCAACGATAAATGTATGATTTCAGTAGAAGCAAAAGATTTTAAGCACCCACTTTTTTCATAGCTATCATAATGCCATGTGTATTCTTTTTGTGTATTTATGTTTTAAGTGATTTTTATGATTCAAACAACATTAAAACAAAAGTCAAGTTACAACTTAGATTACAATAAAAAAGTACTATAGGAATGAAAAGGTACATAGTAAAATAAGTAAAAGCACTCACTTTGTTTGGAGTTAGTTGTCAATGATTGATAAAAAAAAATATCCTGCATTTATATTTCCTGATTTTTTTTTTAATTTCCCGTATGGCTATGATGCCAGTACAGTAGACCTATATGAAATTGAGTTTATATCATTGTTTTTTTTTTCTTTGGTTTCTATTTCATCTTCTGCCAGTTTCCATGGACTCTAAAATGGCATGTCATGTGTAATGTCAAGAATTTATGACAAGTTGTTTCCTTTTCCGTGCTGTATATTTACATTGAATGGAGAAGTGTAGGGAAACATGGCTCAGTGATGTTCTTACTATGTGAGGTACCAGTCCTGAGTTCTACCATACTCTATCAGTCATCTTGTATCTTCCAATCCTACCCCCTTAGCGGGAAGTATAAGTGCCTCTGCCTGCGAAAGTGTGTTAAGTAAGAACTCAGCGTGAACTTATCAATAGAGAGGCTCCTATTTAATAGAGCTCCCTCACCACCCATGGTGTTATGCACTGAAGGGTTTCTGCGCATCTAACACCCCCTTTCATACTAACTGAGTCTGGTGACTACATCTTCTAGTTTCCTTTGAATATATTCAATAGAGTTAATGCTGTGTTTTTTCAGCAATCAGTTTTTCCACATTGTGCAAGTCGGATGAAAAAGGAAGTAAAGCAATGAAACCCAATGAAAATCACAAATGTGGAGGTAAACAGCTGCACATTAGCTATTAGCTTTGTGCCTATTTTTATCTGAAGATTACAGTGTATGCCTAATGACTGGCCAGCACATGCAGAGCAATATTTGATGTTGTTTGTTAAACCACTGTTGGAATTACACTGTTTTAATCTGGATGGTGTGAGTTGAGAATTATCACTCAACTTTTTATGTCAGAGTTTCCTCGGTGGTTCAATTTGCATTAATCTAGGAAAGATTTCATACTGTAAATATAATGCAGTGCCTGCACCAGGTTAAACCAGTTTTTTTTTTCTGAAAGGGGCACAAGGAATCATTATGTCTGAGGACTGCTGTTTTTATCTGCACATAGAAAGATGATATGAAGCAGGCACCTTTCACCCTGTGCAGCATAGAAACAATGCATGCATTATATCAACGTGGACTACTTGTGTGTTGTATCTTGTATTTAGCTTGTCAGCTGGTTTATATCGTAGTGTGTTTTAGGATTTATCGTGACATTTCTGCAAGGAGATTTGCATTTGCAGACAGGATCTATAGGTCCAAAAAGTTCAATAAGCGCTCGATGAAAATTGACCGAAGAGAGCAAGTTCCGAGTATGCTAACAGTAATGTAGGCAGCAGCTTTAATAGCATAGATTTGAGAGAGATCACACAAATATATGAAGAGGTGTTTACAAAACAAGAAAAAAAAAGAGGAGAAAAATGAATGAATGAATGTATGAATTTATTATCCAATGCAATAACAATCATTGTACATGTTTATAGTCGTGTCAGTTACATAAAAAAGTGAGGATAATAGAAACCAGAAAATAGCATGAATGCTAGTCAAGTCTGGCCCCTTACAATTTATGCAGTTATAAAATATAATTATTTCTTAGTTTATATTACCGTTCAGTAATGTGTTACGATTACCAATTATCAATAACTCTAGTACTAAAGAAAGGAAAAAATATCTGATTAAATGAACAGTTTGTGACGTAATGAATCTACTGATAATAATCTGTAATCCATGTATATCAAAAACATAAACAATGTCTATATATAGCGAAAAAATAGTATTTACATTTAAAAGGTAAAATATATGCTAACAAAATGTCAGGAGTACATTAACTTTCTAACAAAAGTTCTACGACAGCTTTTCGAAAACTTGAAATATAAGTGAAAATCATCGAGTATGGGATATATACATGTAAGCACTAAAAAGTGAGCTACTTATTGTAACTGCTTATTTGTGCACACTGAATTTTCTTCTCCTGACGACTCTTCAAGATTATCCATCATTGTCATTCTCTCCTTGCACACTTTACCAGAAAAAAAGAAAGTTGGTGCCTTTAAATCAGGTCATATTTTAGTCTTTCTGCACACATGTCAACCTTCTGTTCTAAGATAAAACAGGTAAACAGAGCCATTAAAATGCAATTTTGAAGTGTTCTTGCTGTGTCTTGTTAGATATTTACCAACTCCCCAGATGGAATGTTGACATAAACATTAATGTTCATACATTGATAATAATGTTGATAATTATAGTAATAACATGAGTAGAAACATTAATAGATTCGTACCAAGTAATGAAAAACTAATGAGTTAAAGCAAATGTCAGATATAGTTTTATTTGAAACATATTGCAGTAACTACAAAAACCATTTATCCAAGATGGGTAAAAGTTTTTTTTTCAGAAGAGCATACAGGAGAAAGAGTGATAAAGCAGGAGGACTTCACATTCCATCTTAAACTCTTTGCAAGATTTAATCAGAAAAAAATAATAATCTCAAGCCCACCACAGGAAATTGTTTGTTTAAAAGATACTCTTACATAACTTGAATTACATATTTAACAAAGAATAAATCCCTGATTATGCCATTACATGAATCTACTTGATTGGCTCTCATTATGTGTGCGTGAGAGAGAGAGACATCATTGTGTGAATAGCTCAATTTACTGGCGAGTGTTTGGATCATTCCAGTGATTCTGTGGCCAACTGTGAGGGGCGTCTTCACCTCATTAGGTGTCTTTTGATGAGACCCGTGTTGGGTCGATGTCACCAATTAGGGAGTCAAGTGGTTTGAGCTCCCGTCTCCTCTCCTCTCTCGTTAGAGGAGACTTGCCTCCCCTCACTGGAGAGCTGGAAGCAAAGGAGGAAAAAGCATGCCAAAGGCCTGCCAAGCCAGTAAGAAGACTGTTGAATGGTGTTATTGCCTTCTGGAGTGAAATGTATTCCATCAGCTCCAAGAATGTGATGATATGTTTGCCTCTTTTCCTGTCTAGATTATTTCATTAACCCTGAGGTAGCCTGATCTGCCAGTCAGCTCATTCACTTGCCTATTCCATTCACCAATCTGCATCTCCATGTATGTGTTGATCGTGGGTGAAAGAAGAATCTGTATAATTCTCTAAAAAAAAAAAATACTTGTTCTAATTGTCACATGCATAATTCATTTCTTTTTGAACAGTATACTTCATAGTGAAACAATTATGGGTTGATACCTAGGTTATTACCTGAGAATCCAGGTGCATGTATTTTTTTTTACATTCACTTAACAGGTATATTACATAGAAGTGATACCGAACTACATTTGTAGAAGTTAAACTGTGAGTGAAGGCACAGACTTTAAATCTGCAACAGTTTTGGTATATTTAAAAAACTTGAAATCATCAGTTATTAGATAACAACTGTAGTTAACTCTTGTTGACATAAATATGAAAGGAGCATCTCATGTTAGTATTTTTTTCTTTTCAAATACCCATCAAATTTATGTTTCTCCCTTTCATATAAATTCCCTACTCCCTTGACAACTCTGCGGTAATGGGAAATTCATTTTTTATCAGGAATAAACCAAGTTTGGTCAATGGAAGTCCCACAAAGGCTTCAATCCTAAACCTATGTACACGGGTTTGAGATAGACACATGATACACAAAAGTGACAGCTAAGAAAAAAACTAACGAAAAAAAAAATTGGGGTTATGAATGTCAAGTCTATGATCATGGTGGGGAAAAAGGGGGCAAGTTGATAGTCCTAATTCAACACATACTGCATTCAGCACCCGGAGGTTTCGGAGAACGAGGGATTCGGGAAGGAGAACGAGGGATTCGGGAAGGAGGAACACCTGCATGTTTAGTTCGGCTTCCTGCATCCTTAAAGAGTCCCGAGGAGATCACATCACGATGCGCAGACCGTGAGGCGGGGTAAAGCCATACAATCCTGACGCCTCCTGGATTTCCACCAGGCGCTGAAGCTGCGACCCCATGACCTTTTCTGGCCCATATCGCCAGGCATGACCAGAATTCTGAATCAAAGTTCATGCTGGGAATAGAAAATAACTGTCTCGACTCCTTTTTTTGTACCGTTACAAAATGCCCCTTTTCATGGAGAAGGAAAGGAGACATTTCATTTCTCCAACACACACATGCCCATGGTCAAAAGACTGTTATTTATCTTCTGTTTGATTCATTTGGGAGAAACATCAGTAGAATTGCAAGAAATAAATGCAAAGGTTTATGTCTAAAAAAAATGTGAATTATACCTATGAGTGGTGAAGACGTATGTTCTGTTTGAATACCCTTTTTTATTGAGAAGAATGATTTATCTGTAGGTATAATTTGTCTTGATTACTGGCCCCAATATTGTCTCATCTGACATTTGCTTCATTTTACTCGCAGAATGTTCTTTCATCCTGCTCATCAAACAGATATGAGTTTGTAAAGTTTTGGTGTAGCCATTGCAGGATGAAAGGACTGTTTTGTGAAGCCATGTATGAAGAACGATAAAAACAAAGTTTAAAGAAAATTCAACAATAGTTCATTTTAAACGAAAAATATGAATTCCCTTGACTTGTTACTGACATACATATGTTAAGGGTAGTATTATTCCCCAGCTTTCTAGAAGAGGTAAGTCAAGTGCTCTTTCATTATGCTGGAAAAGTGCAATTATATTCACTTAATCCACATGTAATATTTGGGTTTCATTTCCCTTTACATGAAAAAGCATTACCATGCCATGGTCTAGGTGGATTTGAAAGATTTTTTTTTTTTTTTTCAATTTGCAGAATAATGGCAACTCAGTTTTTGAGTTTGTGTAGACAGTTTTATAAGTACAAAGACTCGCACATAGCTCATACAGATAACATCGCTGAAATCATTTCTGTGACAGAAGTGTGTAGTAGATGTCTCAATCTACTGCTGATGTGAATGTATTTTAAAGTAATGATAGTCCATTTTAGTTAAAAGGTCTGAGACCATCAACAAGGAGATTCAATTTTCAGTGTCTGAACATGAATCTATTAATCAAATTGTGTATAGAAAACAAAAGCATTCATGGCTTGTATACACAAGTTAATGTGTGTTTGTTTATTTGATGGTTTAGTTTTTGATGGAGGGGGGTTATCATAGAATTATGTTTGTTTGTTTGTTCCCATCATCAGCACAAAAATAGCTTCAAATATTGCTATTGTTGCAATATTATTACTTGCAACTTGCCTTTGCTGAATAGGACAATGATTGAGCCTTACAAACAGCCAACATATATATATGGAAGCCCTATTCATTATCTTATCCCCTCTACAGAATTGAATGACACCTTTATAATGAAACAATGAGTGGGTAATTTGCTAAATGGTGAGTTACCCTGATTAGGATGCACCCCATACATATGAAGTTCAATCTATTAGTTACACAGGCATGGCATCCCAGATTGGCAAGACGAGAATTGGCGGAGACACAATTTGCCGCAGCTAAAGTACCTCAAATCCATCAAGAACTGACTTTAACCAATTCCAGCACATGATGGATATCAGTCCTGGTTTGGGCAGAACTTTCTTTACTTCCTGCTCATAATGAGTTGACTGTCTCATCCATTTTCTGGGATGAATAGGAGACGAAGCGATACCTGGATGCATTGGTATTTGTGTGGGTAAATACACATTTCCTGCCTTGCAGGGTTTCAGACGCAGCGAGGAAAAAAAAAATCAGACGATCCAATAAGATGTTCTTTAATAAGCCACCATAGGCCAGCAAAATGAGACAGTGAGTTATTGATGCGGGAATCATCTGATATTGGTTGTTCCATTTTGGAGACGGACATCTCCCTCAGCTGAAGAATCAATGTTTTCTCTGGCTGGGAATGTCAGTGAGACCCCATTCACACCTAGAAATCAAGAGTGGTCTTTTGTAGGCAACACTGTTTCCATTAGATTCTATCATAGTACATATCGTTGAATTCACATCATTGATCCCTAGCAAGGGGGGGGGGGGAGGGAGGGATAAAAATGAATAAAGGATATATGTACTCTGTCATATAAAAGAAATTGTTACATATTGGAAAAATCTTTACTGTATGGTGTGATTATATCAAGAAATTTTTGATAGGTCATAAAATCAGTACTGTAAAAGAGATATTCATGTGGTTCTACAGGATATTACACTGTCTAAATAGTCCCCGTTTGAATATCTGTGGTGGTGGTTTTGATGTCACAAATTGTCACGTGAGAGTATAGAATATAATCTTATAGGCTTCCTCCAAGCCACAGCTTACCATAATTGGTCACTAATGTCTGAGAATATGACTGTTCCAAAGTTTAGCTAATGCCTGACAACACCTCTATGATAAAAGCCCTCCCCATTTGCCTCAGAGGTAAAGGTTTGAACCACACTTGTGAAATGTTCTTTGTTTTACTTTGGCTGGTGTGAAATGGGTATATCACATAATCTTTTGAGACTCTTGTTAGCTGCAGTGTCAATCTTGTATTGAGTGAAATCCATCCCCTGCAGTTAACATTTGCCCCCCTGGTTGGGTTTCATGTACTTTTAGAAACCGACCCTGTTTCACCCTTCTCCCAGTTTTGCGGCGCTCAACATATGCTCCCTAGTTTAGTATGTTACCGCCATTTTCATTTCTTATGTCTGCTCAGGGAGCGTTCTTTTTTTTCTCCTACGCTAATTCAAACACAGCCGAGTGCTCAAGCGGCAAATATTTTGACGCTGAAAACTGTCTGATTATTGATTTTCGCTGCGTTCTTGGCGGCTTGCCAATAATCAATGATTGGGGGGGTTGCGTGTATGAGTGAAAATGTGCACATAGTGTGCTGAGATATGTTGGGCGGCAGTCGGATGTGGAAATTATTTTATGGATTGACGCAGCATCTGGATGTTCACATGCCCCCTGTGAATGGCTTCTGTTTTGTATTCTTGTGTGTTCATCCATACAAAATCAACTCAAGGTCATGCATGACAATGTGAATCCACACACTACAGAATTACCGTTTGGAAATACACATTATGTGCTTTGTAGGCCTATACAATCCAGCAGTAGGTTGCTGTAGAATGAGGAATGTGTCCAAGCATTTTAATATCATGAATTTTGCAAGACTCAAGATTTGCAAAATTGAAATGCACGCCAAAGTTCTTGTCTACACTATATGCATTGAGTAGAGGCAATTTGCGAAAATTTCATGCTGTGAAAAAAGGCCATCGACTCCAATTTTAGAAAATTTCATGCTGCGAAAATATCATACTTTACAGTAGCCTATAATTCTATGTACCCAGTACAGAAAAATCATACTCCTGTAAATTTATCATGTATTTGCATTCAAATGGAAAACGGTTGATACTCGAAAAAAAACAACAACAAAGCAGGACATTCATATCTTGTAAAAATGTCATAATTATCCTGTCGTGAGAAAAAAAAGAAATAGTGATCTTAAATCGACTCAAGGTTTATGACACCATGTAAAATTAAAGGAAATTAAAGGAAATCATAGCATGAAATTAAAGGAAATTATAACATATATTTTAACATGGCAATGGACAAACCAGATTGTATGTAGAAGGATATCAAAATCAATGCTTCAATAGTTGATCATTTTAATGTTGATAAATGAAAATATATGTGATGTCCTTTAGTCTTCTCATCAGAGTTGCCTTAAATTTGCTGGTATAGTAGTCCTCGTTTGTCTCTGATATGAAATTATAACACTCTGACATTTCCATGAAAGAAAAATATTCTGTGTGATGAGCTCAATATACACTGTGTGTCAAAGGCATATTTAAGATATGTCGTGTTACATGATAATGAAAATAGCAACCAAAAAAAATAATAATAAGTTGCTGAAAACTGCTTATCCAATAGTGGCGGGCCAATGGAGTAAAATGAATCCAAAAGGGGCCTGACGAAGATTCTGCTTTACCCGAGAAGTGAGTACACATGTACTTGTATGATTGCAAATAACAACTTTCTTCCCTTGGATTTGGGTGTTACCTTTGATGTGGGTCGACCGTATCAGTGACAGATTTATGTTGCCATGGTAAGCACTCAATGAGAAGTTGACATTGTACAGAGGTTTTTGAAGTGGTGTTGTTACAGCGTTGTCCAGGGTTACTTGCAAAATAATACTGTCAAAAACACTGGACCAGTTTGACTCAATCAGGTTCCTAGCTGCTTGAATAGAGTGTATTTTTGCATTTATCTGGAAAGATGCAGTATACAGAGCTGCTAAGATGTATGTTTATATATTTCACTTTCAGTATACTTCTTTGTGATCACCATTCTGAAAGTATGACTTTTCTTTAATGATTTTTTTTAAAAATTAGGATTCTGATTAAACCTGCTTAGTTTGTCCACTTCCCCATTTTTTAGCCAAACTATGAATATTGCTTTCAAAATATTTAATTGTTTATTTTTTTATTTATATATCTATTCATATATATATATATATATATTCATTCAGTTTTGCTGTCAGTAGATATGTGTAGATATATCATAGAGGTCATATACAAGTATACTTACTTTTATGAAGTACTGACATATACATCTGCGGAGAATGTTTATCTTTGTGAAGTACAATGTATATTTGTGCGCAAAGGATTGCCATGAAGATTTTGTATGCGGCATATGAACACTTCCTTGAGTCAACTAGTGATTTGCATAGGGCATTGACCCCTCTAAGTCCAGCGCTAGCTGTGAGAAGAATACCACCCTCAACGAGTTCAAAGAGAGGAGATGAACCATTGAGAGAAAGAGATGAAGGACTCCAGCGCATCCCACCTTACTCCCATCCTCCCTCCTCCACCCCGTCTCCGGCTCGTTTCACCGTCGGGAGCTTTTAGCAGTTTCCTGACATTTGGGCAGAATGCCCTCCACAATCCTGCTAAGGGGACAGAGATTGACGTTTTGAGTGCGTTTTAGAGGAGGACTAACTGGAAAGGACAGTGGACATGCTGAACAAGATGAAACTTGTGAACAGAAGAGGAGAAGGGGAAAGGAAAAATGAACAGGAATGAGCAAAAGAGGAAGAGGATTAAGGAAGTACATATACACATCAAGTTATGCAGATGGCATTGATGAGTAGTGGTATGCATAAATTTGCATAATTGCAGTTAAGTGTACAGAAACAGTTTGGACGGATGTTCTCATGTTCAGAATTTGATTGTGTTGAGGATCCGGATACTGTAAAACACGATATTTTCGAGGCATGAAATTTTCGCGAATTGGAGCCAACGGCGTTTTTTGCAGCATGAAATTTACGCGAGTTGCCTCTAACATTCAGTGCATATAGTGTAGACAAGAAATTTCATGTGCATTTTAATTTCGCGAATCTTGGCTCTCGCGAAATTCGCGAAATTAAAATGCACACGAACATTCCTTGTTTTACAGTATCTGGTCATCAACAAGACTGTAACTTGACTCTGATCTTCTTTGTATACTCCTTTTTTAAGTTTTTACTTCTCTTCATTGCATCTTCTTTGCTTCTATTCACATCAGCTCTTCTTGTATGCTATCCTATGAGACATGGTTGAAGAATAGAGAGTAGGCCTATGTGTCTGAGAGGTAGATGCATATTTGCATTTGTGTATTTCCATATATTTTTGTATTTCTGTATGCTATGTATCTCTATAAAACATAACTACAATGTCAGTCTGTCTATCTACATCTGATATCTACGGGTTTTTTTTCACCTTGTTTTTGGTGCTTTTTTTTTAGTTCCATTTGTATTTGTCTTGCCAATTTTTTTAAATTAATTTATTTATTTTTCTCTGTGTTATTCTTCTCTGTCTTCATTTGACTCTAAAGGGTTAAGGAAAAAAACATGGTGATGGCATTCAGGAAAGCATCATCCAGCAGGCTTGTACCTGTGACATGATGTAGACCATTGTCATCATCAAATGAAACTCTACTCTGTGATCTCTAACTCATTGACAATTGGGGGGGGGGGGGATAGAAATGTTCCTCCTTCATCCAACACCCTCTAGGCCACCTCTGTAAAAGTGGGGGGGGGGGGGGGGGGGGAATCCTTGACATGTCCAATGTGGGATTAGTCGGATTAATCAGGATGACAATGTGAGCCTTTTCTTGAAGTGTGCAGAAGTCCTAAAGTGACATCCTTAACCTGTTGAGGACGGTTTGATTTTGCTACAACACACAATTCCCATAGACACTTGCCCGAGTACACCGGGGACTTGTCCTCAAAGGGTTAAAAACTGTGTGGAATCCTCTCATGCATCTAGCTCTCGGTTTCCTGGCATCATTTCCAAAAAGCTCTTGAGAAGAGAGCAAAAAATTGTGAGGAAAGACTGACAGAGGCCTTTGCGTGGGGCAGTGTGCATCTCCAGTTATGCAACAATTGATGTTATTTAGAATGTAAGGATATGATGAGATTTATGAGCACCAGTTGAGGAATGAGTACTGGTATTTAAAGAATCTGGCAATACCTCATTGAGGACTATGCCTTTTCCATCTTGGTAGTTATGTAAATGATTGTCTTCAAGCCTGTAATCTGGAATCACTGGTTGGAACTCTTGCTTTTGACATACTTGGGAGTAATGAAACAAGGAGTGCAGCATAGAATAACTAGGTTTGGAGGGGGGATAGATGGGGGTGGAAAAAGGGAGATATCTCAAGAATGAGGAAAAAAGAATTAGATTATTACAGAGAGTAAGATAGAAAGGAAGAGACTGAAAAAGAAAATCTCTTTAACTGTCTTTCCTTCATGACATTTAATTACAGAGAACAAGTTGGAAAAAGAAAGATAAAAAAATCTGGGACCTATATATTTATCCAACCATCTAAATGTGTATGGCCTAGATAGATAATCATAGAGAGCTTAGGAGAAAGAAGACTGATACAAAAATATGCATCTAACTATCCATTTATCTAGATAGATAGAATAGAAAGATAGAAGAGATCAACTGATCTAGTGATACAGAATGGGAGATTTAAAGGGACTGTACAGTTCTGGTTGAGGTGGGGATTCAAGTTTTGAACATTCCTAAGTGAGATAATGAGAAACTTCTTATGAAATACGAAAGAGCATGTAATTTTAAGAAGGATTCAACGTTTATTTGATGAAAATTGGTTTTTAAATGGCTGGGATATCCAAAAAAGTAATAATAATAAAAGGTGACAGGCCACGCCTTTTATTAGGATCTCTTTGTTTCACCTTGTTTTTGGATATCTCAGCCATTTCAAAACCGATTTTCATCAAATAAACTTTCGATACCCCTTAGAAATGCATGCTCTTTGATATCTCATAGAGTGGTTTCTGAATATCTCGCAAAACATTAAAAGCTAAATCCTCACCTCAACCAGAACTGCACACACCCTTTAAATCTACTAAGAAGGGGTAGACAATAAACTGTGGAGTTCTGCAGAGTCACTTTTTGATGATTTAGTTGACAATTGATCTTTCACAATAAGAACAACAATTTTCTCTTTTCTGGTAATTCTTCATCCTCCTCCCAAAAGCAATTTCAAGCTTAGTGCCTGGGAGTGAACCAAGGGCTTGTCTCTCTGTGCCCTTTAGTCTTGCTTTCAGGCTAAGAGTTGCATTTTCTCAGATGTCAACTGGTAAATTATAGTGACTCTTCTCTTCAGCTCCTACAATAATGTATCATAGACCTAAGTGTTCCAGAGCATCAGTAGTATCTTATCAGTCGCAGATATCTTGTGGATATCAGCAAGAGAAATGTTAGGCCTATAACCCAATGAGGACATGCTGATTTGCTACAACATGCATTTCCCATAGACACCTGCCGGAGTGTACTCAGAACTAGTCTTCAACAGGTTAATGTTGGTCAAGAAAATGGTACTGTATTTACCTGACAAGTATTGCGTAGATATACATCGTACTTCTTATATATGCTTTAGATTGAGCGAAAAAAGAAGGATTATTACATTGTATGTGTATCATTAAAAGAAAACAGAAACTTCAGAAAATCAAGCGGTCGGGATTTGTGGCAGTTCAATTCTTTTGCATGTTAGTACTCATACGGAATTGCATTGAATTTTTGCAGTTGTATAAATGTATTTGCGTATGTATGTGTATGGGGGGGGGGGGGGGGAAGAAGTTCATACAGGCTTGAAACTCAATCTCCTGTATTTTGATACAAACATGCTTTTAGAGAACATTTCCTCATAGGATTCAATTCAATCAGAGCATTTTCTGGGCTTCCATTCCATGTTGATGATGTATATATCTCCAGGGAGCCACTGGGGAAAAGGTTCCGCTGGCAAAAGGTCGAGAGAAATGCTGATGGCCAGCTGACTGCCAGGGTGTTCAGACGCAAATTTTTTTTACTAGAACGATATAGCTATACAATGAATTCATACGTCTGAACGCTGACTAACGAAACAATGTATAACGAAACGATGCATATATAGCGAAATGACGGTTAGAGCATTGTTTCGAACTAAATCTCGATAACGAATCAGCATTCCATCATGTCCATTGTGCGTCTGAACGTATGGCGACCATAGAACGGTCTAACTGGGCGGGGCGTAAGAGAGCATGCATGAAAGGTGACCTTGTATCTGTCACTCATGACCGTAACAACATGCGCAGTGAGAAACTGCTATACGACGTTTTTCCGGGATGGTCGAAAATAGCGTCTGAACAGTCTGGCCGCTATACGATGATTCTTTATACGTCATTTCTTTATCAAGTTTTTGTATAAACTGGCTTGCGTCTGAACAGGGGGTAAAATCACCCAGGCTGGCCTCTGTAGCTAGCTATATTGTAACCTTCTCTTCAAATACCTCCCTAGAGATGAACCTTTTTAAAAATGGAGGAAAATGGCATGAAATGATCACATTGCAAAAGGTAAAAGACTGTAGTGACATAAAGCACAGCATTCTTGTCATTGTTATGACTGAAACATTCATCCAAAGGAAACAGTTCTTTATTCTTAGAACAGTTAGGGCCTACAAAATGCCTTGAGCATTAAGAAGAAATGCTGTCTTTTTCCTGTAGCTATACCAAGTGATGGTATGTGCAAAATTTGTATGAAAATGTTTAGGCCTACCATTCTATATTGTGATACCTGTTGCTATGATATGTAAATTAAATGCTGTTGGAATCATAAGTGCAACCTTTTTCCAAAGACAGAAGGCAGCTCCCTGTTGAAACGGAAAGTGGGTATTATTCCTTCTTGGTCCTTGGTGATATTGTTCTATTTAATATCCAGGGTCTGACCTCAGACAGAGATAAAAAATTGCTTTTAGATGTAATGAAGGCTTCCTTTTGCTATACCATACATAGGATTGGATTGACATTTAACATTCCAAGGGAACCGTTTGTGGCTCCGTGTATTCAACGTCGTGACATGAGCCCGACTGCGTATTGATCAAAGTTATCATCAATCTTGGCTCTTTTTAATTTAGGTCTCAAGACCTTTTGTACAGTCAATTGACAAACATATTGAAATTGTGTGTTTTGTTTGTCTGTTTGTTTTCATTTTCCATCTGAAAGGATAGCCCATATTCAGCTACACTAGCTGCATGGCCTTCCATGAAGCCCAGTTGTGAGTACTTGGGGGGGGGGGGGGGGGGGGGGGGGTGGACCACTTCATGCAGTTTTACTCACCTGTCCTGTGAAATTAGCGTATGTGTGTATTTTGTTTTAATTATGTCTCCTTCTTTTTTGTGTGTATTCATTCATTTTGGTTTGTCTGCTTTATGAGAATTATTGTCCCTCTGCTTGCCTGATTTTATTCTAAAATAAGGCTTTTACCAAAAACACAGATTACTTCATTTTTGGTAGAATTCATGTAGTTTTGTTCACCTGTGAAGAGACCCTAGAGAGTGACATGCTGTAACAGAAATGTGGAAACTGCAGAGCTTTAGGAATGAGAGTGAAGTCGGATGCTTTCGCTGCCATCGCTTTCAATTTGCCTACTGTAGTCTGATAGTTCCTTGAGGGGAAATCAATAGCTCTGGAACTATTTTGTCCCAGTAATTTTTCTTTTTGAAGCAGCAAATGTTTGCAGGGTCAGGTGCTTTCATCCTTGTGATCAGACCAATCCATCATCGAGCTTTCCATTTCAATGGTTGATCACGTAATGAGCCTCTTTTCCCAAACCACAAAATAGTGCTAAAACTTTTGTGAAAGGTCCTTTTTTTTCAGAGAGAAAATAGTGTTAAAGAAACTGCACTTAAGGAATTATTTCTTTCTTCTTCTTTTTTTGAGTGAATTTGGAGTGAAAATATGTGCTTCATTTAGGTCTTTAACCTTGCGGGGAAAAAAAAAAAGATGGACTGCTTTAAATGTGACCCTCAATTACAAATGCTTAGATCTGGAACTCTTAAAGCCCCTTAGTGATTTAGCAGTGAAAATGATTTTTTTGACAAAAGCCAGCAAAATTTGTTCAAACATTATCTAATTCAGCATGATTGTAGAGATTGGCCAAGGTGAAGCAAAATTGTAACACTGGTTAAAAGGAGGTCTTCTATGCTAACAGCAAGCGCAACAAAGTAGGAATTCATTTGCTACAATAGTTAAATCACTTTCTCGTGTATGAACAGTGATGTCACTTTTTCCCCTTTGATCTTAAAGGTACTGTTTACCTTTGGGAGCAGTGCTTTCAAATATGGTGAAGATATCCCATTGATGCATATGTGTAGGTCAGTTGTATCACAAAACATCCTACCATGTAAAGATTTTGCAATAAAGAAAAATATGAAGATATTATTTTTCTCAATAAACCACAACTGTAGACAGTTTAGTCTAGAAACATTTCTGTTATATTTACCATTGTTCACATTTTGAATATTTAACATTACTTAACATTGATTATACGAATTCAAATTTTTACATCAGTTGTTTCTATCCCTAACTCACATTTTAGATCTATTTTGAAGCATTAAAGCTGGGTTTTTGTTTCATCTGCAAATGATAAATTATGCCTTTAATGTTGCAATAACATGTGAAATATAATCACACACTAAGAAGCCTCATAAGATCTCT
The DNA here is from genome assembly GCF_040938485.1 of Diadema antillarum. Lineage (NCBI taxonomy): Eukaryota > Metazoa > Echinodermata > Echinoidea > Diadematoida > Diadematidae > Diadema > Diadema antillarum. The sequence continues at coordinate 363,627 of NW_027272555.1, read as the reverse complement.
TTTATGCATTTGTAAGCGGTTTGTTGGAATTATGCTGGCATGTTCACCTGGAAGAAGATATCATTCTATAGCTCTAGGTGATACTTGTCACAGGTAACTGGTGATATTGACAAGTTGATTTGTATGATGTTGATTCCTGCATGCATTTAAACTTTCAGTGCAATAGAGTAGGCCTAAACCTTGTGCGTGGAACAAGAGTGAGATAGATGAGAAGATAATATGAGATTTTTGCATTAAAATGGTTCCAAAACAGTACCAACTGATAAGTTTTTATTTCAAATGAGGGATATATTCTTCCCTTTAAAAAAAATGTCAGCAGTGCTGCTACCCAAGATTTTTCATTCACAAATTATGAACTGATATCCGTTATGTTTGCGCTGCCTTTTCTACTTGGAGTAGCTTTGGGTAAAAGTAAGAAAAATATTTAAAGCGTTCTGTATATTTAAATGCAGTATTTCTGCATACTGGTCTTTGGAAAACAGCAATATTGCATCACAATTATCAAAATGCTTTCAGTTATTGATTTATGAAATATGTACTCATTACTCAAATCGACCATGCATCAAACATATGGACACTGCGTGGTGAGGTTCATGCATATTTCTTGTATACAGGTGTATGTTGTCCAAGTGGGCAAGGTATTCGTGTGCGTGAGGCTCGTGCTCCGAAATCCACGCAAGACACATATTTGCTCACTGCGATTAGTCTGGGGCTCCTGAACTGCCCTATTTTTCCCTTCTTCTTCTTTTTAACCTCTCATGAAGATGCAGACCGCATCTGAATGTAGTCACTGAGATTCCACTTATCATAAAATGATGGATTATCTCACTTTTTGCTTTATTGTTTTACGCTGTAATATATGCCAGAATTCAACCCACTCTTGATTGTTTAAAAGAACCGTGACAGGGAGATGCAAGTATCTATCTGTATTCAGTACAAATTGATACCATGATCAGGGCATTCTCTGCGAGACTGTATATTAGGTATCAAACAATACTTTAATTGCATACAAAGAGATGACCATATACTGTATTTCAAATTATCAGTGTTTTCATGTATTTGTGTATGCATGTGTGTGTGTGTGTGTGTGTGTGTGTGTGTGTGTGTGTGAATGTAATTATTACTTTTGGATCTGTAATATGCTTGTACATGAGGCTTGCATTACAATGTTCTGCAAGCTTTGACTTGACACATGCTTTAATGAGAAGTGAGGTACCTGGTATTTACAGTAATAGTGTGGGTGGAAATCACTATTCAGTATTGAATGATTTCTAGTCTTTGATGTAGGATACTGCAAACTCATTCAAAGGAAGAGAAAATGTGATGGAAGTGAGTTTCTAAACTTAGTAATGTAGGGGTTTGTGTGAGATTATATGTGACCTTGCACCACAAAACACACACAAAGTCGCCAGACATGAAATTTTAGTTAAGAGCATATTCTGAAAGAGCAGAATTTAAGCTTTGAAATGATGTATAACTCAAATCAAATGGACTCTCCTAACCTATCTAAATATTGGAAAGAAAGCACACACTCACGAAAAGTGTGAACTGAGAAAAGAGGCTCTGAAGTACAGTGTCTATTCAAGCGCTAATCTTTACCAAGCCGTGCTGGCTGTGCGATGAATAGGACAAAAACAGGATGTAAACCACTTGAGTAACAATAATGAAGAGATTATCAGATTAAACTGAAATTGAGCATGCCTTATTAACACATTCTGTCCATAATCAATGCCAACTTTCAAAGCAGCAACAGCATCCTTTCAAAAGTTATTAGAGTTGAAAGTGAAGAGTGTGTACAAGGTTTTTAAGAAATGAAAAGACACACCTTATCACACTATTCTACCAAAAAATTCTCGAGATAAACTGCTAGAAACACACTTTCCTGCCCATTTAATGATCTCAAATTTTAGCACAATGTAGAAGAAGACCTGCTCTTTCAGAAAATATAAAAAGTCAAGATCCGCTAGATTCACCCATTTCACCTCTTTTCTCAGTTCTCACACAAAATTAGTGTGTGCGACTTTTTGTTCGTATTGTGATGCACGGTCACATATGCACAGTGAGAAAGCTACAAATTATGTATATATATATATATATATATATATATATATATATATCTTTTTTTTTAATGATCTGCTATGTCTGTATTTGCATCATCAGTTTATGCTGACTTGCAAATGTGATTAAGGTGATAGAGCCCTATAACCTCAAATGCTAAGTGGCCCCTTATACTGACCTAGAATGATAGATATCTCTGTAATGTACAACCTGTAAATGTACCAGCAAGTTGTGCCCTACTCATTTGCAGGGCAGTCGTCTGTGTGACAGTGATTGTGATGATACATATCATAGATAAAATATCTCAGCAGTTATGATCATATATAAGTATTTTAATTTCTAGTGGGATTAAAAGTTATCTCTGTAGTAGGGACACATTCATTTTTTTCTTCTTCAAATATCCATAAATCATTGCGGGTCTACAAGACATGCACTTGTGCATGGCATTAGGTTAATCTGGTCTTAACATCACTTAGCACCGTGCCCATATTGAAGTCATGATTGACGGCGCGCTACTCAAAAAGTTGGATATGATAATCTAGTCCATGTGACAAGTGAGTCCTTTGCTTCGACAGCCACTTTTGGATGAGGCAGATAGATGTATGAGCACTGATAGCAGTGGTTACATGTATTTGATCTGTGAAGTTTATTTGCTTCTGCATTTAGAGCATTATTGTTGTTGTTTTTTTGGAGACCAAAAACATTACTGGTATTAAAGAGAGGGTGCATTTCCCCATGGTCCTGCATCTGTTAGCAGAAGCAATTTAAATATCCAAATTGAGTTGACCCTGCTAGGCATGGGTCGCCTCTATCCCACAGTTGTTTGGTTCCTTTTGATCACAAGCCTTCAGGGGACTTGAACTAGAACATGGCAGGAATGTGCCAAGCTGGTTGTAGGACCGGTCCCTTAGGAGGACCAAACAATCACATCCCCCCCCCCCCACCTTCCTGCAAAAAAAAAAGAAAATGACAAGAAAAATACTACACAACAAGTTAAAGGAAGAATATCTCAACCGCTACACATTCTGAAGAAACTTGAGCTGCATTTTTAAAGGCATTATTTACCATTTGCAGATGAAACAAAAAACCCAGCTTTATTACTTTAGAATAGTTCTTAAATGTGAGTTAGGAATAGAAAATAAAAACCAATGCAAAAATTTAAATCAGTATAATCAATGTTAAATATTGTTACATACACAAAATGTGAACAATAGTTATAATAAGAATGTTTCTAGTTTAACCCGTCTACAGTTATGGTTGATAGAGAAAAATAGATATATCTCCTTACATTTTGGGCTTTATTGCATAATTTTAATATGGTAGGATGTTTTATGATACAACTGACCCACAAATATGCATCAAATGTGATATTTCAGACATTACTAAAATCCCTACTCCCATTGGTAAACAGTAACTTTAAGGTTATGTATAGAGCCTACTAAGAAACTCAGAAACACAGCTCAGACTGTACTGCTGTGCATCTTATTATGCACAGCTTGTCCCTTTGCCAATGAAGTCAAACAGTCAGAACTTTCAAAACATTGTTTCTAATGAAACTGGGTTTTAAATCTCACTTCAACAGTGCATTTCCAAATCATGTTTCAAAGCTACATAATATGAGATTACGACTTCCATTTATTGCAAAATGATAACTGATAATGATAAATGTCTTGATTTCAAAACCATGTTTCTACCTGCAAAACCCTTGAAGTGATGCTGAATGCACATATGTTATTCAATGGTAGTTCAGTACAAAAGCCAGTTTTCAATGGTGCTTCAGGAGTGTATCAAGAGCAGTCAAAAATTTCGGACCAAAGAAATTCAGATGATGCACCCGTTTGCACCCATTGAAATTTGCTGGTCTAAAATGGTCATTAGACTATCATTCTCACTGTAGGAAACTGGAATACAATGTCAGCACTGCAGGAAATCAAGGAAAAATATGAGTAATGTTTTGCTTAAGGGCTTTTTACACTTGCAAATTTTTGCTTAGTCCCGTACCAACGGTGGGGCTGAGGTGGGGGGGGGGGGGGTACCGGACTTTCCTTAGCCCACTTTCTGTTTACACTTGTTTTTGCGAAAGTGGGCTAGCCCCACCGATAATCCCGTACTATCTGGCCCTGCAAAGTAGCGGGGTTAGCACCGCAATTGCGGTGCCAAGCAAGCGAGTGTAAACAGAACGAAAAAATAATCCGGGACTAAGCGATGGAGACGAAGTCCAACCCCCCACTGACCAATCAGAAACAAGGTAATCAAGTGCTGCCGGTGTGTGCGTGTACTTGTACAGTGCACAGCGTAATCATGAATATTCATGTGGTTTGGAAAGTACGGGGCTAAGAAATATGAGTGTAAAAAGGTCAGTTTTCTCCTTAGCCCATTGGCGAGTGTAAAAAGCTGAAAAAATTGGTAAGGAACTAACGATAGTCCTGGGTCAGAGAAAGTACGGGTTAAGAAACACAAGTGTAAAAAGGGCTCAAGAGTAATGCAATTCATTTTAGACCATTTCAGATCATGATTTGACCAATTAGTATCTTTATGTTAGAACTTGGTGACAACATGCTTAAAGTCTTTAACGGTTTGCCCAGTTAACAGCTGAATTCTTTCAGCTGCAAGAGTGGAAGTACTAACAAGGGACTGATGAACTTGTTATTGCTAGAAGCAACAGCTGGATCAAAGGCCAACACAAATGACTGATGTATGTGGTTAGAGGTCATAGTTAACAACATGATCTGTATCTTTCCCCTTGGATCTGCTGAAGTAAGGTAGAATAATGTGGTCTTCAGTGAAAGACTTTCATTGGCAGTCAGTCATACCGGTTAGACTCTTATTCACTGCAAAGCATCTTGGAATACCTGTCCAGCAGTAGGGACCCACGCATGTACCTTTAAATGTCATCTAAATGCCGCAAGCATCCAATTTGCCAAGCACTTTAAAACTATTTACAAGAGCAATACATTTGCAGGGCCTTAGGTAAAGAAGATATGTTTTACATGCTTTTATATGTGAAGCAATCAAAACATACTGCACTTGGCGGCATTTGAAGTGATCTTGTCTGTGTTGCTGCATTCGTCTCTCTGCTATTATACAGTTCTTTTTAATCCATTCCTTAGGCTAAGAGATGCTAGAAGCCCCACAGACCTTATAGGACCTACTTGATTTGTCAAGTTTCAAAGGCAGTAGGATTAATTAAACACAGCATGATGAAAAAAAAATATAAAAGAATAGCAAGTGGCCTTGAATAAGATGTACAACAAAAGTTTGACTTCACCATCATCTTTTGCTTTCAGATGCTGTCCAGCAGAAAATGATGATTGGACATAAATGATAACAGGCCATTATCCAAATAGTGAAGTCACATATCACTACTCTGTAGCCGTTGTTAGCTCATTCGAGATAAACTGAACAGCTGGATGAACCTTCTTTCCCACATTGATGTATTATAGAGGGTCATGAGGTGATTATGATATTGATAATGACAAATTGGAAATGACTTGATTTGGCTTGATTGATGGCATTGGTTGTGACAATGTATTTGTTGTGATGATGCATATGTGATGCATTTGCCACTATCATTGATTTCAGTACATCTCATGATTACAGTGATGTAAAGAATGGAAATGCAGTAATGATGGTAATGATAATGATGATGATTGATGATGATGATGATGACTGATGATAATGATGATGATTGATGATGATGATATTAGTAATTATAGTGATGATAAAAATGGTACTAAATTTGGTTTTGGGAATGATGATGATGATGATGATAATGTCTGATTAGGCATTTTTTTTTCAGAATTTGAAATGCCAACCAAAATATTGTCTGATCACAACCTCATGCGTTCTACAGACAGAATGTGATAACTCTTGCAAATTGGCACCTCTGCATCCCTGCAAGCCTTGTTTCCTTGGAGCTGCTCTTAAATACACTGTCTGCACAGGTGTGAGAAAGTTACTTGCATATAGGCCAAAAATTCCAAATGCCGTTTTGCAGGCAGATGTATTACTTGCACCAGCGCCCTTTTGCCTCTCACCCAGGGAGTATTGTGTCACAAATGGAATCAGATGGGTTGCAGACTATCCAGAGAGTGCCCCGATATGATCAGGTATACGAAATTGGGCATCAGAGGGGTGAATTTCTGATGGGAAGCCGTGTCAATTATTGATTGATGAGAGCGTCAAGTCTCAACGGTTTCCTCCGCTTGGAGCTGCATTGTAAGTCTACCCATCACTCTCGTACCCCCCCCCCCAATCATGTGCAAAAAAAAAAATGGCCACTGGGAATTCACTTCATATAATCTTCATGTACTTTAATACCTGGCTATGCCCGGCCAGACGAGATGGTGCAGGTTTTCTTGAATTATTCAGCTCAATGTCCACTGAATACTCTGAGGAATTGGGTATGAAATGTCTCTCAATCATGGGGGAGAGCGCGGTTTGACTTAGGAGCGGACGGGCCTCTTGCTCATGTGACTGTTTGACACTCTTGCTTTTACCTCGTGCATCCTTTTGTCTGTTGCCATGGTGATGGTTGCGCAATTTGTGAAAGCCACAAATTCATCTGAAGATGCAGTGTCATTTTGTTTCTTTGCTTTTGTGATGGAGGCACGAATGTTTCAGATGCATAACGTGAAAAGGTGCAGAAAGAGTTTGGAATTATCAGCAGGATGTGAAACCTATCTTGATAGAATTCCATCCAGAAGCAAAGGGAAAATGAGGACATAAATTTGTCGGCTGAAAATGATAATGGCGTTAAGTTGCTACTAAAGCCATAGTGTTTGAGGCACCTTAATGCCCTTCTCATTCTCAACCCACGCAAATCTGATATCATCTTATGAGGAGTGTAAGGGGCTTGAGCTGTCTATCGAATGTGCACATAGTTGATGGCTGCTTCTGGGAAAGCATCATTTATTCATATTGTGTTGTTTGCCAAGTGAGCGTACAGTGATACATTCACACTAAAAACCAATTGCCTGGACGACATTTAAAAAGGAATGCCACTCCATGCCTTAGTTGACCTGTGAGTAAAATCAGGGGGCGGAACATGAGAAAGTTTCTTCTAAATTATACATAAAAGAATAAAACAGTTTTAAGTTTCAATTTCATCATTTCTAGCCCATGTGACCATGAGTAGATAGAAGTTTGTGTGTTAAACATATTCAGAGCTCACAATTAATCTACCCAGTTGGTACTTTTGAAACAAACTTCTTCTTTTTTCATAAAACCTGTCAAATAGCATTTTATAAGGAAAGTTACAGAAAAGACCAGATGTGCTTCAGACACCCATTTCCCGTTGAACGGTGGACTTTCCACACCCAAACATGACTTCAAGGATGTCAGGTTCATGTGACAATAGGACCATTCACACTTAACCAAAATACCATGATACAGTGGACTGCCGTTATAATGAAGTGCTCAGGACCGACCAGTATCTATCCATTTCTTCAGTGAGAATGATGACAACAAATTACCATGATATTTAACACCAGTGCGAATGCACCTTATGTACCCTAATGGTTACTGTTTCATAAAGGGACATTGGTGCATGACTTGAAATCAAGACTCAAGCCAAACAAGACTTCCATGACATGTGCTGGTAACAGGTTTTGGTGAGATTGATGCTTCATAATGTCAGTTTTCTATTTTAGAGGGAGATGTCAAAAATAGACAGTTTCCCCAAGGGGAGTTCCTATTACTGTAAAAACACTTTTTTGCGGCATGAAATTTTTGTGAGTTGCCTTTAACATTCAATGTGTATAGTCTAGACAAGAACTATATGCATTTTAATTTCGCTAATCTTGGTTCTTGCAAAATCCGCAAAATTATAATGCACCTGAACATTCCTCGTTTTACAGTATCCATGTCTTGCAAGAACATGATATCTTTGACTCATGTACAAATTCTCGGGGAATAATCTTTGTAGTAATGTTACAAGTTAATGGGAAAGTAAGTTGTATTTTATGCAGCAACACTGGTGAGAAGTCGTGCAAAAAGGATGTTATAGTCTTGTGGCAGAAAGAGTTTCTCTGTTGATACCCATACCTTGATTGGACATCATTTCTTCTGAGCTCAGTAGAAATTTTCTTGGAATTCGAACCGATCACTCTCGACTCGAGTTAGATTTCATGTAGAAGTAACTTTCTTCTCAAATGTCTACCTCTAAGTTTATACTGTGCAGACAGAAAGAAGAAAGAGAAATGTAAAGAGAGAGAGAGAGAAAAGAGAAAGATGGAGGGAAGGGGGGGGGGGAGAAAGAGAAGGAGGGAGAGAGGAGATGGAGAAAGAATAGCTAAAAGGTAGTAGCCAAGAGGCAAGCAGTGTTGAATGGCAGAAGAGTGAGAGAACCGAACATTGGTGTGATACAAAATTGCGCCTCTGTGACATTTCCCAAGCATTTTGCTGATTCCCCTAGGGACCCTGCTGCCTTTGCACCAGGTAGACAGTGTCTCGCCTCACCTGTGCAAATAGCAGTCTGTATACCTGGGCATACCCCAACGGTATAAAATGTTACTGGTGACATTCCTTTAGGCTGATTAATGCTACCCTAGTGGACAGAAAAAGACAGTGCTTGCTGGGAACGGTGATATTACGTATCGCTTGTTGAAGAGCGTGAACAGCATGAGCACTGTTCGATGTCTGCTGAGTTACCGTACCCTTTTTGGCTCTAAGAGTTATTGGATCCAATAGGCAATTGATGAGAGTTTGAATGGGTGTAATCAATAGTTAAAGTAGGTTCACACGCTGTTCCTAAACTTTATGTTTAGGTCGAAAACGTAACTCTCCATGATTAGCTTGTAGTTTAGCACCGTGTTGACGCACTCAAAAGTTAGCAATCTTAAAGTTTAGTCGAATATTAGAACCACGAGACATTTTAAGGTTCACGCTCTCTCCACGAGCCACGGGGGGTCCCCAATCGTAGTTCACTCCGTGTGGACGCAATAATCAACAAGCTTGTGAGTTAGCATGAACCTCGCGTCTCGTTCGCTGCGCTATTTTGTATGGGAATAAGGTCATCTAGCAAAGACTCTGCACTTCCGTTGTACCAATCATTGAGTGGGGCTCGCTGGTAAGTTGTAACTTAAAGTTTAGGTATGCGTGTGAACCCGCATCATAAATTCACGAGTGGAGCTGATCATCGACAGTTAAGTTTTCGACCTAAACTTCAAGTTTGGCACCTGCGTGTTAACGTAACTAAGGAGAAGTGGGTTTTTTAATGACTTGTGCCTCGTCCATGGTGCAACCCTCAGTTTCAATCTCTCACAATTTACACCAAACTGTTTGGAAACTCAACTCTAGGAATTGGAGAGGCATCCATCGAATACAAACAGGGACCCCATGTCATGAAGTGGTTTTGCAACAACTGTTTCTTGCCAAAATTTCAATTACAATTCAAGAGGCAACCGTCATAAAATGATGAATCTGGCTGTACTTTAGTTGTTTCTACTGTTTCAATTCGTGCAGTTATAATTTCCAAATGTCCGTTAGGGATCATGTCCAAAGCATGGAGGGATACACAAAACAATTTTTGAATTTTCTGCCTCATACTTTAAATCCTGAGTTGTCTTGCAGTCACTGTGAAGTATTTATAAGAGAGACCCACATTTTCTATTTTTCCTTCTTCCCCATTTTCTCTCGCTCATGTTCTTTTTCTGTCTGAGATGTCCAGGCATATAAAGAATCATTGTTTTATAAGTGTTTGTATGCTCAGATGTGTGCAGCTGATGATGGCCTGCCATTTTCTCTTTCAGTGGTCTGTTGAAGGGGAAATCCAGTCCAAAAATAAGAAGAGTTTGTTTGCAAAAACCGATAAGTCCATATTTGCCAAATGGAGATATTTGCGATTAAAGGTCAAGAAAAATAAAGAGAAAAATAAGAAAATTTTTGCTTCTTTTGACCATAACTTCAAAAATGTACCTTTATGCGTAGTGACCAATATATCATTCAAAAGGTATTATTTTGTATTTTATGACAGATACCGTACTTCAAAATCTTCAAAGATGGACTTATCGGTTTTTGCAAACAAACTCTTCATAAGTTAGTCTGATAAAGAAGAGTAAGATCTTACAAATTCAGTGGTATAAATTTAACTGAAATTGGATGAAAAATAAGGAAGTAAGATTTGCTTATTTTTGCAAAACAGTTCTTGTACAGTAGATATGAATATGCAAATGAGTTAGCTGACCATGTCATAACCTCACAATTTTCCATTGACCTTGTACAAAAAATGACGAAAATTCAATGTTTCTTTCATTGAAGTCGAAAATATGATGTTATTCCTTGTTGAATAACTTCAGAATAGTGATCAGTTAGATACTATCAGGATTTGAGCCCTATGGGCATAATTGCGTTTGAATGAAAAACTGGAATTTCCAAAATTTTATGTACAAACTACTAGTATATATGGCAAGTTGTTAGGGTATGACATGCTCACTTTGCCATTTGCATATTCATATTGACCGTTAAAGAATTGTTTCCTGAAAAATTTGTGAAACTTCAAACTGTCATAACTTCCTTATTTTTCACCTGATTTTGATCAAAATTTTACCATTGAACTCGTAATATTTTACTCTTATCAGACTAACTTATATTTGGACTGGATTTCCCCTTTAATCCGACTAATCAGGCCTATTGTAAGGAGAAGTTTCCCCCAAATATGTGGAGTTAGAGTGAGGTGCCAAAAAGTTTGTCTGGGGTATCTTGACCTAGCTGTACTGGTATTTTAAAAGGCAAGGGCAGTGCTATCAGACTTGAAATAATCTTGAATTTAGGGGAACTGAAGTAAACATGTACGTTCATTGAAAAAAAAAAAGATCCTTATGAATTAGAGAAATCGGGACTCATGAATGAATTTGATTTTGCTAAAATTTAGGTACATCCTTGTGTTTTTGTGTTATCATTATGTCTCCTCTAAACCAACATTGACATCTAAAGAAAGTTTTTCATCAAGTCTGAATGTGAGTGGGATGTCTTAGACAGATCTACTGCTCAAGTTGTCTATTAAAGGGATGGTACAGTATTAGTGGAGATGAAAATTGAAAATTGGGCTTTAACTTTTTTGCGAAATACCAAGAAAACACTTATGAAATAGTACAGAGCATACCATTTTAAAAGGAATTCAAAGTTTATTTGATGAAAATCGGGTTTGGAGTGACTGAAGCATCCAAAAACAAAGTAAAACAAAGCGATCGTAATAAAAGATGGGTCCCAAACTTTATTAGGATCACTCTGTTTTGGATATCTCGGCCATTTCAAAATCAATTTTCATCAAATGAACGTTGAAATCCTCATGGAATTACATGCTCTTTCATATTTCACAAGAGGTTTCTCACTATCTCACCAAAAAATGATAAAAATCTGAAGTTAAGTCTCAACAAAAACTATACAATCCCTTTAAAGCTATTCCCCTTTTCCCCTTGTTAAATCGTACTACATAATGTCGTGGCAGTAAACATACAATACTAGCGTGTTACTGTAAATTAAGAGTGACATTTGCAAAATGTTTCTGATAGATGATTCATCTATTCTTTACCTGCACTTGACCTTCATCACATTGCATTAATTTTGTCCTACTGTACCTTGGCACGGAGTTCGGAAATCCTGTTTGAGTCTAATTGAAGGAACTTGCAATCGCGGCAAATTCAGTCGGGGAAAAGATAGTCGGAGCTTGGGTTCATCCACAAATTGATGAGAGGCGAAGTAGGCAGTGTGCGAAAATGAACTCAAATAGGGCTCATTATTGACTGGGAGGGGTGTAGGGAGAAGTGAAGCCAAGTGAGGACTAGTCTTTCTTCCAGACTCTTATTTATGTCAGTGTAAAAAAATAGCGAGTAGTCAGTGTGTCTCCATTTTGTGTCGCCTTTGTGCACTGTTTGCTCTCAAAATTGAACTCCCTCTCCAAGCCCAGACATGGTTTCCTGTTTGATCTCTTCATCAATGGGCCACTCCTATCCCCATCAGTCACCGAGAGTGAACTGGCTGCCTCTTCTTCTTTTTCTTTTTTTGACAGTCCTTATCATTCATGTAAACCCGCTCAATGTCATTTCATGAAATTTGGTCCACAGATGGCATTGCTATCAGAAAAGGGCGTGTCATAGACAAAACTGTCTCCCAGTTGTCGATGATATGCAACAATTTCTTTATACACTTGCCTTCATCATTTTTTTAGTTATTTTTATTATTAAGTGTTTGATGATACTTCCAGTCCAGATGTCTTAATATGTAAACACTATATCCCTCCTCATCCATATTTGACCATGAGTCTAAATATTAGCATTAAATTTTTGAGTCCTTTACCCAAATAAGGCCATTTCATATATTGCGATGTGTCGATTACTTTCACAGACCCCTGCCCCCAATGCGACACAAATGAGGTTTGTCGGTTTGAAGTGGTCTTGGTGACAGAAATGGAAGGGGAGGTTGAGAGATTGAGAGAGAGAGAGAGAGAGAGAGAGCTATTGAATAGACAGACAGAGAGAGAAATAGACAGACAGACAGACAGAGAAATAGACAGACAGACAGACACACAGACAGACAGACAGACAGACTGGCAGGCAACAGGCAGACAAATAAGACCAAACAAACAGTAAAGTCACTCAAGTAGGACCCAGAACATACAGAGAAACTGTGTTAAGATGAAACATATTGAGTAGATATGCGCAAAAACACATTTATGAAAATATTCAGGCGATGATGTCATCACTTCATAATTCTTCTTATGGTTTGTTCATAAAGAGTGGTTTTGAAAGTCAATATCTGTCAAGAATTCAGCAATTTTTGTCAGTAACTTCCTCTTACTTTGCAGCTCTAAAGTAATTCAGTGTGAGATTAAAGCAGTGTTCTCCCAAAGTCATGTTAAAGAGGGCAGTTTAGTGATGATTTTGAAGAATGGTGGGAATTGTCTATTCTTATTACAAAAGTGATGGTGTGACGGAAAGAGCTGTTTTGTAAAGATGTGTGAATATGTAATATTTCATAATTTTCCTTCATTTGTCCATTTGCAATAAAGCTTTCATTATTCTGTTTATTTCATGTTATTTTGTTCTGAACGCAAATGTCATTGAGAGTAATGGCAATTTGACCTGATAAATGCAGTAAAGCTTTCATTATTCTGGTTATTTGATTTTATTTTGTTCTGGACGCAAATGTCATTGAGAGTAATGGCAATTTGACCTAATTGCCCATTTAAAGACATTGCTACGTAGACAGATTCTAATGTGTACATTATTTCAAATATCATCTCTATGATATCTGTTTGTCAAATGTCTTTATTCTCATATCTTTTCTGTATTTCCTCCACTGATCTTTGTCACAACATGTTATTAACTAGCTTTTGAATTGCTACTAAATGTGATAAATGATTGTTAAAACTATCTTTTATGGACTTTGATAAAAGTCACAGATTTTGAGCTTGTTTGAATTGTTCTATGCTCTTGTGTGAATATGTATCTAATTTCTGTCTCCTCCTTCCTTTGCTTTCTTTCTACACAGATCTCTTTATGAGCACATTAAGGACTCACTTTGTATTTGCCTGTGAAAATGAGCGCCTTATTATCAGATGCCCTGCGGGGACATTGATAAGTCTCCAGAATGCAAATTATGGACGCCGCGTGCCAAGCACCGATATGTGTCCGTTGCCGTGGAGTTCGTTTGGATCGCAAGAGTACGACGTTCTCCACGAGGACATTCACTGTAGAGCAGCTGATTCATTAGAAGTGAGTACGGATTCACTCTCTCATGCTCTGCCTTGTGTATGGTAGGACAGAGACCTGAAGTCACTCCTTGCCATTAGTAACTTGCCATATGTAATGACAAGCAGCAAATTCAGATGGCGATCGTGAAAGGATTAATAAAGACCAGGGGTGGTATTCTGTAAGCGCGATCCTTATTTCGATCCTAGGAGCGCGCGTAGGACAGAAAATAGGATACCCTTAGGACAGGCAAAATCGGTATTCTGTAAGCCTGTCCTAAGCCTATCCTAGGACAGTCATTTATGAATAATGAATATTAATGAGGAAAGACAGGACACGCCCGACGCAGTATCTATAAGCCAATCATCTGGCTAATTTTACGCAATGCGCGCCCAAGATCTACATTGCTCAAGAGTGCGCTTCACGCAGCTCTACTGTGCGAGGAGTTAAAAATGTATTGTCAGTCTAATTTTACAGTTAAGAATACAATTTCGATCATCAAAGCTTTAGCACGCACTTAGCCCACCATAATAAATGTAGACCTTACGAGTTCCATTAATTTGCATTTAAAGTTTTTGCAGAAATTAGCTCAAATTTTGAACTTTTGGAGGATGTTGGGGTGAACTGGTATATCATCACACTGCATGCCAAACTTCGCCCTTAATTCAAAGTTATTATAAAATATATAAGATTTTCTTAGATATAAAAAATAATGATAATAATAGATGCACACATACACACACACACACACACACACACATGCGCTCACATTATTTTATGATCGATATGCTTGTAATAATAATGCCTTGCTTATAGTTACTGTTTGTCCCACTTAAACCAAACCAATGTTCCATTTCTCCCAGGAAAAAATCCCAAAGACAACACAAATACGACACTTACAGGAATATAGCGTAGCAACCCGTTATGTGGCTAGCATCAAAAGTCTTTGGGTCCGATTTAACATGTGTGCCCCATTCTAAATATCAGAAAGTTATCCGAGAAAATTCATCGACTCACAATTTTTTTTTGTCCCATTTAATTCACCCCACTAGCTCTCCCCTATCTTTATGGTAGTATAGACTTACATGCTGGGCAATGATAACAGAATGAATAAAGGAGATTACTGATAGATTAAACAAAGATATGAACACGGAGCTACTAGTACTGTAGCTCCATGATATCCTTGTATAATCACGTAAGTTCACTACATTTTGAAAAAAAAAAAAGTTAACCCATGCACATAGACTGTTAGGTCACCGGGTTGCGTCACACACTATACGTACGTCTTAACAATAATGTGTGCGTATGGATCGTTGCGTTACTAGTACTTTTCATATTCTACACGCGACCTAGAAGCGCACTGCGTACGTTTCTTTTTCTTTGGTTTAGATCTTCATAGCAACGACTTCGAGGGTCACGTAATGTGGGCGGCGAAGGTAGGCTACTTACACTGCGTCCGCATGACGTTCGGGCCTACGCTGAGCATAATGATAATGATAACAACAATAATGACAATAATAATAATAATAATAATAATAATAATAATAATAATAATAGTAATAATAATAACGAAATGATAATAATAATGATATTACTAATGATTATCATTGTTGCCATATTAATAATCACAGTAATAGCTTTTGTTGTTATTGTGCACATAATATACTTTTGATTTATTTCGTGCCGAATTAATGAAGTGTGAATTGAATTGAAAATGGCGAACAACAAACAAATTAACACATACCAGCTAGATAAAGAATACAATTGTTTCGAACATTATAGACTGCAGTTTTAGAATCCTCATTATGAGAGGAACAGATAACTCTGTTATACGATTCATGTGTTTATTTTCTTGTTCATGAACATACAAAATAAGAGACAGTATAGGTCGGCAGTATGGCCTATATACGCAATAGCCCGGCATAAAGCGCCAGAGAAAGATTGCCTAGAGGCTATCCTTATTTTTGCTCCTAAACTTGATCCTACTTGTGCTTACAGAATACCACTTATCTTAAGATCTCATTAACATCTAATTATATCTAATTAACATATCAAGTTACGCCCCTATCCTAAGCTGGGAGAGAAATAAGGATCCCTGACGTCACTATCCTATTTCTCCTCCTACGCGCGGTGTTACAGAATACCAAACGCGTATCTAGGAGCGAGAGCTGTCCTAGGATCCTTACAGAATACCACCCCAGAGCCCTTCATGTGATGTGTAGACTTTGGCCAATTCTGTGTACGTAGTGAGATACCATGTCGCAACCATGGGAACAATCTTAATGATACGATGCAGATTAGAATTGTTAATCAAAATGTCATTATCATTTTGATACTAAAGATTGTATGTACCTTCCCCCCCCCCCCATGACTCTCAATTACCTACCCCAGAAGCTTGTGTTCATGCTTAAAGATGGATTAGTATAGTGTGATTAGGAAAAAATGTAACCACTGTAGAGTTTGCTGCAACTTCATGTCAGACTTTCTGCATGAGAATTGGTTCAAAAATTTTGTTCAATATTTAGAAAGACATGAGTAGTATTTTGATGATTTGTACATTACAATCCATTATCAAACCTGAAAGGTAGTCATAGTAACATTAGGGAGCTTTAGATTTTTGCGACGCACATGCTCAGAGGAAGAAAACCTGTTCTGCACTTGTGCAAAAATTGCTTATCAAAATTGATCTTGCATCTTCTGAGTTTGCACATAGATATATTCTGGGCCATTTTTGTGTCCACTTTATTCACAATGCAGAGAGCTACTTGATGCACTGATCACATGGGGGCACCATTTTACTTTGTATAGGCTGCATTTCCACATAATCTAAAGCGCCTTTGCAAGGCGACACAGCGAGTGAGAACTATCAATGCAATTGTCGTCTTTAAATAAGCGTCCGCATCGCAAATCTAAAGCTCCCTATTAGCCTCGCAGATGTAAAACTCACTCTGATTTTTATTGGGTCGTGTGTGGATGATTTGTTACTGTGCCCATAGCATCTTATGTATACTAGTGACTCTACTCGCTATGAAATCAAATTGTGTTATTGTAACTGTTTCTTTCCCATTATTTGTATCATAATCATAATCATTATCATTATTATTGTTATTATTATTATTATTGTGATGATAACAAGAATGATGATCATGATTAAGCGGAGAGTTATAGAAATGAATGATAATAATATAGTAGTAATAATGATGATAGTCATAATAATGATGTATTAGAGTTTTCTCCATCAATGTCTCTACTCTGTAAATCATTAATATCCTTCGCTATTGTATTGTGTAATCAATTAAATCATGTAAGTTACGCTAATCTCCTTTTGTTTTGTGATTTACATGTAACTGTCACCAGAAATTCTTTTTCAGTGGATAAGATCCATCCTGGCAGAGGAGAGGTCAACATATTTTATTTATTGTTTCCTTGAATATCTGATGAAAACATGTTATTTCAAGATTCAAACAGTATGCTATTCAAAACTGTCCATATGCACATTTATACCTTTAATAAAATGTTTCAGAAGTTATTTGTGTGGAATATTGCAATGTGAGTCATGAAAGTTGTTGATCATGGTGTCTAGATCAACACTTATTAAGTGTTTTGAATAGCTTTAATGGGATTCTTAATTTTTCTGTAATATACAAATGAAGTTATTTTTGTGAGATATGAAATGAGCTGAAAAGATTCAAATGTAATATAATGTAATGTAATGGAATGAAATATAATGTAATTTGTTTTTTATAACTTGGTAAGATGTGTCTATATAGTAATGATTTGACAAAACCAAATCTCCATTTCATGTTTTTATGCATAATTTGGACAAATGAAGAAATGAAATGTGCATGTATTGAAATAGCCATTCAGAAACAAATCACTTGGAGTGTATTACTTTTCTTGTGAAAAAAAATGTATAAATTTTCCTACACATGTTTTATCTTCACTGATCATTCAAGGATATGTCTCCTCTTTTCTGAATGCTTTGAACTGTCATGATGCACTTTTGAATGTCTCTTTTATCTTTCTTTTTCTCCATCCTTCCCAGCATTTGACTAACTCTCTCTTTCCCTTTTCTATCATTGCATTTTTTTATAGATTATTTCAGATTTATGTGATGAGCGTGATGAATGTACAATAGATGTCAGATCAAGTTTATTCAGCGAGGACCCCTGTCCGACAACTCATAAATATCTAGATGTCTCATATAAGTGCAAACCACGTAAGTATGCTAGTTCTGATGTGTTTTATGATCTCTTTTTGTCCCTTCATGATATGTCTGTTGTAACTTGTGTTGTAAGGACTTTTGATTGACAGCAAGTCTCCTTGGACAAAGGTCAAATGTCAAGTGTTTGGCCTTTGACCCCCTCCCCCCACTTCACTACAGCCCAGTCATTAGCCTCATACTCCAGTCTGCTTTTGTTGGTTTTAAAACGAATATTCTGTGAAAAGCCCTCGTGCTGTTGTGCATATTATATTCCATGAGGAAGGCCTACTTCACATGTCCTGCTATTCTCTGTGCTGAGATACAGACAGGAAATCTGATTTTTTTTTTCTTTGAATATGATTTTGTTGAGAACTGGTCACATGTGGAGAATACACTCACAGATGCAAAACAAAACCACAACAGCAATATCTTAAATTACCACAACAAAAGACTTGTACAATGCAATATCTTATTAATATAAATGGGAAAAATATGAAGAGTTTGTTTGCAAAAACCGATAAGTCCATTTTTGAAGATTTTGAAGTTTGGTCTCTATCATTAAGTACAAAATAATACCTTTTAAATGATATATTGATCACTACATATAAAGGTACATTTTTGAAGTTACGGTCAAAAGAAGCAAATATTTTCTTATTATTCTCATTATTTTTCTTGACCTTTAATCGCAAATATCTCCATTTGGCAAATATGGACTTATCGGTTTTTGCGAACAAACTCTTCATATTTAGCTCAGTTGCACGCTACGTCTTCAGACCTTTATTATCCCTTTTCTTGGAAGTTGTCAAAAAAACAACCGCAAAATAACTGTTTATATAAATAAATTTTTTCACGACTTTCTTCACAGATCAGAAATAAAGGCTTTTACATTGTCAGTGATATTCTGATTGTCATTATTACTATATTCAGGTCAGTAATATCAAGGCATCTTGTGGAATTCCTACAAGTAGAATTTGCAGGTACTTCTTCTGGAGGGTATTGTACTTAAAACCTCCTGTTCCTAAGTTTTATGATGTTATTTACTGAAGTAAATTCAATATCATACACAGTTTAGGATCTGGTTTGGGGTTGAGGTTCCTTGTGCAAAACAGCAAACGTGACCTTGATATGTATTTTTGAGGAGAGCTCTCGAACTAAAAAAAAAGGGGAGCTGAATCTGAAAATGAAGAGAAAGCTGCAAAGCGGAGTCTGTTATATTGTAAGTGACAAGACACACATACACTGCAAATGTCAATTCATTCAATGGCTCTAGTGTAGCATTCTGTCTAGCTTTCATCCAGAAAGCGTCAGAAAATGGGGCCGTTTCTCGTACTCTCTTCAAATACGCTTAAAGTTGAGCGTGCAAGCAATCGCTCCCAATTCAATGCCCGGGCGCAAATCGCCGCTACCGAACAATGGGAAGAAGAGCAGAAGCTGACATGATCTGCACGGCATGGTCATTCAGACCGAATCTTTTTCCCTATCGTGTTTGCTCTTTCGTAGTGTTTCATACATTTCGCTTTTGGAAATAAACATGCGATTTGGCCAAAGAGAAAAAAAAATGAAGGTCAACATTCCCTTGCTCCCTTTGATGTTGTGTCTGAGGCCGACATAGCACCATGGATGGTTGTCATGTGGGATATTTTAATATTGCCAGATTCATGCATGAGGAATTGCACAGACATTTTTTGCAATCATCATTCACACTTCACAGTTTGCTTCCCTTATATTTTTCCTTTGTAGTATTAGCTGTTTCTTTTTCCTAAAAATTTGAGGGGGGGGGGGGAAGTGTTCCTGATATAGAACTGTTCAACCTGTAGTGTTAGAAAGAATTACTCCAAAAAGCACTCTGTACGTACATTATACAAATCGTACTGTAGTTTTTGGTGTTTGTCTGTTTTTTTTTTTTTTTTTTTTGCTATAGATTTTCTTGGATGTGACGATGGTGATAACATTGTGACTAGTTACTATTAAATGCAGTGCAACATCCACATGTGGTCCTTATGCTGACAATGACCATTTGACATCATTGCACTTGCAGTGTGGCTTGTTTGGTATATTGAAATACTATAGAGTTTAGCCAGCCTGGCCATAGTTGACATTACCAGTATATTGCGTGATGTCATTTTTTATGGCCCATAAATGCTAGCTAACTTCCTATTATTTCTGTACCGTTATATAACATTCTTAAGATATTGCATCCTCCTTAAATTTGCTGCCCTCTGACTCACACACCTCCTTGTTGTTATCCAAAACTTTTTTCAGCATGAAATCCACATCCAAATCAAATCTCATTCCTTCAGTTTGAAATTCATACGTAACCAATATCATTTTCTTCTTCCCTAATGACATACGCGTCACCATAGTTACACTTGCATCACCAATATCTTTACTCTACATATTTACGTAAATTCCTTTATCAGGAAACCTGTGACCTGCACAATCTACATCTGTGCCTGCACCTAATCTTCAGCAGGTCTAAAAAGTGGAAATTCCTCAGAATTGCAAAGAATTAGCCTTAATTTGGCAAGGGGAGGTTCATGAGATTATTAGATAAAGTTCATCAAATTTGCATCACCTAGCATATCACCCGATGATAGAGCTGAAATCTTCTGTATATCTCCATACCATTGTGGGGAGGAAAAGTGGATAGAGTAATATATAGAGAGAGGGAGAGTAAATATCTGTCTGTGTATCTCTCCCTGCTGGGTCATATTTGTTTTCCATTTCATTATCTCCGATCTGATCATCTGCCGAGTGGTTTGCAAATATTTAATATCTATAAGTGCGATGGGAGAGAAATTGGAGGTGAATGGTCAAAAGATTAAGATATTCCTTCAGAATCATCAATTTTGTATTTCATAGTGCTTACATTATCATCAGCTTTTCTTTTAAAATGAAAGAATACCTGAAGGAATGCATCTTAATATGAAAACTGGTGGGGAGTTTCCAATCATTACATCTTCAAGTACAACTGAATATCAGAGATTAATAATTATTGTGCAAATTGTGGAATGTCCACTGTGTAGGGCAGTGCATGAGATACTCATTGCAAGTGCAAGACTGATAAAAAAGCTAAAATTTATGTTGTTTTTTTAATGAAAGAATGATATTCTTTTCTTTCTGATGGCATGAAGGAGGGGGAAGTGTAAAGAGTCCTGTTTAGAGGACTCATCAAGCTTGCATGTGCATGCAGTTGCCATGGGAACAGCTTTGGGATGAGTAGCAAGACATACTAACAAGAGGTAGTAGTAGCTAGCACACAGGTTATAGAGGCAGGATGTAGGGCCACTAGGATTTTAAGGTGATGAGGTTGATATGAAATACATGTAGGCATGGTAGGGGTAATATGAAATAGGTGTGGTAGGGGTGATACAATGTAGGCATGGTATAGGATTGCAGGGTGTCCAAAGAGGAACATTGTTTGATTCCTGTTTTCTTGCCCCTTTAGTGGTAACCAAGTCTGGTCCTCTCGCTAATCTTGTCACAAGTTCAGATGTATTTAGCCCAGGAATTTGCCGGGGTTATACCCTCAGGCCTAGAAATATTATTTCCCTTGGCATTAGGGGAAAAAACGATAAAAGAAGAGAGGGGAGGGGAGAGGTAGAGTTGGTAGGAACAGGGAGGTGAGATCACCTCCCTGGTAGGAACAAGGGGAATTGTGATTATGGTAGGATTGGCTGTGAAGTGCAAATTGGATGTGTTGAAAAGTGAGGTTCATATACAAGTAGAAGACCCCTGTGAAGCTCGAACTTTTCTGCAGGGCTGGAATGTGGCGATATCATTTGACAGGAGGGCAATTCCGTAAATGTGACAACCTCAGGGTGAAATTTCAAAACTCATAGGCTAAACCTAAATTGCATCTCATTTGAAAGCTGAGACAATGAATTGTCCAAATTTGTGACTTTCAATTAGGTTTGACCAAGGTCAAGGTCATCATGCCTCAGTTTATTGAGACATTTCAGACAATTGTATTTTTTTAAACACAAGGTATACCTGACATTTTGTCTGTATTTCCAGAACTGACTTCATGGAATTGTTTCTTTCTTTATGGTAAAAGTAGTTTATATCCAGCTCTTGTAAATGCAATATTTTATTTTTGATTTAATTTTTCTTTTAATAACTAATTGCCACTTAATTGCATTACACATGTGGTCGTGTACGTCCGTCACAAAAAAACTAGTTTTTTTAAGATTTCAGAAAAACAAAGTATTCAACTGATGTTATAATGTCAATCCTAAATAAGCTTTAGGGTATCTACATACTCGTCACAAAATTTTGCTTTCACTCCTGCTAATTAAGTTATTAATGAGCGGTTGGACGTACACTTTTTTTGTACGTCCAACCGCACCTAATTTGTACGTCCATCACGGTGTCATATAGCTCTCATTTCCCCATTTCAATTTGCCTAAGCATCTTGTATAATTGTTCTCCTTTGTTGAAAATGACTGGAGAGATGGTCAAAATTGTTACAGGGCAGATTAATTAGTTCATTAGTCACTAATTACAATGGAACTGGAATTTAGCAGTCTAAACTTTCTTCATTCATAAAAGTTTGGGCTTTAGTGAAAAAAGGAAGAGTTTTTTTTTTTCAGGTAATAAATAAACACTGGAGACTGGGTGTTGGTAGATTACTAAGGCGAATCCTTCCCTTGAGAAGTCATGGAATTTGGGGCAAACAATGCTGATGTAAAGGTCAATGTCATGCACCCAGCAGGGGGATTCTGGAGATGGCCAGAGCCACCAGATCAGATATTCTACCTCAAAAAAGATGTTGTCCAAAAAATAGCAGCACAAATAGGAGTCAATTCAGTTTCACATTCTAGGCATATTTCCAATTACAGGAGGAAGTCAAATATATACTGTAACACTTTGCTTGATGATGGCTAATTCAACCACTTTATTTATTTTGATTTTGCAAGGGGAAAATAACATTTATATACATAAAGTAAAAGGCAAATTATCTCAACTCCTCAAATGTTCCAACATTGGACCATGTATGAATCCATTCAACTTCTTATAGTTTGGTGTTTCCTCCCCAGACTTTGCAAAGTTCTTCACAGACATTTCAATTGTTGGTAAATTAACAGACTGTTTTATGCATTCATTCAGTCGTGATTATCCATTAATTATTAGTAATCATACAAAGTCAATATACAGTTCCATTCATGTAAAAGAAAACTGCTCTTAAGGAAAGTACTACAATCATGCATGGCTGTAATTCCAAAATTTAAGAAACAAGGTACACGTATGTTTTGCTTAAACTGTGTTTATTTTTTCTGAAACATTGTTTTAATTGTTATCATATAAAATGCTCTTTTTGTTTGTATACATGTGATAATGTGCATGAACTTTACTTCTGTATAATAACCCGCCACTGGATACTTACTAGTTCTAACTGTAGTTTAAGACTTTTTAGTAGTATTTCAACTTTCTGTAGTTTCCAGGTTTAAGCCTGATATTATACTCGTGTTACCTCGTATATTGTACTTACTTACTGTATACATCAATCCTACTATAGTTTTTCATGTGTATGATTACATACATATACACATCATGACTTAGTTTTAATATCTTTGTTTAGAATTAAAACTATTGTATATGAAAGTACAGTGTATTAATCTTAAGTCACACTGTCAGTCCTTTTTAGGTATAGATGTACATTTACCTATTCTTTTTCATTTTCTTTTGCAACCACTTGTTCAGTGTTTGATGTCATGTCAACTCTCATGTAGTACGTACATGATGTGGTCAAAAATATATATATATCCATATATCATGATAACTTGTTTGTCTTAAACCCCCCCCCCCCCCCCATATAGATATTGCCTTAAAATGAGTTACTATATGAGGAGTATTGTCAAAATTTTTACTCTGGCTTAGTTTACTTTGGTATGTTAAGGACATATTGAGCGATGGCTCCCAAAATCTATAGCAATACAAAAAAATGTATGATAAGATGGAAAAACAAGGAAATACAAAGAAAAAATAACCTTGGCTTGTATATTTCTTTTTGATAAATGCCAGCTCATATTAAAGAGAGTGATAGTTAATTGTGGTTACAAATATGATAAAAATGCTCAATTTCCATACGTATAATACATGTACGTCCATCACGGACAAATTGTACGTCCAACCGTGTACGTCCGTCACGATAATAAAACGTAGAATATCTCCATATGAATGAATAAACAAAGCTAGATTTTGGTACCTTACTATCATTTGACATCTCCTTCTTACAGTCATACCCGAGTTTGAAGAAAAAATCTGAATAAATCACAGAAATTTTTATTTGAAATCAAGAGATTGGAAAACAGCGTCCATTTTTGTACGTCCAACCAGAGGGTGTTTTTCCACTTTTTGAAGGTCACAGGAAGGGTGTTGCCCAAAAATTTTATGTGAATGTTTTCTTTTCATAGAGGTACATCTTTTGGTAGGAAAAAACTTGTCTTAATAATATTTGTTTTTTTGTCAAATGTCATTAAAGGCTGTGAAATGTACGTCCGTATTTACGGAATTGCCCAGGAGTCAAATGAAGGCATATGGCCAATTTGATACAAGATTATGATCAGCTTTCTCTCCATGTAAGGCCACATTCCGTGACTTATTCCAGTTCCGTTACTTATCCCCGGGAGCTCAGGTAGCTGAAAGATGAAAATCCCGATGTTGCCGTACAGGTCGCTCCTAAGAGAGAACAGCAAGATACATTCAGCCGTGATAGAAGTAGCAGATGTTCCATGTAAATTGCAGAGGTCTTAGAGATTGAAGGGGAACAAAACTTATTAAACTTGTGACCTCCCGTGTCACCATCCCAGGTTGACTGCTGGAGAATGGAAGACTGAGAGACAAACGTAGAAATAAGACAGAAATCCTGTGATTGACATTGATGGATATGTGATTATGTGATTCGGAATTTTATCACACCAGTAATCAAGAACTTCAGCGGGTGATTTTGGGCCTGGTAGATTCATTAGTATCACTCTAGTTTAGCTGGTGGTCAGAATTTGTAGCAATCAAATGGACAGAGAAGTATGATGTTATCCCATTATTGTCCGTGCCTCAGGAAAGTGTTGCTCTAAAGCACGTTTGTAATACAGTTCTTGAGAGGAGACTTGTTTTCAGCTAATGTTACACCTACAACATTCTAATGGTTAAGCTGTTGTGAATTGGAGGGGAGACTTCCCTGTTCCTGTCAGGGAAATCCCCTAAATGATTGTGAACTTAAAGGCATAATTAACCATTTACAGATGAAACAAAAACTCAGCATTAGTGCTTTAAAATAGTTCTAAAATGTGCATTAACCCGTTGAGGACGAGTCCCGAGTATACTCGGGTAAATGTCTATGGGAAATGCGTGTTGTAGCAAAATTAGTCCGTCCTCAACGGGTTAAGGGATGGAAACAACCACTGTAAAAATTTGAATTGGTAAAATCGATGTTAAGTATTGGCTACGTTTATCTAACTTGAGAGAGAGAAATATGTTTCAAAACGCGTTTGGAACGGTGTTTGCAAACGTGGTTTGAAACGCGATTCTTGGGGAGCTGCGTTTATCTAACCATCATACAATCGCGATTCGAGTTGTGTCACTGCGCAGCTGCTTTGCGCCGTTTGACCCGGGTAGTAAAGGTCAACTGTATACCACCAAACGTGCCTCCTCAGTCACACACAAATAATGGGTAGAGAGCACAACCGGAAACAGCTGGGATTTGACCTTGAGATATAAACGCGTTTCAAAACGGTATTGCGTTTATCTACTCGCAGAACGGCGATCGTGGTCTCAAACGTGTTTCAAAACGCCCTTTGAAAGGCGTTTCAAAACGGCGTTTCTAAACGCGTTTGAAAACACGGTTGCGTTTATCTAACCCTTGAAAATGCCTCAAACGCGTTTAGGATCGTGATTCTACCTCAGAAAGTTTTTAGATAAACGCAGCCATTGTTAGATATACACAATGTGAAGAATAGTTATAATAAAAATGTTTGTCTACAGTTATGGTTTATTGAGAAAAATACAGATACATGTATCTCCTTTTATTTTAGGCTTTATTGCGAAAATTTTATATGATGGGATGTTCTGTGGTACAACAGACCTACGCATATTCATTAGGCCTAAATGTCATATCTTGAAAAAAAATTTTAATCATCGTTCCCAAAGGTAAATAGGACCTTTAAGCTCCATGCTGCTGTAAGTGTGAACTGAATGATTGTGGTAGAAGAAGAGGCTCATATCGTGAGCCGTGAGGGGAGGCCAGAACAGCCAGACTTGCATAGGTTTATGTTGTATTTTCTTGAGCCAGGGCACTGTTGCCCAAGAGATAAGATTAAACATAAGTGAGAGAATCAAAGCTAAGTCTCTGAATACTCAATGCTGATTGACTAAAGCCTGATTTACATGAGCATTTTCTGACTTAGGTGTGATTGCATGTTTTTGTGCAAGAGGGCCCAGACGTGGAATAGAAAGGAATTGTTATAACTTGGGAGTGCACATGTTGATAATTGTGTCCTGCTGAGGTACTGAGGTATGGAGGTATTCTGCCTCGTCTGAACCCCCCCCCCCCCCCCCACTCCATTTTGTGAATGAATTAGGGAAAATTGGTCCTTTGTTCCCATAGACATTGATGGATAGTGACACAAGCTCACTCACAAAGGGGAAGAGAGAGTCTGGCCTATGCAAAGAATACCTTCCGAAAAATTGAGCATCTGTCCTTGGCGAGTTGTTCAAACTTTGGAACTACCATTGATGCCCTGGATGGGATGATGAAGCTGGTGGGAAATACAGTCTGGCAGACGGAAGATCATCACAAATCTGAAGCTTCAGAATTCATCAGTTTCTGATTAATATCTTTCCTCCCTAAAATTCAATACTTGTCTGTTTACAGATTGCTTTAACAAGACTGAGTGTCCTCTCAATTTTCATCCTGTTATGTCTGTGTTCACCAGTTATAATTTATAAATTTTGATAAAATCTTTCGAAATGCTTACACACACGCAGACATGTATACTTACACACACACACACACACACACATAAGAAGATGTAATTGCATGAGGATTTCAATGTTTTAAATGGACAATTTGATTTCCTTTCATTTTAACATAAAACCATCCCTGATTTGGGTGTGCCTTTTTCCTGAGTAGATGTGTTATACATGTATATAAAAGTAGGCCTATGTATAGTTTTTTTTTTCTTCAGAGAAAATGAAAGTTAATCTTCCTATGTTTGTTTTAAAGAGAGAGCAAGCTTTTTATTCGTAGAAAAATTATAATGATAACCATTGACATTATCAATATTTGTCAAATCAATAGTGTTTATCATGGGGTTGGCCTTGGTGATATCATCTTGAAAACTTGAAGTTAAACTGAAAGTGTGAAAAGCCCCAAATTATATATCTGTGTCTGTGCAGTGAAATATGATTTTGCCTAAAGGAAAACGAGCACATATTATGACAGTTTCTATCTTTATTTTAAGAGCGAATGCTACTTTGTTGTTGTAACATGTACTTGAGAACAAAATTCAAAAGCTGAGATGATAGCATGAAGGAATGAGTATTTTGAACGCACCTTCTTGACTTAAAGGAATGGTATGGTATTGGTGGAGATGAAGATTGAGCTTTTAACTTCTTGCGAGACTGAGAAACCACTTATGAAATGTTACAGGGTACACCATTCTAGGAGGTATTCAAAGTTTATTTGATGAAAATAGGTTTTGAAATGGCTGAGATATCCAAAAACAAAATAAAAACAGAAAGCGATCCTAATAAAAGATGGGTCCCACCTTTTATTAGTATTGCTTTGTTTTGGATGTCTCAGCCATTTCAAAACAAATTTTCATCAAATAAACATTGAATTCCTCTTGGAATTACATGCTCATCCATATTTCATAAGAGGTTTTCTCATTATCTCACCTAAAGATTAGAAACCTGAAGTCATGTCTCAACCAAAACTACACTATCCCTTTAACATCAGTCTGGTTTTAGCTAAAAAAGAAAGGAGAATAATCAAATTATGTTCCCTGTATATGTGTGTGATAAACTTTAATGAGAATTTTTGGGAAAAATGTGAAGCATGTTGAGAAAAGAAAGAACCTCACTTTGATGATTATACTGGTAATTGAATCAGAAGATCCCCATTTGGTGAAATGGCATTTTTGCTTAAGAGTGGACAAAAAATGTGATTTTCCATTCAAGTGCATTTTTGAGTGAACTTTGCCTCTATGTCCCAGCAAAATGCTATAATAGAAATGACTGAGGAAATTTATTGGTGTACCCGATGAGGACGTTGACCTTAAGCAACAATTTGCTGAAGAGTGGCTTTCAGTGTGATCAATGTTTCCTCATACACAGAGTCAGTTTCTGAATTTCTGGGTTATTATACCCATTTCTATGGCTGTTAGTTGTATGGGTGGCTTGCGGCTTTGTACGCGGCTCACGACACAGGGTATAATAGCAGAATAAATAGACCGTGCTCACACACATTTAGGGCTATTACCATAGAGAATCTTTTCTTCTGTCAACGTTGCTGAATGGGATTAGCTTGTTTGAGCAAGTTCTTAAAATGTGGAAACTGGCACAGTTAACGGGGTCTGGAATGTCGAAGAATGCGAAGGTTCGTGTCAAGGCGTTCTGAGTTTTAGAGGAGCAGAACAGCATTTTTTGAGAGTTTCTCTCTTCATTTTTCATTCATATTAATGAATAAGCTGGATCGTTGTATTCAAATATGCATCATGAGAGAATTTCATGGGATACTGATCTCAAGAAGTTTTGGAATGTGGGCTCCAAAAGAGGCATTTTGTGTCAGTTGACAGTTATTTAATGTGGGGAATATTATTGACAGTTTTGTTTGTTTGGTTTTTTTTTACTGGTGGATATAGATTTTACTTGAAGAATTTAGTAAAAAGTAACATAAGCAAAGAGAGACTTTTCCCCCTTTGTTTTGGTATCTGATTTGTCAACTTTGAGTTGCCCATGTGAACATGGTTTATTGCACATCAATACCAAAAAAAAGTGTATTTTGAGCAAAAATGATATGAACTCACTTCTTTGTGACATTGATAGGAAGAGAACACCATTTGATGTGTTGTTATATATATTTTTACTGCATATCCTTTCGCAAGATTTTCTGCATTATTCTTATGTTTTTGTTTCCTCTTTCTTTCCATTGTGTTCCCCAAATCTGCAGATCAATTTATAAATATAGAAACATGTGAACAAAAACACATGAACATATACTGCCAGGGGAAGAACCAGGTGATAGCTGTTTACAACGCCCACTTTGGCAGGTTAATACAGGACAGCACAACTTGCCCTTCATACAGTATGCACGACTTACGTAAGTATGCCTTAGATTTTACCAGTTAATCATTTTACTTTTATTCATCCATTTATTCATTCATTTATTTGTTCGTTCATTCATTTATGAAATTCTTGCATTGAGTTGTTTTTATTGCAACTGATTGACAAATTGCCCCACATTGATGTAAGTAAGCACTGAATTGATCAGTGTTTTCAGTAGTAGCCATGATAAAAGAAATCATGGGTATACATACTCGAGCAGGATTCAAACCTCTTGACCTTCTGATCTTTTGCCCGACAGCAAGTATTGGTTCTAATTCTTGTAGCATGCAGCAGGTACTGAGTAATTATTCAAATTGATGAAATTCTTACATTGAGTTGTTTTTATTGCAACTGATTTACAAATAGGTCTACATCAATGTAAATAAGCGCTGAATTGATCAGTGTTATTGATGATGTGAATGATATAGGAATGAAATTTATCTTATAATTATGTAATCAGCATAACTCATTTCATCCATATACTTTACGCCTCCATCAGTTTCATAGAGGGCAAACCTGGGTTTTGGAACCATTTTACATAAAAAAAAAGAAATTACAAAGATACAGCCAGATGGGATATGGGGGGGGGGGAGGTTTTCAGCATATAAAAATAATCTTTGTGTTTGGATCGGGGTATGTGGACAAGTGACATTTTCAAAATCAAGGCAGAACCTTGTTATTTTACCTCCAGTTGGCCAATGGCTGTAGGCAGTACAGCATTGCTTTGGTAGAAATCATTTTGTAGGATCAGAATGTGATGTTTCAGTCAACCTACATTGATACTTCTTAGGTCACATTGGTGAAAAGACAGCACCATTTGGAGTTAATTCATATCAAGGACCCATCTTCATTGGAGTAAATCATGTTTGGATGCCTCTGTGTTGCCGTGGAGATGCTCATCCTTGACGATGCAGACATCTCCCTGCTGAAGCCTGCAAATTGCTTACAAAAACTGAGGAACAATCTCTTCTTGTCTTGAGGAGTTATATTATGCATAAAGTGCTTTCTCCTCTACTGAATTAATATGTATGCACGCTTGATATTTTTGGCCATATGCAACAGTTTGTTAAAGTGCACAGGTCATTTGAAAGTCTTGTGCTACAGTTGTTTGATAGTATACGTATATGGACTACTTGCAATAATATCAACAATGCCCTGAATGAAAGCAGTCCATATCTGCTTTATATACGAAATAAGATTAAATGAAATTTTATTTGGTTGAGTGCAATCGCGCTAGTCAATTTGTTTACTGTTATGCTATGAACAAATTGTTGGTTGTGCTCCCATAGACATTTGTATTGCAATCGCATTGGACGAGAGTCACCTAGTGGCCCGAAACCACTATTTCGGCACAATTGGACAATCACAAAACGGGAAAATTAAAGTTGTTAGAATAGGTTTCATTTTTATACCAATCCACGAGACAAATATTCAAGTTTGTAGTTGAAAAATATGAACACATAGTTTTGCTTTATTTTAAAGGTGTGATAATTTCTTTCATGGGGCGTAAATTTCATCATGTAACATACGTTACCATGTCATTCTATTTCAAATGCATTAATATTGGTGACTACATTCTATGATTGAGATAATTATGCGTCAGATGTGAAGTATACCATCGGCTGCCATGTTTGTGAATGCTGCCTGCAGATGGGAAGGATGGCAAATGACCTTTATGCTATACTGAACACAGCATGTCCTATTGTGTTAAACCTTAAACAGGTAATGTTAATTTGTTTTCTCGATAATTTGACGTCAGACTTTCTTCAGAAAATATTTTCAACATTTATCAGTCCCAAATTGCCAGCTAATTCTTGAGTATCATCGATGAAACATGTGAAACTATGTGCGCAAAAATATAGTCGTTAGATTCCAAGTAACGTATGTTTCACGTTAATGTAACGTAAGTTACAAAGACAATACTACTACATGTGCAGCAAATTTTGGAACATTTTCTTTTTGGTTTTTGTATATATTCTTACACTAATTTCTCTTCAACTCTAAGTGAACGAATATTATAACACGATGTCGCAATATTATGGCGATACAATTCTCAACAATAACAATTAAAATAGTTGTAAAATTGCAAGACTTTATAACACGTCCTCGTATAAACTCTTCAGTAGAACAGTAATCCGTAACTGTTGATATTTTGAAGACAATTGGCTTCATACTTATGAATTTATGGCATTGAAATGATAAGAGTTGGGAACATGCTGTTTCGTGCCTTAACGGATGAAAATATTGTCATGATGTACGTGTAGTATAAAACGAGTGGTGGGTAACGTAGGTTTCACTTTAATTTTATCATAATGAAAGTTTTCGTATGCTTGATGTCTTGTGACTTGTCATCTTCATATTGATGTCTTGTAACTTCTTATCTTCATGCTGTTGAAAAATATGTTTTGAATCCATAACTTTGCAGACTCATCAGCTGTCGCAACAGTTACTCTATGCAGGAATAGTTTGAAAATAGCAGTTGCAATAAAATAGTATTAACAAAATTTTTAACACTTGTATGAAACAAGAAACGGCAGAAACGAGATGATTACTCTGTTAAAGTGCTTAATAATGAACAATAACGCCGTATTGCTTGTATTTAAAATGTCTGAACTCGGTAAACAAGAGATAGGGAAAGAAGGAACCGAGAAATGTTCTTTGTTAACTAAATAAATGACCACTTTACTAAGTTGACTATGGCAAAATGAGGTCCATGAAATAACGTCAAATTACACAGTTTCATTAGCACAATACTGGGTAGGATGAATGAAATTGTCATTAGTAAAGTGATGTACTCGATTTTCCTTGTTATGTATGCATAAAACAGTATAATCCACAAGGATAACAAGAATAACAAGTCTTGCATTAATAATTCTTGCCGTACCTTGAAATTGTCTCCAGGAAAAATGTTTTGAATCTTTAAAAAGAAAAGTGAAAGGACAAGTTGCTATACATGCACAACAAAGGTACTGATAATGATTATAGGCATGCAGGCCCGTAAGTAGGATTTTTATGGGGTGGGGGAATGGGGTCAGGAGTTAGAAAAAGTCGAACACTTCTAGTTTTAATCTCCTGACGGGCAGAAAAATAAAAAGCTCCCGTGTCATTTTTTTTTTTTGTTTCATTTCTTTTGCCGGGTTTCATCGACTGACAAGCAAGAAAAAAAAGAAAGAAAAGAAAATTGAAGAAATATGAAAAAAGGCTTTAGCTCAATTCGATGCTGCCAATACAAGCCCAATTTCATGTTTTTTTTTTAAATTTCAAACGGGGGAGGGTGAGTCCGCGATTCATTTTTTTTCTCTTTATTTCCTTTTGTTTATATTTTGACTGCTGGCAAAGGGGCGGGGGACCCTGAACCCCCTCCCCTATAATTACCCTGATGTGGTAGGGTAAAAGAAAAGATGTGTGAATTTGCTTCTTTTCTTTGTTAACTATGAGACGGGCATAAGTTTTTTTTTCTTGAATCTTTGCTTATATATTATAGAGATATGCTTTTTCGCCATTCTGATTACAGCTAACACGTTCCATATATACAGGGTTTTAATCCTAGCACTGCTCTTCCCCATTGCAACTGTATTAGCTTCAACGAGAAGGAAGAACAAAAAATGTTAATGTCTTAAACATATAGCTTACTTAAACATTAATTACTATAATTACTATTATCATTATCATTATTATTATCATGTAGGCCTGATCTATGATGGTAACAGTAATAGTTGAAATTACATTTCTCTAATGCACTGTATTTTTGTTGCCTTTTCTTCAGTCAAAATGTGTTTTTCTTCACTTTGAGATCATCAACGACATCACGACAGAAATTTGAGTTTATTTTCTCCGTTAAAAATAGTCATGGAGTAAGTCACCATATTGGTTTATGATAACCAAAGATAAATATAATTGAAAAGACGTATTTCCCTACAGAATTCCTTCAACAATAGTTCTAGAACAATTAAATGTTATTTTTATCCACGCACATTCTCTAAAATATCCTTTTTTAATGACATGAATTGATGAAACTTACGTTACCAAAACTAGAAACTTACGTTACTACATTAATGCAGGGACCTGGTCCACTAGTTTTGAAGTAGAGATCTGTGTATACTCTAATTTTATTAGCTATTCATTGAATTTTCTTAAAACAATGTTAAAGTCATTGCTTATACCTGAAATATGAAATCATTAAAGCCAAGTTGAACATCAACGCCCATCAAACGATTTTTTTAAAGATTCTATGATTATGTCCCCTTTTACTGCATCCTCCAAACAAACAAGAACATACAGCTGTAAATGAATTTGATATGTTTTGACGTAGAAATTCATCAACATTATAACTGCAACAATTAAATTGTCTCAGATTAAATGGGCTTTCCCGTAGATTGTCTGTTATTAACATGACAACATCTTGAAACTTACGTTACCAAAATTTGAAACATACGTTACTTGATAAATTGAGTGATTTATTTCAAAAGAATAAGCCTGTACAGCAAAGTAATTACTGGATTTTTACGGTGGAATATACTGACTTAATAAACACACAATAAACAGAAGTAAAGCATGATTCTATGAAAAACAACAACACATTTCCAACAATCAAATACTTACTCAGTTTTTCAACACATCATGTAAAGGTATTTTGCGCGCTGCCAATGCTCAAGATGCCAGTAAAAGAGTTTGCTGAGCTATCCCATGACCTCAAATCGACGGCACAGATTCGAGAAATATACATTTAGGTGGTAATTAATGGTGTAATTAAGCTTTCTGTCATTTGGTGGTAACGTAAGTTACATCACGTATGTTACACTTGTGGATTAAATCGTATAAGTTAGCAACATAATAATGAATCTTTTGCCAGCTATGGGTATGAGGACAATCTACTCCATAAGTCTCAACTCTAGAACAATCATTCAGAGCCATGCACCTTCATACTTTTTACAAAGATGGTAACGTATGTTACTTCTCTTAAATCTACCTTTTTAAAATCTATATTTGCGAGATTAGCAGTCGCATGTCTTTTGAAGCTGAGTGATGAAATATTTTTTAACATAAACTTAGACCCCTTTTGGTCAGAAAAGCAATACAATTGTGTAGTATTCACTGTAATAGCATTACCAAGTTTTCAGTACAAAGATGGTAACGTATGTTTCAGCAGATCTGGCGACACATTTCCATCAGGTATTTTGTTGTTAAAGAATGATAAGCTTATAAAGTTGTGTTAGGTTTTCATAGAACGTTCGGCTACTTTTCTGAAACTGTGAGTAAGCTTCTTCTTTATGCTCATATTTTCCCACAAAGTTGAGAAAACTTAAAAAATCATCGTTGGCGACATGCACTTTTGAGCCTGTTGGCCGAACTTAAAGGCAGCCGATCGCCATCCCTAATGGTACGTAAACTCCGAACGACCGAAGTTTGTGTAATGCTACCACCGAGACAAGTTTTAGTGTATGTGTGTGCGTGTGTGTGTACGCATCATACACAAACATTGTCACCGCGAGCTGCGGTGATTGGAGGAGAGAGGCCAGAAGACGCTGCGGCGTGTGTGTGTGTGTGTGTGTGTGCGTGTGTGCGTGTGTGTGTACGCATCATACACAAATATTGTCACCGCGAGCTGCGGTGATTGGAGGAGAGAGGCCAGAAGACGTGTGGCTCTTTTGGCCTCTCTTCATGCGCATGCGCACTGAGAGTGTGCGTCCATTCGGAAGCTCTCGGGACAGCCATTTTGGGTTAGGAGATAAGCACAGGGAGCTCTCTTGTAGCCTACCGTATTTTCGCTGACCCATTGAGCCAGCGCTATTCTCATTCGGGGGTCACTACATTTGATACAGAATGGGGGAGGCAGCGTGTTGCGTTCGTCTCCGTGCCGCACAAACCACTCGCCACGACCGAGTGTCTTTAACCCTCCACCAATGGCTTAGTGGTACAATCTCGCCTTCGAAATTATTTCAGTTTTTGTCTATATGTCCCTTGGCATCACATAAAATCACAGGAGCATTTTGAAAGAGCTTTTTATCTCTCCTAGGTGAGAAGGAACATAAGCGACACGATTTTTGACCAATTGCGCCGAAATAGTGGTTTTGGGCCTTGTGCGTTTTGAAAACAAAGCGTTTCAATAGAGCATATGGACATATGTGTACATATGGCTCCAAACCAAAAAGAGGGCTGTTTAGTACTATGGCGTCTTTGAATACTATTATACAGTCTAGTGCTGAGGGGCAGTGCTGGAGGAAATCCTACTACATTTGTACTCCTAGATCATAGTGAAGATGGGGACAAAAGAGAAATGATTTAAACGAAATGGACCAAGAGATTAATTGGGAGCAAGAGTTTTAGAAGGGAGACAGGGAAAGAGAAAGAGGGAGAGAGAGAAAAGAAATTGAAGAAGAGAGAGAAGTAGGCTAAAAGAGTATTGAAGGGAACATTTATGTTGGCAGATAAAAATGCAATGAACAGATCAGGTAAATGAAACAAATGATGATAAAAATTTGACATTGTTTTAACAGAGATTTTCTGAGATATTACTCAATTATCTCACCTCTAAACTTGTAACATCTAAATAATTATGATCATGATTATTATTTAATATGCATTAAAAAGATATATCTCTCTAAAAACAATTCTTCTTATATTTAAAAGATTTCACTATCTGTTCCATTTGATTTTGAAAGATTTTTACAGGAAGCCTCAAATAGACAACACCAGTGGCAATGGCCAGGCAAAGATATGAAAAATCTATGTTGAGGTTGGACAAT
Source organism: Diadema antillarum (assembly GCF_040938485.1). Classification (NCBI taxonomy): domain Eukaryota; kingdom Metazoa; phylum Echinodermata; class Echinoidea; order Diadematoida; family Diadematidae; genus Diadema; species Diadema antillarum. The sequence continues at coordinate 327,604 of NW_027272555.1, read as the reverse complement.
CCTTGCCTAACCAGTCCATTTGGCACAGGGCACTTGGTGAAGTTCACCATCAACGTCATCAGACACAAAGTATTGTTTTCATGGGCAGTGATCCAGTTCACTGCTGTTGGAATACTTCAGAGAACATAAAATTTGAGGAGAGGTTTTATGCCAAGGAGGGGCAGAGAAACAGACTGACATGGGAGATAGAAGCACTCCTTGTGAAACACGTGAAAGTGAAAACAGAAGATCCATAAAATGAGATTTAGCTCAATGATTGAATAAGAGAGTGATGATCATTTACTGTCCATAAATCATGTTTCATGGTATGATATGGACTGTTGCAAACAGGCATACATTCTTTTAAAGTTCATCTACAATCATTTGAATAAAAGTTTTTGAGTTTTTCCTCACTGCATGATCGTATGATTATGGAAAAAGGAAGTATGTGCACCGTAGAACTGTTAACACTCTCTTCCAAGTTGTTCAATTGTGTTGGAAACTTTATTTTTGTGACGTGTTGATATGAAAGTTGGCCATCACCTTTAAATTATCTGAAGTTCCTTGAACTGAAGTGCAGAATACCAGGCCAGCTCCGTCTTCAATGACATGTTTCTCTGAAGAATGGAGAGGAAACTCCTTCAAGAGGAAACCTAATGTCAGAGCAAGCATTTCTCATTTTCTTTTCCTTCCCTGTCAAGCATGTCCTCGTTAGGTGTCATTAATAGCTGGGAGTCCCGTGATCCCTGTCTGATGTCTTTTGCACATGGCGACAAGCAGTTGGTGACAAGCATCATATCGTCCTCTTAAAGGCTGTGTTCCTGTTGAAATCAAGCCGCAGAAGAGAGTGACAAGATTTGCTCAAAATATATTTCATTTACTCAAAATGTATTTTCGTCATACTTGTTTCGTAATAAAGTGGAAGACAACTTCATTCAATATGTGCAGACTGGTTTCAGTCATATGCTGACCCTGAATCCAATGTATTACCAGTAATTAAAGCAATTTAAGAACACTGAATCATGCAAAGAACTTTTACTGAAATATCAGAAGTAATTGTTATAGTTTTAGATAAAGTAACATGGATTACGTGTATCACATTTGATTTCATTTATGCTCATTTTTAGATATATTCTAAATGAAATAGGTCTCTGTGTTAGATTTCAGAGGATATTTCAGACAATGTATTCTCAGATGTTTGTTTCTGAAACTCTCTTCGACTTTAATCTACACTCACATTACCCTTGAGAGATTAGGACATTGATGTCTCCTCTGTAAATTCTTCAAATGTTTCTTTGACAGCCAATCTCTGGCTTAAAGGTATATGTTAAACAATGTTTCCAGTGAAAACAAAGGAAGCAAAAGTAGCTCAATGGTTCTATGTGCCACAAGAGGCTCTATATCGTCGATATATGACATAAAACAAAAGATTGGGGTTAAGCATTGATGTCAAGTGCTTCAAAGAAGTAAAAACCTATGAGTGAAAGCAAATACCCTCAATTTTTTTTTAAGACAACAGTGTTGGAATAAGGACATTGAGTTTTTGTATGCTGGAGTGTTTTTTCATGTATTTTGAGCATCATCGTATAGCTGAATCAGTGCTCAGAGTTTGACAATTTCTCAAAGTGAGCCATCTGAGTGTTAACTCTTTATGAGGTTTGACTGCTGAATGGCACAAAAAACTCAGTAGTGTTTTACACCTTGTCCAAAGTCCCTGGCGCAGAAGGAGTTAAGTAGTCTAGAGTCTTTAACCTTTTGTGAACAGTATCAGGCAGAGCCAGTGATCAAGAGGGACATAAGTCACTCTGCTCTCTAAAGAATGCTGTTGATATTTTGCAAGGAACAGAATGTGTCAGTGGACCAAGCTGTGAATGTCATATAATATTCCCTGTGATGGTTTGATCTCTGGAAACGTGCCCATCTGATGGCTTTCTAGCTCATTTCACACTAACTCAATTGTGACCAATTTCAGCCGTAGATGTCAATCTAGATGGGTACGTGACACTTCTGATATGCGGTGTTACCCAACGCTAGCATCACACATAATACATTTTTGCCAGATGAGCTCAATGGAGAATGAGAAAATGTATTTTTATTTCATGTCCTCGGGAAACATGAGTATTTTTCTATGGACATATTGGAATTCATCATTGATGATAGAGATAGAAGCCCTCGAGGTGTTCAAAGGGATAGATCCACCAATGGCCTTAGGGTGCCACGAGGGAGAGCCCATGCGTCATGGAAGATTACACTCAAAATCCGGCTCTATATTTGTATTAGTTGAATGTTTTTTGGTTAAAGTCACAACGTGGTCCATAGTCCAGCTTGGAATGCTTTTTTTCATTTCGTTGCCTAGCCATAAACTATCTCTGTTGATAGGTCTGCGAGTAACAGAAGTGTGGGTAATTGCATACAATTAACAAGCCCTGTACTGTTCTGGTTCATGTAGTGAAGGTTGTGAATGATAGATATATCATATGATATAAATGTGGACCATAAATATAAATGTGGACTATGCGCAGTCCCATCTGGTTCTGTGGTGAGTTACTAATGGAATATCTGGCTTTTACATTCAAAGAGGACCATGGACTAAACTGGAACACTTGTTCATAATCTTGATCTCAGAATGGATCTTTTATCTTTATTCCAATAACCTACTCTAAAACCAGAATTATTTGCAACATGAAACTTTCCCGAGTTGGAGCCGATAGCATTTTTCGCCCCATAAAACTTTCACAAGTTGCCGCTGACATTCAATGCATTGGGTAGACATTAACTTTTGTGTGCATTGTACTTCCCCGAACTTGCTCCTTACAAAATTTGCAGAAGTGCATGCGAAAATTTCTAACTTTGCCGTAGACCTAATTGTTCACGAGGGAATAGCAGGATAGATTTGGTATTTGCCGAATGGTAGTGTCTTGGAGATGAAACTCATGCTTCAGTGAGCATCTGCTCTTTGTCAGTTGCTAATGCAACATCTCTGACTCCTCACACCATCTTAAAGGGACTGTACAGTACTAGTTGAGGTGGGGATTCATGTTTTGAACATTCCTAAGTGAGATAATGAGAAACCTCTTATGAAATATGAAAGAGCATGTAATTTTAAGTAGGATTCAACACTTATTTGATGAAAATTGGTTTTCAAAAGGCTGAGATATCCAAAAAAGTGACAATAATAAAAGGCGACAGGCTACACCTTTAATTAGGATCTCTTTGTTTCATCTTGATTTTGGATATCTCGGTCATTTCAAAACCGATTTTTATCAAATAAACTTTTGATACCCCTAAGAATTGCATGCTCTTTGACATCTCATAGAGTGGTTTCTGAATATCTCGCAAAACTTTCAAAGCTAAATCCTCACCTCAACCAGAACTGTACACACCTTTAACCCGTTGAAGACCGGTCCGAGTATACTTGGGCAGGTGTCTATGAGAAATGCTTGTTATAGCAATATCAGCACATCCTCAACGGGTTAACCCTTTCACAACTGAACTACCCATATACGTGTAGCTGCCTGTCAGGAAATCCCTCAACCTTCTGCTGCAGTCTTTAGAATGTGTCTGTGAGCATGTGGGTATTACTGTAAAAGTGGATACTGTAAAACATGATATATTCGCGGCATGCGTTTTTCGCGAATTGGAGCCGACGGCCTTTTTTTGCGGCATGAAATTTTCGCGAACTGCCCCTGGCATCCAATGTATATAGTGTAGACAAGAACTTTCGCGTGCATTTCAATTTAGCGAAGCTTGGCTCTCGCAAAATTCGCGAAATTAAAATGCAAGCGAACATTCCTCGTTTTACAGTATTTTTGCGCAAGTACTTTTTTGCACTCCGCCGAGTACGATCAATTGTGCGTGTTTTTAATTCTGCAGAATCAAGACATTATGTAGTGGTACATAAAACAAGCAAAAATATTCACATGCTTTTCTTTTCGCGCTAGTTTCTGGTCGTGAAAAATGTGTGAAAATTTCCTCTTTTACAGTAATTGGGTGGGCTGCTGTGTGAAAATATGTTTATTTACCTGATCCATTTCAATCCGGTATCACCCTAGTGTGTAATTCAATCACTGTAAATGCACTTTGGTCTTTACCCACGCAAAATAGTGTGACATTTACCGCTCACTTTAGTGAGTAGAAGTTGAGAAGTTGATGTTCTGGGAAACCAATAGGTGCTTAAATAGTTCAGTCATGCCAGTGGAATGCTGATTGGGATCAACCTGTGACACTTATGAGCAGCATCCATCATGTGTTCATGGCATTAATGGTCCAATATCTCGAATTGTATAAATGCTTTCTTTGGTTGATTGTGTTAACTTGCGCCAGGGAAAATATTCCACAGCCTGAGAGCCAAAAAGCGAGACATTTTGAACTTGTTGATTGTAGGATCCAGGTGTGCTATGTATAAATTCTATGGGTGAACTCAGAAACTTACACTGATTAACTGTGGTAATTAGTACATGCCAGACAGTGCTGTAGAACATGTGCTCTCTAATTATTGTAGTGGTGCATGATGGGATAGGAAACATGTAATGGAGCCTGTTCCGAATTATCATGTAGATGAATATGAAGAGTTTGTTCGCAAAAACTGATAAGTCCATTTTTGAAGATTTTGACGTACAGTCTCTGTCATAAAGTACAAAATAATACCTTTTAAATGATATATTGGTCACTACATATAAAGGTACATTTTCAAAGTTATGGTCAAAAGAAGCAAACATTTTCTTATTATTCTCTTTATTTTTCTTGACTTTTAATCGCAAATATCTCCTTTTGGCAAATATGGACTTAGCGGTTTTTGCAAACAAACTCTTCATATTTTGGTGAACACACACTGACATAGATGATAAAGTATTTGATTGAAAAATAATCATATTTTTAAGCTGGAATTTGGGCCAATATCATGATACACATAGGATTTTCATACAAACTTGCCAAACCTACTGCATTTGATGGTAGACTACCACTTTTGAGAGATTTCATTAACATTCAAGCTAGCGCTGCTCGTACGGGCAGCATGGATTCTACCACTTTCTCAAATGAAAATATTGGAAGTAGTAGAAAGTTGTCATTGAAACTATGATATATTCAATATGTGAATGCCACATTTTGCTATAAACAGATGGTCTTAGGTAAATGGACAACTTTGAAGGGAACTTGTCGGTCCCCACCACCTTTTGAAGAATCACTGGCACGGTACTTGGAGTGAGGGGGTGGGAGTGTTTAGTTTAGCGACCAAGGGTCATGTCGTAGGTCAAGCAGAGGTCACGAAAGGTCAGCAGCTGAGCCGGTTCTATTTACCTGCCTCTGAAATGTTAGAAGTCCTCTCTAGGGCTAGCTAATATTTTCTACTACCTCTACTACCTTCAAGATCGACAACTGGCTGAAAATGGAAGGAAGGAAAGAAAAAAAGGAAATTGAAGTAAAAGAAAGAAGAGAAATGGAGAGGAAGAAGTGTAATCCTAAGGAATGTCCACATTTTCTCAAATCCCTCGTGGGTGTTTGTACATTTGTGTGTGCTAGCCTGGGAGAGAAAGTCCTTCATGCTTGCATGACCATGGCAAATGGAAGTTTGTGACAAGAGATGGTATTGAATCCTACTCCAACGAATGCACCCAGACCTTGGTACGGTATATGCATATATAAACAATGGAAACTTGTGATCTGTGTATTTTCAGTTTTGGCAACATTCAAATCAGTCACAATAGCAGTGCTCCCATCTAGTCTCCCCCATTGTGCAGGAGGCATATCCTGAAAATTTGTTCTCTTCTTGACTTGACCAAAAAATATAGAAAATTTCCCTGATTTGGGAAGTATGTCAGTCTATTGCGTATCCTGGCAATTACCCCCAGAGGGCAATCCCCCCCCCCACCCCCCTGCTAAATACTTGTTAGTGATATTAAAAGGTTAGAGTAAAGATTAGGGTTAGGGTTAGGGTTAGGATTATAGGTTCAGGATTAGCAGTGGCGGATCCAGAGGGGGGCGCAACCGGTGCACGCCTCCCTTTATTTTTCGTTTAAAACAAAAGAAATAAAAAGAAAAAAATGAAATAAAACCCTGAAGTGGCACCAGAAATATTAGTTGCGCCTCCCCTTTACAGAATTCCTGGATCCTCCCCTGATTAGGATTATAGGTGCAGGATTAGGATTAGGGCTAGGGGAAGGGTGTAATTGCCCAGAGGGTACTTGCCCTAGACCCAGTCTATTGACATGCATGCAACAGACAAACATCTCCCTGATTGCTCGTGGAAGATCTCTTATTTTGATGCATGAATGTTGGCAGCATCCATCATGACAGTGTGAAAAACATGAACAAACTAAATTTTGGACAGCTGGTAAGAAAAGGAAACAGTCCTTGTGTTCTGTTTGATTTTAAGCACGGGTCCTTTTTAGTGCCTATGTCAGTTAAGTTTCTGTGCATGTGAATAGCAGTCTGTCACTGTGTAATACACATCTTTAATGATATTCGTAGGAAGTTGCAATATTTGCCACTAACATTTAATGTTCGACCAAAATCAGCCATGGACTGTGATGGCTTTTGCCCTGTTTGGGAGTTGTGGGCATCATGGTGGTCCATAAACTTCTACTACCTTGTACTTTGTCTTCACTAAAATGGATGATAACCCTACTTTGAAGGGACCCATTCCTTAGGGGGAAAGATGGTTGAATGGTTAGTGTTCCCCTCCCCCCTCCCCCCCAAAAAAGAAAATATAAAAACCTAGGTAAACTTGAATTCCAAATCTTTTCTTCCTCATTGAAAAATAAGGTCTAAAGGGCCTAAGCTTCAATGTTTTGTGTGGTGCAAAAGTGAAGAAGAAAACATCTTGTGCTTTGCATACATCATTTATGGTTGTCAGGATAAGTGAAAAGTGGTTGAGATAGTGACTTTGATTTTTGTAGTGGCGTGAGAACCTACCAGTCAATTCATCAGTTATTCTGTTTTTGTTTTTTGCCAATTTCCTCCTCCATGGATCAGCCAAGTTTGTTTTATCGTACTCAAGAGAGAGTCTCTCCTGAGAGTCTTTCCCTTCCTGTACTCTTCACTTCTGGCTCTTTTCCTCTGGGCATTATTTTCGGTTGTGGTTTCTAGAAAGCGATTGAATAAGTTTGTCCCATCGATCATGTTTGATCGCAAACACATGTGAGCTGTCACTGTAAGATGCAGGTGAATTTGCTCTGTGAAAGTCCAAGGGTAAACCTTTTCATTTTGCATGTTGGCCAGACTCTAACCAATTCACTCTAATCTGTTCTTCTTTCTTTACTGTATCTCATACTCAAGCTTATTGTGCGGGCTATGAAATTTGAGGATTTTATCAGTGTATTTGAATGTTATTAGACATTAGGGGTCCAGAGAGACTTCAAAATTTTTGGTTGATATGCAATAGGGCATTAACTTGACATTCATATGTATAGCTTTAAAGATCTGTTAGCACAGAAAAGAAAAGATTGCAGCTACTGGTAGATTACTTGTTGATCACTCCATGATAAAGGCAATGTGGATGGAGAGTTGATGAATGAAAGATATGGGAGAGAAAACATAGGAGGGTTTAGGAATGGAGGGGCAGTTATGGGCGGTCATTATGCTTGCAAAATGCATAGAGGTATATACCTCCCCTCTTCTTTTCTGTTGGGCATCTATATAGCTCAAAGGAATAGATTAAAACAAGATGATGTCGCCATCAAAACAGACTTGTCAATAGACAAACAGACAGACAGACAGACAGACAGGCGGGCTGGGATGATAGACAGCTTCCGCGAGGGGCATGGTAGGGTGCACAGGTCGAAGGAGATGCATCGTAGGAGAAATGAAATAGAAGGCGTGAGGATGACGCTGGCGTTTCTGAAGGGTATAATGAAGATGCGAATCGGCAAATCGAGCAACATGCATAATCTGTGAAGGAGCGGCGTGTGAGAGATTATCGATCCCCGTCTCCGCCGATCAATATTTTGAGACAACACGTGACTTACAGCGCCACGAGCAGTAGTCTTGACTTACATCTCTTCCTTGATCCCAGAACTTGATTACAGCTGACTCGCCATCGATATTTCCCCCGACTTTGAGAGGCCTAAGGTGGTGAGAGGGAGGTTCTTCGTGTTCCTTCCTGATGACTTGTCACAAATCACAACTTATTTGGTTCCCCCTGCCACCTAGCTCCTATAATTGCAATATTGTTATGTCTCTTTGGCAAAATAGAATTATCATGAAATAAGCCTTTGAAGGCATCCTACTAAACAAGCTGTATTGTACCATCTAATCAGCGTGTCATTTCAATATTGTATAAGCCTATGCATACTATTTCAATATTCTTATCTTTCAATACTATTTCATCAATACTGTGCCACTTTGAGACCTTACCACTTCAAGATTTTACCATTACAGTGCTATACCAAGTCTAGACCGTGCTATACAAGACCAAGACCATATTGATTATTTGAACCCTTGATACCGTTGCTTGGATGGAATCAGCCAAGTAGTGATATTTTTGCCTCAGTTTGATGTTCAAAGTTATAAAAGTTTGAGTATTTGCCATCAATATTTAGGGTCAGGAGAAATTTGTCTCCAAATGATCATTGAATCTCTCCTGTGTAACAATGATGGTAATTGTCCACATTATAAACCATGCAAACATGTGATAGACTTTGATTGGCATGCACTTGTTTCTTTCTGCTGATTCAGTAATGAAAGCTTGGTTGATGAAGGGGATGTCAAGTTCACAGATTCCTCCACCAGTCTGACAGTGATCCTCCGGTTTTGTGTGCCGGAAGAAGAGGGCATCTCTTTAGAATGAAGCAGTGCTTCCCCCTTCTTGGTTATTTGAGGAGCTTACTTCCAGTGCTACCCAGGGCTTGACTGTAATAGAACTGGGAGGTAGAAGAGGCACAATGTGTATCTTCCACCTCCTTGGTAGAATCACAAGGAGCAGTCAATGGTGACTGCCTGGTATAATTGTTCCTTGGGGAGATGGAGGGAAACTCAAAGGTGTGGAGGAATGAATACTTTTCCAGAGCAAAGCTGACCCCCCCCCCCCCTTTTTTTTTTTCCTCGTGACCAACTTCGGTTGATGAAGGGGGGTAGGGTTAGGAAGGGGTAACTCTTGTGACTGTTATGGTATTGTTTGTATTTTGCGTCATGATTTATGGTGTTTACAAATGATGCTGTTGTATGTGTGTGTGGGGGGGGGGGGGAGGGGTAGGTTTCTTGGAAAAGTTGTTATAAAGGGCCATTGTTGGAAGGCGCCAACATGGACGAAAATATTTCCTGCCTGCTTGTTAACTCGCGTGCAGCCTGAGAGACACCTTGTTAGACTATGGCTGTAGTTGCTCCATTGATGTGATTGGGAAAGTTCTTCTGAAGCAGCTGTTTACAGTGGAGCCTGCATGCCTAAGCCCTTCATTTCACTTGCAAAAGTGAAGAAGGTTACTCTGGGGGTCTTCCGTCGGAGGTATCGAAGGAACTTCGTACACTTGAATACACCATGTGAATTTGAGCGATCCTCCTCAGTGGAAACTCAAGTCAGAAAGGCATCTCAATCATAATGTTCTTATTTCATTAGTCATTATAACAAAAGTTGGATGAAGATACTTTTTTTTCTTTAATGGAAATATTTACAGAAAATACAGAAAGTACATGTACGGTACTTTCTTATAAAGAATCTTGTAAAATCTTTTTATGGGTTAGGGGGAGGGGAATGGGAATGATCAGGCAAGAGAAACTTTCTGTCTTCCTCCTCTTTCTGATATGTCTAGTCTATCCTACCTGCCCCTAAGGTGGATTTTGCGGTTTTTGCGGTAGCCTCTGCATCCACTTTCACACTTAGCTGAAAGGATTTTTGTGCCTGTGGTGGACAGGTGGTGAGATGAAGATATCAGGGTATAGGCGAGGCAGTGTAAAGCCCTGCGGCCGATACATGATAACTGTATCTGCCCTTCTAGACTCGTTTCCAGAGTGTGGGTTATTTCTTGTAGTGAATGTTATCCTTTGCCCAATCAATAGATGCCCAAGTATGTAGAGTGACTCTGCCTCAATTCAATTCAATGTTATTCAATTCAATTCAATTCAATTCAATTCAATTCAATTCAATTCAATTCAGTTAAATTCAATTCAATTCAATTCAATTTCAGTTTTATTATACATAACACCAAATAAAAGTCCAGATTAACCGTATTTGGTTTCCATCAAATTTGACAACAAAATAATGTCTCATTGTTATTCAATCCAAATTTCCTCCCGATTACAACGCACGTGATCCAAAAATGCAACCATTATACTGACACTATTTCATTGCCCCTCCCCTCTCATAAAAAGCATCATTTTGTCACTCTAGAGAGGGTTAGGTTTTTTTTGTTTTTTTTTTGTTGCAAAGAATATGCAAAAGAGAGGGAATGGGCTACTCTACAAATATGTGATTAGAGGGTTGAAAATCAATTGACAATTCCCATTACTATTCATGTCTGTATTTAGCCTTGGGAAATGGAAGAATTTGAGGCATTTATTCATTATTAGGATCGTGTCTGGTTTAAGTAAAAGGCTGGAACACTTCATATTCTTTGTCAGATAATGGTGTGAAGAGATAGGAAGAAAAAGATTGGGTAAGAGAAGATAGGAAAAGAGAAGTTAGATGCAGAGTAGGGGTAAAAGAAGAAGAAGGAGAAGATGGAGGAAGAGAGGGAAGGAAAGGAGAAAGAGTTGGAGGAGAGAGAAGGAGCGGGGTATAGAGAAAGAGATGAGAGCTGTTAGTTAAGATGACATCTGACACTAATGAGATGGAACAAGTGATAGGGGTTGATGCAATCCGGAACGTATCATCATTGGTCCTAACTGGCTCCGGCTGCTTTTCTTATCCTCCACACAGGGATGGAGGATTAACTCCTACCAGGACCGATGTGTGTGTGTTTCCCATTTTAGCTCCGAAGTAATTTGCCCATTCAGCCACCATTACCATGTCATTGAGTAATTTGGAGATCATGAGGAGTTTGTAATGTCTCTGTTCACGTAATGAGTTTGTTCGTGTCAAGATTGATGAAGTTGTCATGTAGCACCAATTTCGGCTTGCAATGATTACTGGAGTCATGCCGAAGTTTGTGAATTTGTCTTTGCCAAATGTTTTACCTGGCAGGCTTTAAAGGGATTTGAAGGATCACTAGCGCTGATAAGCTTCAACAGCAAAACTAGTTGCCAAAAACAATGGTTCAGTTTCTTGATGACATCACTGGATTTCAGTTAAATATCATATTTGTTACACTCATACAACGTTTTGGTATCATATCAATTACACCGTACATTGATGTAATTTGTTTTTTACTTATTTCTCATCGATTGCTTTTATCTCCAAGTATGGAGTAAATGTCTTGTCTTGTCTTGTAATCGTGACGTTATGTCTTGTCTTATGTTCTATCTATTGTATCATGATGTTTATGTTTGAGATGTGGAACAATCAAATCAAATCAAATCAAATCAAGTTTTATGGAGGCCTGTATTTTATATTGGGTTTAGGAATCAATCAAATCAAGTTAAATGGCATCGTTCATTCCTCAATGATCCCGACAGATTGCCAATCAGAGGGTGCCTTACACCAGGTGATGCAGCGTTGCCATGGTAGGAGACAGTGCATCGTCAAGGCGGGGACCAAGATCTTCGGTGACCCCTGTCCGGAGGGCACCTTCAAGTACCTCCAAGTGCTGTATGCTTGTGGTAAGTGATGCAATGTTGCCATTTGTAAACTACTTTGTGTGTGGTGTTGCCTGTTTTTCTTTCATCCTATTGTAGAGAGAATTGTGTTCACTGTCTACTCAGTTATAAAGGGCACCAATTAGCCAAAATGAGTCAGCTACTGGTAGAACAAACATTCCCCCCCAAAAAAAACCCAAAACAAAACAAAACAAAACAAAACAAAACAAAACAAAACAAAACAAAACAAAACAAAACAAAACAAAGCAAAACAGATATTTTGTGATTTTAGTGCTCTAATTCAAATGTGACTGAGTAGGAAATGATTTTGACAAAATAGATGCATTGACTTTTGCGAGTCTGTGTGTGTGTGTGTGTGTGTGTATGTGTGTAGGTGGTTCATTTGTTTCTACATATCTGTACTTGAGATGATGTTGATTTAAAGGGGGGGGGGGGGTGCTGACACAAGTATTGCAAACATAGCTCTAAAGGAACATGAGGTCGTTAACCAGGGCTTTTATTTTTCAGTATTCCACAGGGTTGTGTACCTTGTATCGATCGCTAGACATTGGAGATCTGTCATGAATATTTACTCCACCCTGTGTATAGACAATCCTCTTCAAATAGATAATGTCTGCTCTCTAAGCAAGATGTGAATGTATTGAATCATAGATGCTGTACTTCACAGGAAGCCGATGGGAATATCAGCATTTCAGATCTCAGTGTCAGAACTTATTTGAAATCGTGAAAGTCATGTTTGAATTAACCTTTCAAGCCAGTACAGTAGAATCATCATTATTAGTATGTCAAAGGCAACAGTTGATTGATTCTATCAGTAATGTTGGATAATGGGAAACAAAACAATTGTTTGAATGTCAGTAAAATTTAGACTGATTTACTGGAGAATCTGCAGTGGCCTGAACAGCCTGAATTGGTGTCTGTCAGTATTGTGTTGAAAAATATTCACTTTTCGTAGTGTGCCTTGAAACAAATAGCGTTTCTCTTGCCTTCAAAACATATATTACGTTCAGTCAGGACAAGGAGATTTTTCTCGATGCAAGAGAAATAGGTGTAGTGCACCAAAATATTAGAGCTGAAACAGTAACACTGATGGTATGCAAGTTTATTTTCCACTCCCCTTGGATGGTGTCTTTTTAGTTTTCTTCATACATAATGTATGAAGATGTTGCGATTGATTCAGATAAGCATGTCTTTGTTATTGTCTGATAAGTTTTCCTAAAACTCATCCCTTTAATTGTTTGTGCCTTGTTTTCTTGATTTGCTTTTCTTATCAAATTATTTTCATTAATGATGACTGATGATATAGTTATTATCATCATTATTGTCATCATTAGCAGCAGTCTTATTGTTATCATTCTCGTTAAAGGTCCTGACTACCTTTAGGAGCAGTGATTTAAAAAAACGTTCAAGATATCACTTTTGATGCATATATGTGTAGGTCAGTTGTATCACAACACATCTTACCATATAAAACTTTTGCAATAAAGCCTGAAATATAAGGAGATAGTGCTATTCTTCTGATTAAACCATAACTATAGACAGTTTAATCTGGAAACCTTTTTATCAAATTGTTCACATTTTGTATATTTAACAATACTAACATCGATCATACTGGTTCAAATTTTTGCATTGGCTGTTTCTATTCCTAACTCACATTTTAGAACTATTTTGAAGCATTAATGCTGGGTTTTTGTTTATCTGCAAGTGGTAAATTATGCCTTTAATGCCTTGTACTGACTTCCCTAAAGATTGAGGTGATTTTTACTAAAGATATCAAAGACATGATAAAGTACAGAGAGATGTGGTTGGGAAGTCTTGGCTTCATTGTGGGAACCTCCCTGGGCCTGTGTCCTCTCTGTCCATGTGAGCCCCGTCACTTGATTACAACCACACATTAGAAGCCAGCTAGCCAAACACCCCAATGTCAGATGGAATCTCAGAGACGTCACTTCAGAGGGCTTTTGAAGACTCGCAGGGACGCGAAACCTAATCCCCGGCAGCATCGAGCCGATTATGGCGATCATCTCCTGCTGTCTAGCACGATGTCGCAAAAATCTTTGCATCATCGCCAATGGATGAGCAAACGTGATTTCCAGGCTGTTTTGCTGTTAGATATTTTTTTCTCCTTGGCAAGAGGCGGCATTGCTTGTTTATTTTTGTGAGATCTGGGGGGATGAGGAATAGAGGACAAGGTCACACTGTTGTCTATAAGGTATTATTCCTCCCACCCTCCCCCCCCCCCCTCCACCACCCACAACAGAGGAGGATTCCCTTGTTGAGGGCAGTTTGATCAATGTTTTTCTTTGGGAGTGGGAAAGTGCAAAATTTTGTTCGGCACTACTTCATAGTGCACGTCCACATGAGATTTACATGAATCATACAGATTGACTCTGAAAGGTCTATATAAACACAATCTTTTAAGAGAGAGAGAAAGAGTAAGATAGAGAAAGGGAGAGAGAGAGAAAGACAGAGATAGAGAAAGATTGAGTTTGATAACTCTGTACCTCAACCTAAAAGTAGTTAATGAACAATTCAGAAATCTCTGTCCATTTGTAAATTCATTTCTCTCTCATGATTTGGATCATTTCTTATTTCTGCACGTAAGTTGTGTGCAGTTGGCCATATTTCTCAATCATGCAGCTTTACCAAGCTATGAGTGATTGCACTGCATTGTGAGGAAAGTGCTTTGCTTCATGTTCATTGTCATGGAAATAGTGTGTTAATCAAAGCCAATTTAACAGCACAGCCAACGTGTTTGAAATTATGGCTGCGATTTGATTTGATGAATTTTTTTTTTTACCAGTGATTTAAAACAGTCGATATGTTGAGTGTTGGACAGGAGAAACAGGTAGAACCTGTGCGGCTGCTGATGGTCAGTAGAATGATAGATGACCATTGCCATTTGGCTTTATTGCCCATTGAAACTAGCGACGTCCAGGTATGGCCTGTAGGTAATGGTGCTCTTGATGGATATGAACCAATGGAGAGAAGTGTGTGGATGGTTGCATGGCTTTGATCCCACAGTGGCTGTGACTTTGAGAAATGGGGGAGACTAATCCAGTGTATGGGAGATCATGATATTGCCCTGGGAACAAGTTTGAATATAAACTGGAACTCGGAATCTGTGGCAAAGGCTTTCAATGGGCTGATAAACAAGCCATAAACTAAGAGCAAAATGGCTTTCAAAGTCTAGGACATCCATCTATAAAGTATCATAACACTTGCCATTTTACAATGACACAAAAGGCGATACAAGTAGCTCTAGTAATTGGAGATACTTTTTGGAATGTGTATCTATTAGTAGTTTTGGTAGTAGCATTGGTAGATTTGCAGGAGCATTACCTGCTCAATGTTGTTAAGGATGATGGGTTCTGCATCCCAGCATACCAATTTTCCACATAAGCACACTAAGCTTTAGAGTAATAATTGCATGTCATGCGGCTGAACTTCTTCACTTATAAGCCTTACCACTTGTTGCTAGGTCAGATGTTGTCTCAGGAAAACTAGTTTGGATCCCATCAAAAACCCTTATCCCGTTGAGGATGGACTGATTTTTGCTACAACACGCATTTCCCATAGACACCTGCCCGAGTATACTTGGGACTTGTCCTCAACAGTAGCATGGGATGCCATAGAGTGATGAGGCTTGCCTGGCTCAGATATATTCAAGAATCCCAGTAACAAATTGTATACAGTTTTATCACTGATCTCTATGTATGTACACTGTACACACACAGCTGAAGAATCTCAGCTAGAGTTGACTAGTACCAATACTGTAAACGTTGATATTTTTGCATGATTAATTTTTTTGTGTTGAGCGACTCAAAGACATATTTGGGGTTTTTTTAATTTGCAGTGCGCAATTGTCAACCCATTCAAAATATGCAGAGAAAACTGTGAAGATGTTTTCGTGGGTTTTAGAAATCACGCTAGCCAAAAGTAGCGCAAAATACGTGAAAATTGAAAACTGTGTTTACAGTTGAGTAAGCATATATATATGCTTTGGATGCACATGACATGTTCGCTGATGGGGCTATTTGTAGTTTTCTAATACATGTATATTGATTCAAACATATAGGGAAATAGGAAAACTGACCAGAAATATGTCATGTGAATAAAAATGAACCAAGAAAATGGGATTCAAAGGGGACTGGAACCCAAGACCTCCAGATTGCTAGACTGATGGTCTCACCAATGGAAAGACCTGACGTAGTATTGAAGAATATTTTAGCGACTTGGTATAGAAGATATTTCATTTGTTGCTCATGAGGTAATTTTTCCTCATCCAACCCCTACTACAGCATACCTCCAACACCTCCAGCTGGTAGACCCACCACACATTTTCATTGGTGTGACCCCATTTAACCTCGATTAGGAACAGTCCATGAATTATTTCTAAAGGCAGGTGAACTTTCATTCTAAGGCCACTAGATTTAATTACCCATCCCTGGATGGAACAGAATGCCAGCAGAAAGTGGGCGTGAATATCGGAAGAGAGATGCTATCAAGCTTAAAGTGAAAAAAAAAACCACTAGATTTCCAAGTTGACTTCAATATTATTGGAGTAAAATCATGCAAACTAGAGTATTAGGAGTTGAATGAATATTCTGATTTAGAGTGAGAAAAATATGGAATTTCAACATTTCACCTGTTTCCCAAGAATTCAGTTGCATTCACACGGAGGCTAATGGTCAATGGTAAGTGAGCATCAATGATTGTATCTTACCCCATACTCATATTCTCTGATGCATGTCCACACTACACTTCACGTAATCTTAAAGACTGAATTTCAGAGTAAGAGTCACACTCGATGATTAAACCACGGAACGAAAGAAACACACACACGCATCACTAGCAATAAATGTGATTATGTATGATACTACAGTAGTGTGCAACATACTCTATGGAGAGCTCTGTCGATATTAGTGATTGTCACAAAAGCAAAGCAGATGGGGTTTTTCTGTCATTACCTCACAAGTTTTACTTGTCTGAAATGGAGTCAAGTAAGTGAAGGGCATCCTTAATGGTGACAACTCATCAGTGAGAGCATTTTAAGGGGAGGGGTTTGTGGTTGCTAACTTTTTAATCATGTACATGATTGTCTTCTTGCTTTTCGTTCATAGTCAGAATGGGATAATTGTGAAATGATGAAATTATGATGTCATCTCATTTGCATATTGTACGTGGTTGCAGCCATCAATCTAAGAAAAGCACATTAAACTCTGAAATCCAGTCATTTTTTTTTTTTATATGTGCCAAATTTTGGTAGCATTTGTGACATACTGTTTGCTGATGTCAACTTAAATATTGAAGGGATCATTTTCACTTTAAGGTAGAATAGCTGAACCTGAATGAGAGAGTGGCTCTGCAAAACATAGCCAAATAATTGATAGCTGGTGAATCAAGGCAACAGGCCACTTTCCATCGACCAGCTGCTGATAGCAGAATGCTCAAAATGGTTGCCAAATGAGTGATGCAATCAAAGAATTTAAAGGGTGTGTACAGTTTTGGTTGAGGTGAGGAATTAGCTTTTAACATTTTGTGAGATATTCAGAAACTATGAGATGTCAAAGAGCATGCAATTCTAAGGGGTATCAAAAGTTTGTTTGATGAAAATTGGTTTTGAAATGGCTGAGGTATCCAAAAACAAGGTGAAACAAAGAGATCCTAATAAAAGGCGTGGCCTGTTGCCTTTTGTTGTTATCACTTTTTTGCATATCTCAGCCATTTGAAAACCAATTTTCATCAAATAAATGTTGAATCCTTCTTAAAAGTACATGCTCTTTCATATTTCATAAGAGGTTTCTCATTATCTCACTTAGGAATGTTCGAAACATGAATCCCCACCTCAACCAGTATTGTACAGTCCCTTTAATGATTGTTGGGATGTGTATGGTAAGATTGAAAGACTAGAGAGCAAGAGGAGAGAGCCATTCTCAGAAACATAAGGACAGATGTAAGCATCAGATGCCATAATGCCTCCTGGTTCATTTACCCCTCTCCAAAGACGATCAGAAGTACATGAACTCTTGTGTAACAAAGCAGAGGAATGATGGTACATGGACATGAGAAGTATACTAGCTGCTCCTTGAGAATTGAGCACCTAATCCTCAACTCCTCTAAAAGTTTCACCAGTGGGCAATGTGATAAGTGCACTAATGATGGATGTGATCTGAAATCTGAAATTCCCTCACTCCACATTCTTTCCCCGTTGCGACTTTCAGCACAAAGGAGCGAGAGAAGATACAGAGGTACTTATCATGAGGATTATTTTTCAAACTTATCCTCCTGAAACACTGTAACTGTAAAATCCACTGTATTGTATTCAAACAGTAAGACTCTGAGAACATATCAGCTGTATTAGGTCAGTATTATCCTTCGATTTGATGGAAAATTCCTGCAAGCACGGCCGGTACTCTGATAGAAGCATTGAAAAATCATTATCCGCAATAGGCAATTCTTATACTCATGGCCCCAGGCATTTCTGCTTCTGCAACGACAGCGACAAGAGTAAAGCATTTTTTTTTATTTGGTCATACCATGTCTGCAGCAAGACTTATGGTATCACAAGAACTTGCATAAAATCTATAAAATGAAAAAAATATCCTCATGAGATGCCAGCAGACTGAATGGATTTTTGTTGTTGTTTTTTCTGTAATGTAAAAGAATATGTGCAATTTCTGCTGACGTACTTCATGGATTGCATTTGCCCTGAAAGACTTTCACCAAGGTTTCACATGATTTACAAGCTCCCATTCTTGATGTCTGGTGTTACAAAATATTTTCCCCTAAAAAATGACATAAGATTTTAATCTTGACAAAGTGACTGAAAACAGAAGACTTTTTTCTTTGTGATTTTCCTTTGTCAAACTTGTTTGCATTATCTTTCCAATGTAGCATGATTTTTCCCCCACTTCCTCCATTCAAGCTAATGTACTGCATGTATTTGTACTCTTTAGTGTTTCAAACTTTTGATGTTCAGTTGTGTATTCCCCCCCCCCCCAAAAAAAAAAAGTGTTTTTGTTTCCAGTTTATTAACCTTTTGTGCATGTGTGTACTCTCTAAAAAAGAAAGAGTGAATTTTCACTCGATTTTCACTCCCCTTGGTAGTGACGTCAAGGATCACTAGAAGTGGAGTGAATTTCGAGTGAACAGAAATTTCACTCCAAAAGAGAGTGAAAAAAGACGGAAATGTTTTTGCTGGGATGTTCACTCCTTTCTCACTCTAAATTCACTCCTGAGGTATTTCACTCTTTTGTCAGTCGTTTTTCACTCCTTTCTCACTCTCAATTCACTCCTATTGTATTCACTCTTCTTTAACTCCGGAGGTTTTTCACTCCTTTTTCACTCTTTTTTTCAATCCTTTTTCAATCTTTTTTCAATCCCAAACGGAATTACACTCTACATGAGCACACATCTCTATCACCATTGATCACAGCATTCAGTGCACTACTTATTCAACCCTGGAAGAAAAGTGACAATATAGTGATGAATTTGGGAATAATCTAGGTGGTCTGGAGCCATTTTTGGAATAATGAATACCATATCAAACTAATACAAACAAAAACAGCAAGCAACGTTCATAATACAGATATTTGTTAATATTAATGCATGTATTTAGAAGCCAACGATCCACCACTGGTAGCCCAGTGCATTGCCAACTTTGTGTTCCAGTTTTGAAAGTAATTCTTACCCGAGCTGGATCAATACGTGAAACTGAATAAATATAAGCTAGTAATCCAAATGGCTGTTGTTTCATTCTTTCTTATCAATTTATTCTTTCTTTAAGTAGCATTGAGGGGGATATAAGAAGATAATGTACTAATGCTACGCATGTTATTTTTTTTTTTTTTTTTTTTTTTTAATGAGCTGAATCTCTATAATAAATGTGTGATGTCCACTGGATCACCTGAAATTTAAGAAAAAAAGGAATATTCCTCTTGAAATATCTAAACTTCAACTGCAGAGCAGTACACCATTACAAACAGTCTTCATGTGCTGAGTATCTGGTTTTCCATGAATTATGTGGCCAATAATAATTATACATATTTTTATCATTTAAGAACAACTGTCACCATAATCATCACAAGGTCCCTGTAAATATGCTATTCTAGCTGTCATTCCCAAAGCTCTACAAATGGAGAGTTTCTTTGCAAAAACTGCTAAGTCCATATGTGCCAAATGGAGATATTTGCGATTAAAGGTCAAGAAAAATAAAGAGAATAATAAGAAAATGTTTGCTTCTTTTGATCATAACTTCAAAAATGTACCTTTATATGTAGTGACCAATATATAATTTAAAAGGTATTATTTTGT
The DNA here is from genome assembly GCF_040938485.1 of Diadema antillarum. Lineage (NCBI taxonomy): Eukaryota > Metazoa > Echinodermata > Echinoidea > Diadematoida > Diadematidae > Diadema > Diadema antillarum. Next base: position 307,624 of record NW_027272555.1, on the reverse strand, counting down.
ACTTTATGACAGAGACCGTACTTCAAAATCTTTAAAAATGGACATATCGGTTTTTGCGAACAAACTCTTCAAATATTAACATCACACATTTCCCTGAAAATATGCCAAATTCATGAAGTTTGTGCAAAAGTGAAAAAATTTACAAGTACCCTTCCTGAACATGTTTAATTTTCGACTACAAGTGAATATAATTATTGCATGTTCAATGATAAGCTACAAAAGACTTGCAAAGTATAGTCACCATTATCTATATTATAATACAAAAACAATTACACATGTAGTAGGGATTGTGATTGCTTCGAAAAATTGACAAAAATACAAAAATTTTCAATACTGCATGGTTAATCAAGTTTGGATCCTCTGTCATGTAACACAGTGATGTTCTACAAGTACATTGTATAAATACCTAAACATACTCGATCAGAGAAGCATGGTCTTGACTTTAAGTAGGCTTTAGGTGGGGTATTTATGTAGATGATAGAGCCAGAGGGGGGCCTCCCTGGAACCCCCCAGACCTCGGCCATCAACCCTGCGATCATTACAAAATCCACACACAAATTGCCTGTGACATAATCTATAAAACGGTGATGTTGATTTTCAACAACAACAAAAAAAAGTACCTTGGCTAAATTATGCTAATTTGAGCATGAAATCAGACCATTTGCCATAAATAAAGTTCCAAAAAGGCACATTTTTTGTTTTTTGTGTAAATATTCTTTCTAGTGTCCATAGCAAATGAAAGAGAAAAAACTGTGCCATCAAAAAATTCTGAAGTATTTATTTTTTTTTTCTATTTACTCATGTATTTCTTTGTTTCTTACTTTTTGTTTTTCATTGCCTTTTCAATGAAATTTGTCAGCAACACGTCCAGCATGAAAATATTCATGTTATTGATTACAATCAATAACCCCCCAAAATAATCATGCCTTCATGAAATTTGGCATGGAATGTCAAAGGGAAGGAGGGCTCGTAGCCCCCCCCCCCCCCTCAACCGGGCCTACTATTTATGGAAACAGAATTGCAATCAATACAGTTGACACAACATGTATCATATCATTGATCTTCTTCACCTAAATAAGGCATCATTGTACAATATTGAACACTTGTAATCCTTCCGAGTTTTGCCAGATGTAGCAACAACTAATGCATGCAAACTGAATTTCTTATAGAGTGATTTCATGTGACGTCATGTTGGCCACCATAATGGTGGCTTCCATAGCAAAGGCGATCAATATTCATTCATGCATGCCTCTCTAACAAAGGTGTTCTTTTGCCTTAGGTTTCCCTGAAGTAAACATTGCTGCAGCTTTTGTATGCAGTCTTGATTTCTAGTCGGTTTAGGCAATTGACTTCACTAGGCTGCGTTCACATAGAAGTATACGGTATTCGCTATTCGCTATTCGGGCACCCAGTACACCATCACCCGCACCGTCAACTCGCCATCCCATGCAGTGAGGATTTCTTCCTCCTACATCCCAGCAAATCTTATTAACAATTTCTAAACTGCATCAGAATGTCAGTCTACATGCTTATTTTTGCTAAAGGGCAAATCCAGACCAAAATTGTCCTTATTTCATAAACGAGAGACGGTATACGCTGCAAGAAAATCGAACAAGCTCATTTCCCACTTTGCTATACTATTCTATGCTATTCGGTACATTCAAATAGTGCCCTCTTATGTGAACCGGTGTTAGGAAATCCTATTGTTCGATTCAAGCTATTCGCGTGCCTTGAAAACGAGCCCCAAATACCCAAATAGTATACTTCTATGTGAACACAGCCTTATGGTGGGCAATTGTGACATCACTGCTAACACTCTATAAAATATGATTGTCAATTGCAGGAATTAAGTCTGTAATTAACTTCGTGATTAAGTCGTGAAGTTAATAGGCCCTTAATCATGGGCAAAATCGGTATTCTGAGGACGTAATTAAGGTATGATTAAGTCCCCTGTAATTATCTTAGGTCCCTCCCATCTAATTGTTATTCCATCCAATCAGACGAGCTGTTAGAAGCCAAAATGATGATTACACGCGCAAATATGCCCTCAATGCGCGCTCCTCCACGCCCCTGTAATTACAGCCCAAGAGCTCCGTGCGCACACTCCGGTATTTGATTACAACCCCTCACCTACGCACGCGAAGGTCTCAACCTCTTTGCTCAAATAAAATGACAAAATTCCTCGAAGATCGGCTATATTTCTTTTTTTCTCTGAATTCTACGGATACCATGATAACAAGATTCAACCGCTCCTCGGTTACCAAAGACGGTAAGCATCGCTGTGGCAGAGAAAACACGATGTAATGCGTGATATCGGAGTAGTTAATGACACTCTCTGGTATCATTATCTTAATAATTTGTTACGAGATCAAGGGAAGAATTATCCATAAGTTTGACTTGGCACATTAGTGAACTAATCTATTTAACTCCATCTACTCTAATGCCGTGGATTTATCAATGATGGGCTGCAGATGTTTCGTGGAAAAAGAAGTTGAACCAATTGAGCTTCTACCCACAAGTTTTTCAAAGTACAGTACATCAATTACATAAAGGTGAAAATGTACAAAATAACTCTGGGTCCCGTAACCCTAGGGATCAATGATTCCCATCAATTTTGTTTCATTTTTTAAAAAGATTTTTCCCCCTACTCCAAAGAAGATGGATGCAATAAATTTGAGCACATGCATATTGTACTGCATCAATGCTAATCAAAGGGGTGACAAACGTATGTGGTAACTTAATCACAACATGGAGACATGATCTTCATCCCAAGAGCATGGATGACCATTGGAAGATTCTACTATTTAGCTGCTATTTGTAGCATTCCCCCCCCCCCCCCAAAAAAAAAAAAAAAAAAAAATGAGGGAAAGAAAAAAAATTACATGCGAGTGTCTGTCAACAGTTTTCTCTCTTGAATATCAGACCATAAAAAGGTTTTATTAAAGCAAGTCAGAATTGCCTGGAGAGAAGGGGGTGCTTAATCATGAGCGCAGCAAGATTCGTATCATGCGGAATGCCAAGCTGTGTGTGGCCAAACATTCTTTGATATGCTTGGAACACCTCACAGATGAATGTATTGATTAACATGTGGCCATGAAGAGGATATTTTTTTTACTATATAAGTCAAAACTATTTTCAGTTACTAGTATATACAACAATACACAATTTAAAACATTAACAATCACACATTCTATGCAACAAACTCTTTTCGTCGGCAAGCCCAGTTCTACTTTTAATGTTGAAGTGCTGCAGTACATCCTGGTAACAGCTTCATGCTAAACTACCGCTGAGCCTGATGAGGCTGACTCTTCAACAAGAATGTAAGTTCCAACGTCAGAGGAGCATATGCTGTATCTCAAAAGAGGAAAAAGCAAGGGTATTTAGACCTACACACCGATGGTAGCTGTCTCTTCTCACTGGGCTTCTAATCTAACGTTGGAATGGTGCTCGGTCAATGGGCTTGGTGAGAGCTGCAACTACTCTCTCTCTCTCTCTCTCTCTGCCTGAGGTGATGTGTGGTGTCATAGCTCCTCAAGGTCTTCAAACGATACTCAATGAATCCATGATCCTTGCCATACAGGTATACTCCTGAAATATAAAAATGCATTGTAAGTCAAAGCTTTTTCTTGAGTCTCAACAAATTTGACTTTGGCACAGAGTTGACTATAACTGATGAAGATCTGATAGCAGTAGAAATACATGTAGTGGCATTCTTATGGAAGAAAACGAGAATAGGTTTATTATAAATGAACGGCGCAACTGGCATGTGGAACTTAAGTTACATTACGTTACGTTGAAGTTAACGTTCATCGAACCCAAGTCATGGAATCAGGCCAATCTGCACACAACTTTATTAGACATCTATGAGAAGGTACATCACAATCCCCACATTGCCTGTATATTTGCACAATGAGTTTATTAAGAAATAGATGCAATTTCCCTGTAAAGGCCATTTTTTTTTTTTTTTTTTTTTTGGGGGGGGGGGGGGGAGGTCATGCCCATAATCTGAAAAACTTTGGGTCCTTGCCCCCTAACTAAACAAGGATGATCAACTCCTCGTTTGGTTGCTTAATTCTGTCCACTAGCTCTTGAGAAAAGTTGAAAATGTTGAAGTTTTTGCAAGCTAGATGAATAAGATACCATGTATGTCACTTAATCTTTCTGCTAAAGAGGGCTAAAAAAAGTTGTAGATCACATAAACTTACGAGTATAAACTTACATGTCCTTTTGCATCTTGTGTGGTGTCTCACAAAGTGGGGTACTGCATCGCAACTGCCTTGGCCACAACATCCTTTGCTCACTACTTGGTATCTGAATTTAAAAAGAAAGCAAGAAAAATGTTAATCATATTCTACGACGCAAAAATCAAAAATTTGGCCCTCATTTTAATCTTTTAAGGGGCTGAACTATTTTTATGTTTTTTTGTTCTTGGCATTAATTTCTATTGCTATTCAGTACCACTGTTTCAAGTACATTTATTGCTACTTGAGCCAGATATCAGTTAATACATATGAACATTTCATGCAGATAGGTTAAGTGTGAATGTGCACAGTTAGTAGAAAAATTTATACAAGATGTGATTATCCATTGAACTTCATGGCACATCAACTCCCACTTTTTTTATTAATCATTGTGATGATTAAATCATAAGTATTGGGACTATTATCAAATCAATATACATGTGGCCCGATGGGGCTACCACGAAAATAAGTCAGCGTGGAGTCTTGTACGTACACTCTGTTTACATGTTTTATACAAGTATACCAGTCTTTATTTTTAAATCTATAACCATCACTTCATTAACAATGTTACACTTACCGGTCCATTCTACTTTCTTTCCTTTTTTTTTTTTTGGGGGGGGGGGGGGCAAATTTTAGTCTGCTTTTCTCTATACTTGAGAAGACCAAAAAAAACAAACAAAACCAAATGAACAGGCAAATTACATGGTTATATATTGGATGGAAATGTACATTGTAGTACAAGACATGACAATGGGAAACTGGTATTCCAGACCAATTTTCAAATTATAATAATAATATATGAATAATAATAATATTCTACATAATTGAACTTACGCTGTACAGTTTTCTGCTTCCATTTTCAACAACAAATATGCTGCAATGATCTTGATGTGCAGATGTCTCCTCAGAACAGTCAGAACTCCTTCCCTCAGCTTTTGAAGTATCTCTTCCCCCTTGAAGTGATGTGTGTGTTGAATTCCTGGGCAAATAAGTAAAATTTAATGGTTTTATGAATACCAGGTAATACAAATGGCATGAGGATAGTAGGTTCCTCCAGTTTACATTATAAACTTGAAGAGCAAAATCATTTAACATACATATTTGACATAAGCAACAGCTCTACTTTCAAATACACAACTCAAGACTGACCATAACATGGTTTTCACTTCTGTCGATACGGCAAGTACACGGTACACATTTTTCTTAAATACAAGTACTAACCTGCAAGACATTCATTGTCAGAGGGAAGGACAGCTCCAAAACTGCTCCATGAAGTATCTTGAAAATCATTTCTTCAAACAAAATAAAACCAACCAAGCATTCAGTCTCTTAATGTAGCCTCTTATGTAATTACTAAGACTCTAGAATGTAAAATAAATATAAATCAATTTCAAACTAGTCTCCCTTCATTAATCATTGTGGAAAACAACAGAATAGCTTACAGCAGGGTTAATGCAATGGAAGTCCATATCTCAGAGGCTCCTTCGCTGATGTTGGCCCGGTGTTTCCAGCATTCGTCAACCCTGAATTCAATGGCTAGTCGTTGTATGACCACATCTGGTACTTTGCAATCTGGTGATCTGCACCCTCTTCGTGTGACAGAGACTGTACAGCTATCAATATCTGTCTTTGTTCTCCAAATGATGACCCCTACACCGAGTTCCTTTAAATCACCATCACTCCCGAAGAGCTGTCATGTCTACGTCCTTATCTGGAGGAAAGTATGAAAACACAAGGTTCAGAAATGGATGTAGAACTCATTTCCACAAGACCATGCAGTTGTTTTGTCCACACAAATACTAAGTGAGCACCAATACAAAAGCTAGTAGGCCTATTACTTTTTTTTAGCTACATCAGCATATAATATTAGAATTAAAGACCCAAAGATGATCTCTGCCAAATTTCAATACCTAAGGTCACCTGTAACTTTCATAAAAAACAATGTTGAAAATAGTACCAGTCATCGTCTGCTACAAGGGGATCGATCTCCATGATGTGTGAGCACGCTGATCTTCAGATAGAAGTGCGATGTCACAGTGGACCAACACTTAACACGAACAGTACACGCATCATACTTCTTACCTAGTACAGTATCACGACACATGACGTGGGAGCTAGTGTACGTGGTATTCTTCCAGCTGTTTGGATGCTCAAATGTAGCGGCAAATAAAAGTCCTTTTTACTACATACAGTGTATATAATGAACAATAATCATAAAAATCACCAAATTTCACCACTCTTTATTACCGTACTGATCGAGATCACCATCTCGTCTATCAACACAGACCAGTGTCAGTGATTCGGCTGTCAACTCAACAATAGCAATGTAGAGTACGTGTCTGGCGCTAGGCGCTTCTAATGTATTGCTTTAATTAGCACAGCTCAGTAACAGTTAGGACCCTATAGTATAAGTTCGATCTCTACACTCGACCACAGTAATCTCTGTGTGATGATATGCTTACGAATGTCAATTCAATGACCAACGACCAACGTTTCATTCATCACTCTTTTTTTTTTTTTTTGTGAATAGTTCAAGCCCTAGATCCCAACGTGTACAATTAAAGTGTTGTCTAAAGACTCAACGTATTATTAGATCCCAACACCTAGCGTGTACCATCAGCTGAGTTTCGGCCTCGGATTCTAGCTGTTCGTAAGGTGTTCTAAATATGACCAGCCCCATATAGCTAACTGTGTACAAACCATTGACATTGTACCGTACATTAATTGTTCGAAGGAGCGCCAGTACGGGCCCGGGGTTATTCGTATAGAACCCTAAAGGTAACTTACATAAATGGTCGTTTACGGAGAGGTATAATTAGATCGATCTATGGTTTGCTTACCTTCAAAAATGTGAATAATATCTCCGCCCCACTCAATTTGAAGACAGAAATTTTCTCCCGTCCATCACGACATCCAGGCTCAGATTCTCACGATTGCACTTAGAGTACACGCACGTAAATCTGTGATCCTATGCATAATACACGCACAGCTAGCGTACAGCACGCAATTGCACACAGGGTCACAGTCCACGCACAGGCGACGCGTCGCTCTTCAGGCAAACCTGCCCGCGCCCAAGCCAGGGGAAATTGCGGCTGGTGATTGGCTTAGAGTAAACACATGACAGGGGAATTCTCAATTTCTATTGGCCTAGCCAAATGCGTTTGATTATGTATTCACTCAGAATTCACTCGGCTTAATTTTCACTCGGAATTCACTCGGCGAATGGGTTTCACACAAATTTCACTCGTTACAAGAGTGAAATTCACTCGACAACGAGTGAAAGTCACTCTTAATTGAGTGAAATTCTATTCACTCCTTCCGAGGAGTGAATTATTCACTCGAAATTTTTTAGAGAGTAACTACTGCTGTTAACCTCATTGATGTTCATTGAAAATGTTGTAAAACTTCTCCTGGCCTTTTTTTTTCTTTAAATCTGTTGAAAAGTTGTCATATACATAATTAACTCATTATCTCTATAAAGAGGATTATAAATTCCCACAGAAATGTTACACAGGACACTTACGTCCATGTTGAAGCAGTAGGTTAAATGACTGAAATGAAATCATGCATTCTGCCATCAACCAGTCTGAAGGTATGCAAGGTAATGAACTTTTAACTGAACAATCCATCTTTCTTTTAGCATCATGGTTGTGTTTACCTTATTGGGCGCATAAAATACATTGTACCTGAAATTGGTTTATTGCGTGCTACTTTTCGACGCATTTGTAATAAGCCTGCTGAGATTTTGCTTGTTAACAAACATCTGTCAGCCACACTTGTGATTTCCAAGTGTTTCACAGGTAACCCATAAAGATGTAGTTGTAAATTTTTCCACTAAGTTCTTCTTGGGCCTGTGTGAGCTATTTTCTCACTATTTTCAAAATAGTCTAGGTACCTAAACTAAGAGAATTAATCCATTGAGGACGGACTGATTTTGATACAGCACGCATTTCCCATCTAGACCCCTGCCTGAGTATACTCAAGACTCATCCTCAATAAGCATTGTATCAAAAACAGCTCTAATTTTGGCTGCCTCCACGAGTTTTGATGCATGAGCATTTCAACCATTTTGGAAAAATGAGGGTGTTTTTTTTTTTGTGGTGTAGCTGTCATTGTGTCTATTGTGTCTTCTCTTCCACATTCTGTACCTCATATCAGCTTTCTTTCTCTATCCTCCTTGCATCTCTCTTCTCTTTCTTTCTGCGCATATGTGTATATATGTTTATATGATTTATATGTTTCTCTCTATCAGTATCTATCTCCCCCCCCCTTTCTAGAGAACGTTCTCCATCTCTCCCTCTATCTCTCTTTCTCTCCCTCTCTCTCTCTTTCTCTCTCTCTCTCTTTCTCTCCTTCTCTTTCTCTCTCTGTCATTCTCTCTCTGTCTCTCTCCGTCTCTTTGTGTATTTGCATTAAATCGTATCTCTCTATCTTCTCTTCCCCCTGCACATCCTCATTACGAGGAAGGAGCAATTTTTCTCTGAAATCAAAGTCGGATTGAGCTGTAGGGCTGGGAGGTAACTCCATCTTCTCCAAACAGTCGCGGGGCAAACAGCTACTCCCACTCAGTCGTACGAACTCTCTCTCAGGGCCACAGAGTGGGATGGGAGAAAGAAGCATGGCGGTGTGGATACCGTGTGTGCCGGTGAACAGTCTGTGAAGAGTTTTAGACCTCAGAATAAACCTCATTCATGAATTTGTTCTAGAAACATATTTCATGCTATAATTGCATTATTTTTTGACAAGTCTGAAAGCAAACTTGAATCATGTTTCCCTCAAACGTGTTTTCTAAAATTGCATTCAGCCAGTTATGGGTGGGAAGAGTTCCACAGTCGATTGAGTTTTGCACATTTGTGGGTGCATGTTAGCGGTGTGAATAATTTGTCCTCTAAAATGCGATTGAGGAGGTGATGTTTCGTTTGACCTTTTCACTCCCACATGATGTGTATGCACAATTATGTACTCTTATGTGTAAGTGTTTTGAGAGTGGTGCAGATTTTGTGACACAGCTGTTCTACGAAATATCATTTGCCCAGTATTAAATCAGTTACCAAAGAGAGTAATTGTCATTTCGGTGTTTAAACATGCCTGTAACTTAAAACATGATTAGAACCTTCTTCCAGAATTATGATTTGATATGAGAAATTTTTGCAGTCTTAGAGCCCACACTATGTATGTAGTTGTCATGCCAACTCTTGTATGCATTCACACTGTTATCTTTGCAGAGGAGAATGTAACCAAAGAAGAGATCTTTATCGCTGGAATGCAGGAAAACAAACACAAAAGTTCAGTGGACATTTTGAGAAAAATCAGACCTGCCTATGGACAGCTATATTCTTTAGAACCCTGAATAACATGCCCTAAAATGGGTGATTTAGAATTTTCCCTCTCTCTCTTACTCACATTGCTTTCTTCAAACTATTTTTCTGCTCCAAAATGTTGCTGATTTGGTGTTCTGATTTTCATCAATTTCAACTCGAAGAATCTTTGAATTTTGAGATAAATTTTGCTGCAATTTGCCTGTCACTACCTTTTTCCTGAATACATTTTTTTTTTTTTCTTGGCAAGGATGTAAAGTCTTTTCCTGATGTAATTTTGAATTTAACTCTTTGGTCAAACTTGAATGGTTGACTTACTGCATTGTTTGCCAGTTGGACATCATTCTTTTAAATTTTTACAACAGCATGTGAAGCTGATCAATATAAATATACCCCAGAGGGCAGTATGCATTGGCTTGTAAGCTAATTGATAACAAAAGAATATGGGGGCAGTTTGTAATAAGTGCAAACCAGTAAACTGATTCCTTCAATGCAGAGCTCATGATGCATGGTGAGAGCTCATTAGTGATAATTAGTGAATTCTCAAGTAATTAATGATTTTCTCCATCCATGCACAGTGTTCTGTGATTAATGCAGCACACAGGCTGGATTATTCCTTTTGCTGTATGGTAGTTACCTCATTTCAAGCTCAAATTTGTGGAAGTGCCACCACAGTGAAGTGTATTACATATCCCAGTATGCAGCTCAGCTCAGCACATAGACATTCTTAGTGTAGGTAGGACATTTCAGCACACAAGATGGAAGAAAGAAAAAACAACAATGTATGTTTCCAGGGATAATATGTGTTCAATTGCTGGCTAATATGAATGATTCTCAGCGATGATGGATTACTGTGAATATAGTGATAGTTCTCAGGGAGTAATGGGTAGCAACAGTGATAAGTGAAGGGATACATCCAAATTTAAGCCCGTGTAGGCTATGTCTTGTTTTTTCTTTTTCTTTTTACCCTCTTGAGCTTGTGTGATTGGCAAACAAGAGGCCATAAAATTCTCCCCAAGCTAACTGTGATGTAAATGGAAGCAAGTGGAGATGTGACATTTTCCCAGTTTGAGTTGAAGGTCTCTCTTGGTTGAGTCTCAAGTACACTGTACTAGTATTTTCAAAGACATAATATTCTTATACATATTTATACACACTCACATACATACACACACACACACACAAACACACACATAGTACAAGGAGTTTGTATGTGATATCTCCTTACGTAGAAGAAAGGTTTCATACATTGTATATTAATACGTGGTATGTTTCACCATGTCTTTTATTTTTGCACATAGTAGCGAGTCTACCAAAATTCACAAAATTAATAGCAAATTTTGCCTCCCATATCGTAAAGTCACTGTATATCGTCCAAAGGTGAGAAATTGCCAACTTTTTTGCTCAAAAAGTGATAATACTTCTCACTCTCTCAATGTGGATTTCGATCATGATTTCAATCACTTATAAAATTGTTGTGCAAATCTTTATTTTTGAAAAAGAAATATTGTACTTGCAAATATGTTGAGTGAACAGTAAAGTTATTTACAAAATCAAAAGCACACTATATCATGATATCCTAGTAATTTTTTGTTAGTGGATGTCAGATCTCTGAAGTATACCCAAAGTCTGCATTTCTTATTTCACACTGGAAATTACAATTTACTGCACATTTTTAGTCTCCTCAAAGATTGTGAAGGAGGAGGCTTCTTACACTTGCCATGGAGAAAGCCTAGTGAACTCAATTTAACCTTCCCCTGCAATTAGGACTTACCTGGACAGGAGGGCATGCTTGATCCAGTCTTTCTAAAGCTGGGCAACTTTTGCTGAAATATAATCTCTGGAATTTGCCCTAAAAGGTTTGCGTCTGAGGCAGGTATTGTTCCAGCTGAATGCAGAAACCCTTTGCATGATCTTACTCTGCTAAGACCAAATTACCTGTGCAAATCTCCTACTCTGTTTCAAATTCTTTCCTCTTCTTCTTTTGAGAAAACCAAAAACTGTCTGAAATGTCCTTTTGATTTTCTCCACACCTTAGTTTCCAGTGTCAAATTTCTTTCATTTTATCCTCTCTTATCCTTAAAGCCCAAGTATTTTATTGTTTTGGTAATGGGACATAGAAAAGAAAGAAAAGAGAAAGAAGGTAATAAGAAGAAGATAAATTAAAGTCAAAGGTTTTTTTTTTTCTTGAAGTTTGATACAGAATGTTCCATTAATCAGATCTGTGAAGAATTAACTAAAACGAGGCAAATTTATTGAAACTTCTCTGGAGAACTTACACACACAAAAAAAGAAACTGCTGACATATACATGTATATTATACAATAGCATGAAGGACTTGTGTATGAGTGTGGTAAATGTTCTTTCTTTTCGTCATTTTTACTGTTCCCCTCTCTACGTGATTGGCAGACCTTTAGTCTTGACACAATGTCCTGTATACACCTGAGATGTGCATGATATTATTTTGATACTTTTGAAATTGTTTATATGAAATGCTTTTTGCCTCCTACTTTCTGAATGTTCAGAAACTATATACTGCTTGTGCTATAATCTATAGTATAAATCCATTTCACATGTATGGTTTATGTGTGTTTGGATTTGGATGGGTCTGTCATATAGGATAGAGTAATATATCAAATTGCTTTTTTATCAATTGTGACCCTGCACCTCAAAACAAACAAATAGTGGCCAGACATGAATTTTTAGTTAAGACCATATTCTGAGAGAGCAGACTTTAAGCTTTAAAATGATGTATAACTCAAATCAAATGGACTCCCCTAACCTATCTAAATATTGGGAAGAAAGCACAAACTCAGGAAAAGTGTGAACTGAGAAAAGAGGCTCTGAAGTACAGTGTCTATTCAAGCGCTTAATCTTTACCAAACCATGCTGGCTGTGCGATGAATGGGACAAAAATCAGGAAGTAAACCACCAGAGTAACAACAATGAAGGGATTATCAGATTAAACTGAAATTAAGCATACCTCATTAACACATTCTGTCCATAATTAATGCCAACTTTCAAAGCAGTAGCACTATCCTTTCAAAAGTTATTAGAGTTGAAAGTGAAGAGTGTGGACAAGGTTTTTCAGAAATGAAAAAGGGATTCTGAAGACACACCTAATCACACTATTCTATCAAAAATGTTCGAGATAAACTGCTAAAAAAACACACTTTCCTGCCCGTTTTATGATACCAAATTTTAGCATAATGTAAAAGAAGACCCGCTCTTTCAGAAAATATGAAAAAGTCAAGTTCGGCTAGGTTGACCCATTTCACTTATTTTCAGACCTCACGCAAAATCAGTGTGTGCGACTTTTTGTTCGTTTTGAGGTGCACGGTCACAAATATTATCAGTTGTAGGAATGAGCCTTTCAGTGGTTCAGTTGTCAATTTGAATGACATGGATATTTCACACCAAAAGAATCAATTCAAAATGATGCAAATTTGAGAAACATTGTCACAAATTTCTTGCCCAAAAGAAGCAGCAAGTGACACAACAACTTTAAGAATCCTTAAAGTTGAAGTGAGCTTTTCTTTCTCTTTTAATTTGATTTGATTTGATATTTATCATCCCTTTGAGGGAAAATTGTATTCCATGGATTACAAAATCACTGCAATGGATTTACACAAACTCAAAACAAATTTTCTTTTCAAAGAGTGTGCCTTGTTGATGGTGTGAAGAAAGGTCACTCAAAGGCTGACCTCATCAGAAGATTACAAAGCCTGTCCAAATTTTCTGTAGGAAGCCATATTTTATGTCATCTCAGATTGCTGTCACTCACTCAGTTTGTGCAAACTTTTTTTCCAGTATTTTCCGTGCTTTGATTTATGACTGTCAAAGAGTGTTTTCATTCTAAGATCAGAAAAGCTTAAAATGAGACAGTGACATCAACTCTTGTTGTGTATGTTATTTGTGACCCGCTTCAACAAAAGGATTCAAAAGTCGGGGAGGACAATTTTCTGAAAATGACATGATATTATTTGCTTACTATTCCACTTTAATTTCACATATAACACGACTCGTAAAAGTACTCAGTTGTGGAGATATCAATGATTTTATTAGCGCATGTCGAGTGGTTTAGGAAATCAGCATTTTGAGAAAACCACCTTCAAAGTTTTCCTTCTAACGCTATCACCAGGATGCCACACGCTGACCAATAAGATCACCCCGTCGTTGCTAGGGGCAGAGTCTAGCTGCGGCGCTATATCCAAATCTTTGGACACGTTTCTGTTCCGTCGAAAGTCAAAAAATCATGGTCTAGAAAAACACTATTTTCTTGCCTTTCCTTCGATCATTTAGCTTCAAAATTTCAGCAGATGATAGATGATACATCAGACTACAAAACTATACCAAAAACAGAAATCCGATCATTTTTACCAATTGATCTGACTTCAAACTTGATTTTCTCGGCTCAGCCGTCAGCAACTTTAGATCCTTGTGTTATAGCGGGTCACATTTAGTGTGCAGGTACTCGTTATGCTAACAAAAGTGCATTGGTTTATGGCAACCCTCTTATTCAAAGCTCTCAACTGAATCAGAGGAAATGAAAGAGCTAGTGCCACACACACTGATGGCAGACACAAAAAGTAGCTCTGTTACAGCATCACACTGGGGTGACTCATTCTTATTTCTAGGAAAGGGGCTTGTTTCTTTCTTAGTAAAGAACTTGTTTCTTTCTTCCCTGTTAAAAAAGGTGAAATCTGACTTGCGGAGTAATAAGTGAATGCCATCATTTGTGCACAAAGCAGGAGAGAGTAGGTGTAAGAACACAAACAAAGGTGGACTAAGGAGCAAAAGCTAAATCAACATTTCCTAAGGGTTTTGTTTTCCAATCTCAGTTTCCATGTTCAAAAAGTAACGGTAAGCAAGTATTTTGCTTTCGGATTTTGCATTTCATGAAACTTAGTGGTGTAACCTGAGGGGCATTCCTACATGGGCAGGGTACAACACAATCAGATGTCTATCTGTCTACTTGTTATATTTTTTTTTTCTTCCAGTGAAAAGTAGATGTTTAAGAATCCAAGAAACAAAAAAGGGTAAATTCAATCTGTCAAGATGAGGCATTTTTGTGCAGCATACTTTCTGAAATCCTGCAAATTTATGGAAGTGTCGACAGGTAGCTTTGGCCAAAATGATGGAAGGATAATATTCGATCATTGCACGAAAAATAGAAACTTGACGGTATGCTGCATTTCCAGCTTTGGACTGGTGAGAGAAATGAAGTGGGAAGGTGGGGTTTGAGCTCAGTATGAGTGTTAGGTTTTGCTCACTCTCTCTATTTATAGTGCAGGGTGTTCAGATGCAAAAAATTTATACTAGAACGGTATGGCTCTACGATAAATTTACATGCTGAACGTTGACTAACGAAACGATGTATACATAAAGGAACAACGTATAACGAAACGATGCTCTTTCGAACTAGAACTTGATAATGAATCAGCATTCCGTCGTGTCCATTGTGCGTCTGAACGTATGGCGACCATAGAACGGTATAACTGGGCGGGGCTTAATGGGAGCGAGCACGAAAGGTGACCCCATAGCTGTCAATCATGACCATACCAGCATGCATAGTGGGAAACTGCACAGAACGTTGAGATTATTGTAAAACACAATATTTTCGAGGCACGAAATCTTCGCGAATTGGAGCTGACGGCCTTTTTCGCGGCATGAAATTTTCACGAGTTGCCTCTAATATTCAACGTGTATAGTGTAGACAAGAACTTTCACATGCATTTTAATTTTGCGAATCTTGGCTCTCACAAATTTTGCGAAATTAAAATGCACGCGAACATTCCTCATTTTACAATAGCATCTGAATGGTCTGTCAGCTGTACAATGATTCTTTATATGTCATTTCTTTATTGAGTTTTGGTATAAACTGGCTTGCGTCTGAAGGGGGGGGGGTTGGATTTGATTTGGCTGTAGAAGAATGGGTGCTGCATGTTGAATAGACATTCAGTGAGTTCAAAGTGGCTTTTTGTCAGTCTATGTAGTTTTAAATTATTGTTGTTTTCTTATAGTTTGCTCTCTCTTTTCAACTTTAATGGAGATGACCATGACAATGGCAATTTTTGGGATCCTCCTGAGGTGCAATACATCACAATAGTGCTGGTTGAATCAAAGAGCAAAATATCAACTATGCAAAAAGTAGATAATGCATACGCCAAATATTTAGCAAGGTTTTTATTTCTTATCCGCAAATTTCATGAGTCAGGTGCTATTCTTAACACATGAAAATATTAAATCTGATCCTGACATGAATACATGTATAATGTGCAGAACGGACTCAACGATTATAAATTTAACCCCTCGCAAAATTGTTGTGAAGTCCCGGTTCGCAAAAAATTAGACTTGCTAAATATATAGCGTATACAACTGTACAGTATATCAAAGTGCATCTGTATGCAGGGCTCGACACTAACGGTGGCCCGGTGGCCCGGGGCCACCAAAAATGAAAGTCAGGCCACCAAATTTCAAAAAAAGGCAAATTTGGTGGCCCGCCTTGGGCCACCAAAATTTTTTGAAAAGTGTGTCAATAAATTTGTAACTTTTTGCGCCGGAAATTAGCAGTTAAATTTGTTCAAAGGATGGATGAAAAGGACTGAATGAATGCCTGAGAGTGAGTGTTGCAAGTTTGTTGAAGTTTATTTATGAGTAGATATGTCTAACTTCTAATTCTTACTATCACAAATCTTAAATATTTGACTCATTAAAAAAAAAGGACTTTTAATGTTTTTTGTTGTTTTTTTTCGGGACACCAAATTTTTCTCTCGGGCCACCAAAAATTTGAAATTTAGGATTTTGGTGGCCCCATCGGGCCACCAAACAAAAAAGTTAGTGTCGAGCCATGATATCTGTACAGTGTAGGTGTGTGTGTGTGTGTGTGTGTGTGTGTGTGTTGCAACAGAAATGCTTGTTTTCATGAAGTATGTTTCATATATTCATGAACATTTATGACAAATGTTATGTATATGATATGTATTTTTTTAAAACTTATATTTTCAAAGGAAATGGAATTAATAAAAAGATCACTGAAAAAAATATGAAACCTTACAAATGCAACAAGGCAGAGATTAATTCATCCATGTACGAGTAGGAAGAGATCTCAGCTTTTATTTTTCTTTTAATAGATATTGGTATTTTGCCATGTTGCTGCCAACCTCCACAACTTAATTTTCTTGTTTTTATGAAAATTTGGCAGTTCGTTAGTGTTTCACATTCTCATTTGGATGATGTGATGAAGATGTGTGCTCTTACTGGAAAAGTTTCAATAAACTTGTAGATGCCATGTGGAATTCTGTGAAATCATGTTCATCAATCACATCTTGATGATTTTGTATATTTTGTTCATTACTCAGTTACCTTTTGTGTGGAGTCCTCTCAAGTTTTACAATGCCTCGACTCTCAATGACAAGCCTTATTGGCCCAAGCCCAAGTGCAGGTGCATCCACTGGATTTTTCCCAACAACTGGGGACTGTCTTCCATGGATGTTTGTCCTCTGTTTTGTGGTGTGCACATTCTGTGTGACTTGTCATTCACAGGCAATTATTGATACACATATACACACAAACACACACCATGACATATAGGGCCTATGCATATATAGGCCTACAGACATGTGCACGCACACCCACAGACCCACACATAAATATTTAATTCCATACAGCAACACAAGTGCAGGCAGAGGTGTAAAGTGGCTGCCTCTCTGGTCCATTATAGAGCTGTTCAGAAGGTAGAAATTACTTCATCTCATAAGTGGTTGCCATGGCAATGCCTCAGCTTACTGCCAAATGGTATAATTGCCCAGAGTCCTATTCCTAGTCATTTATGGATTTTATAATCTGTCACCCACTGCTTTTATATGGAAATTATAGGGTCAACGAAATCAATATGCCACAATAATTGTTCATGAGGATTGAGAGTGAAATTGGAGAGTGATCTTTTTAATTATCTAACCGCATTTTATTTGAAACAGTGCATTTCATCAAGAGTAGAGAGAGTAAAGACAAAACTGATGCTCTTGGATTAGTTGTGGTTTATCAGTTGAAACTAATGAAAAAGTGCAAAAAAATGCAGAGAAATTCTGCTGTCAAAATGATAATCGTTGAAGTGCAGTGAACCGATCTGCTCGCATTGTAGAACGACGGAGACAAATTTGGATGCAGGGAGGGGACTTGGAGCCGGATCCGAGGGGAGAGAAATGCATTCATGGCATTCTGTCTGACACAACGAATTAATCTCAGAATTGATTGGCTGCGCTTCCCTCTTCAGTCCGGCGGTTTCTATGACGACTTGTAGCTCGTTAGGACTCTCTCCGTCAGATGATGGCCGTGTTTGGGCAAACTTTGAGAGATTGGCGGACTCAAAAAATGAATGATATGCAGATAACAGATGGAAAATAGATAATGCAGACAGCCAGGTATAATATAGATGAGATTGCGATGGAATGAGGACAAACATATTGAAAATAAATACAGGTAATGGAGATGAATTTATGCCTAAATAGATGGCTGAATAAATACACAAATCTATAGATAAAACTAATGGTGTGTTGCAAGAAAACTGCAATCAATTGCAAATAATTGCAAATAATTGCTAATTTTGAAACAACCATTCTGATTGGCTCAGGGTCTGCCCTATTAAGAAGACATGCATGCAACAATGATTTTGATTGGCCAGTGACAATCAGTTGCAAGTTGCAATTGATTGCAACTTTCTTGCAACACCCCATAAGAAAGATCGAAATCACCATTAAATATTTTCAAATGCTGTGTCATATGAGCATGTTATCTTGGCAACTGAAATAGGATTTTTTTTTTCTTGAAAGAAATAGCTCGTTCATTTTCTTTTCTTTTACTGGGGTTGAGGATGAAATAGGACGTTGACTTTTGTGTGTCTGATTGTTTGCAAATCTGTAAAATCAGGTGACATTGCATTGGACTCCTTTCACCGAAGACTGATGGCTGTTATTTTGAAACAGCATTTCATGGACTGTGCTTTATCTTCGTTTGCTGATCTGGATGTTGGCGTAGTTTTACTACTCGGCCAGATACCAGCGGATTCTTGATTGATGATATTACCTCCTAATCGGCTCGTTTCCAGTAGGATGGCTCACCTCGGTGCCAAGAAATTCCAATTTATCGCACTTGCGAAACGAAAAACATGAGCCGTTGGCAGGAATCCAGCATGTATACAAAGATTTGGGGAGCATGCAGCCAGGAATTCCCCACTGAGTTTATCATGTAATAGGCTTAAAGGAATATGATGCCTTATTATTTTCTTTTTGTCAGTATGATTACAAAGCTGAAATATAACATAGGAGGATAGATGATTTATTCAGCCATGTTGCTTGCAACTACGTGAATATTAAGCAAGAATGAGACATCAGTACTAGAAATTATTATTGTTGTTGTATGATAAAGAAAACAATTTCATAATCATAATGATAACAACTGTTATCATGAAATGAATATAAGTAATAGTACTGATTGTTCATTTTGTGTAATTACAAAAATATGCAGTACGCACCTCAAAAAACCTCAAGTCCAGCTGGTTACTGATAATTCATGAGATCAGCCATTGAATTCACCACTTTTCTAGCATATTCCTCCCTGAAGGGACATAATCGTATGTACATGAATACTTTCTTGTTGGTGTGTGTGGCTTTAACTTGAACACAAACAATGTCTACAGACAGGAACCCGGTCTCTTTCCATGTGACCCTTTAGCTAGCTTTCTTAAATTTCCTTTAAAAAGAAGGAGGAAAAAATGTAGAAATTTATTTATATTTAGTAAGTGTCTGCACACATTGATTATTGATACAGTAGGCTCTCCACTTGGGGAATAAAGAAACATGCCGCGGAATGTTTGGTTTGTTTCAGCTTGCAGACGAGAACATTATTCTCTTTCAGGGGAGAATTTCATGTCCCATGAGGGGTGAAATCAGAACTTAGGACCTGCTCCAGAGAGCGGAGTGTTCGTATTTCCTAGTTAACCCTGCATCAGAAACGTGCGACCTCCTTATGTCGCTGGTAAAGTTGCCCCTTCCGAAAATAAATTTGTCCCGGCAAATTGTTGATGTAGAAAAATGTGCTCAGTACCTTTACTATATGCCATGTTGATTGACGTTGTGAAAGCAAAGCTCAATTTCACTGGCTGTGTGCAGGATTTTCATGGATCAGTTCAATGCTTTTGTGCCATCAAAAGTAAATTAGCATATAGAGAACTAACAAAGAACTAAACCTGAAAATTAATGTATTGAATGTTGTGAAGCATTTGAGTTGTTGTGAAATTAATATTTCAAATTCAAGTTAATGTTTATGTTTCTAATTTTAATAGCACGCGGTTTTCTTATCTATATTTAAGGCTTTAAACTGGATGTGTTCTGTGACAAATTGCAACTTTTAATTGATATTGTAATTTTAGACTAGTTCATGAAAGTCAGCACATCTTTTGATGCTGCTATTTTTTTTCTCCAAATTTTGCCAAACTCTCTATCATTTATCAGGTTAGACATGATTTTGTCAGGGTGTTTTGTTTTGTTAAGTTAATAATTTTCTTCTAGAGTTCATCATGAAAAGCAACAAAGAAATCCCATTCGGAGGTGGGAGGATAGAATTGGTCCTTTAATTGATGTCCCATGTACAAAGTTTAGTGAATTACGAGTGTGTTGATTGATGGCAAATTTGTATGTAAATGAGCAGGGATGATGAGGATGGAACGGACAGTGATTGTCTGTCGGCGGTAAAGTGGCAAAGCATATCCAAATCAGGCCCCCGTAATGGAGATGCTGTATCAACAGAACCCTAGAGTACGCCATAGATCACCCGGATACCAAGGGAATCATCATCATAGCAACCAAGATAAACATCCGTGTCAGTTGTCTTCTTCTCTGTGCGATCCATTGTGTCTCACCCAGCAGTCTGTAGGCATTAGTTTTCCCATTAATATCCATCTCCAGGGGGAAAGGAAGGATGGATATGTCTTGTCTAGCTTGGTGCTAGTTTTTATGTCCACCTCTGACATAAATACGAATGTAAATGATGATATATTCCACTCGTAACTCTGACATAAATGCAAATGTAAACCATGATGTATTCCACTCGTAACTCTAACTGCACCTAACTTTCTGATGGGCGTGTCCCACTAGCTTGCTCCCCTGTCTGATTGGCACAGACATCCTTCAAAAGATTTGATAACTGGGATTATGTTGTCATGTCAACCCTAGTGTAGTTGCATCATGATAAACTCCTTTGCCTAGGACTGTCCGCAGTGTTATACATTAACCCGTTGAGGACGGACTGATTTTGCTACAACATGCATTTCCCATAGACACCTGCCCTAGTACACTACGGACTCGTCCTCAATGGGTTAAAAGGTTCGTCTGACTTCAGTCTTTATCCATTTAGAGTGAAATTATATGAATATTACAACTGTGCAAATAACAGCACAGTTTGATGAAGCATGGAAGATGAAAGGGAGAAAGTTACATTGTGATAGAGATATGTACTATTTATTTCTGTCAAAATAAATTGCATTTTAGCAACGTAAGGTAGTGACAAAAAAAAGGTCACAGCGAAGGAAAGTGTTTGTAAGTTGCCTAAAATTTGATGTTTCTCTTTTGGCACACAAAAATATAGTATTGTTAAACTTCTTATCTTTCTTATGTTCATATTCAAGAATCTATGGCAAGACCTCAGGAATTCATGAGGAAGAAAAGTTAGGAAAGTACGTAAAGTTCTGGTCCTTTTTTAGTGTGTGTGTACATATTTTCAAGCTGGCAGAGGCATAACATTGAAAAAATGAGTCATGTGTGTATCCATGGATGAATGAACACAAAGAGCAATAACTTCAAAACAGATTGAAATAGCCATTGCATTGTATACCAAATAATGTTACAGGTTATCACAATAACCCATGGCAGACCACAATGATCCTCTCAAGCAATCCTGTTTTGCCAAATATTTTTTCACCCAAAAGGAAAACCTTTGCCCAATGTTTCTCAACATGACCAAGGAGGTGAAATACTTTAGGATTAACTGTTAGCAAACTATCACAGCCCTGAAGAAATGGTTTAAGCCAGCTTACCTTCATTGGTAGTGGGTGTAATGGAAAAACAATACAAAACAAAACAAAATAAAGTAACAACAGTAACTTTTATTTGTAGGGTATCAAAACTTTGAGAAGCATTGAAGAGAGAGGGAGGGGGAGGGAGAGGGGGACGGGGGAAAGGGAGATGGAGAGATCAACCTTTTTTAATGGAAATTAACCTCTAAAGTACAGTTGATCTGAATTGATTTTTTTTTATTTAATTAAAGGGGCATATCAGGAAAAAAGTAAAGAGACAGCAGACAACAAATATCCATTTGATGTTCATTTTTTATTTCATTCATTCATTCATTCATTCATTCATTCATTCATTCATTCATTCATTCATTTTTCCATTTCCAACAGAAGCATATAAATATTTTACAGAAATTGAATACATAAATGTTATCATAATACAAAATGAAGGATACGTTTACTAAACATTGTATACAAGATATACAAGTATACGGAAATGCTGGAAATGGGGAGGAATGCTAAAAAGCAGTGCTTGTTGGGTGCATTCCCCCACATCTAAAGAATATTCGACATCTAAAGAATAACCTAGCTCCTGGGCATTTGATTGGAATGTTTGCATGATGGAAAAAAAAATAATCATGTGCTTTATTGTCATTGGAGCATGGACTAGAATCAGTTGAATCAAACAATTAGTAAGGTAGATCACCTTCAAATTCATTAAGTATGTAATTTCACTTTCATCATATTGAATGTGTAATGCCATATTGTTACATGTCAATGGCATAGTAATTCACTATGCTGTATTACAGCATAAATTTTATTAAAAACAAATTATACAATGTCAAACATGTTTGAATCAATGGAATGAGTAGAGATCTATGGAAAAAATTGAGTATATGCATGATAGGTATGTGATATTGTGTTTGATCATAGATATATTATGCATCAGATTAGAATTGACAAAAACAAATGAATGGAAATTCAATCAGGTTCAATTAGTTTTTGCTGGAGTGAATCAAATAAAAGCCTTTTGGATATTACTTGCAAACAGATGTCGATAGTCTGTCATCTGGTATTGCAGTGTTGGTAACTGGGCCATCAAATCTGAAGAGAATGGAAAAGAGAAAGTTATCTTCGTGTTCATATCGCATGGGATGGATTTACAGATTTCTCTCCTTTAAATCTTGTTTGCGGTTTGTATTGTGTTTTGAGGTTAAGTATGTATGCACGGTATCCACGGGGGTCCACCGGGGTTTGAAACAAAAAGCCGTATCAAATAAATCAAGGATTCTTGTCAGTCATGCCATATTCATATCCTTTAGGGACATTGAAGATTTGCATTTCACTGTGGTACTGTACCGATCTACCTGCTTGTATGCCAACCAATGCCACTTTCAAAGGACTAATATGATTCCAATTGTTTTGAATGATAACAGTGACATCAAACTAGTATCTATTTGAAAATGTGAGAAAATTTTCACAAAATCTATGTGACATGCAAAATGTCTCTAATCGTCGATTTCCACTGGTCACTAGTTGCATATTTCAGTAGTAATTTGTGCCAGGAAAGTATGTTAGAAATATTACAGTAAATTACCAGCATAGTTTACAGTTTGTTGTATTTAGTCACAAAACATTGCCCCGTATAGTATTGTGATGGAAAATCCTAAGCCTGTGTCTTCAAAATTCTTGTTCCATGAATGAGGAAGCAGCCAGCGTATTCTGAGAGAAATATCTTTAGTGCAACATGAATGAGTTTTGAATCTGATGTAGCAGCTAAAGATGGCTGCTGCTGTTTGCTCAGAGTTGGCTTTCAAGAACAAATCCTGGAATAACATAATCCAGAGGGAGGAGGGAAAAGGAGAGGGAGGACTCAAATGCCAGAGGTGTCATGTTTGCCTTAAGGGCTTTTTACACTCGCAAATTTTTGCTTAGTCCCGTACCAACGGTGGGGCTAAGGGGGGACCTTAGCCCCACCGTTGGTACCGGACTATCCTTAGCCCACTTTCTGCTTACACTCGTTTTTGCGAAAGTGGGCTAGCCCCACCGATAATCCCGTACTATCTGGCCCTGCAAAATAGCAGGGTTAACCCCGCAAGTGCGGTGCCAAGCAAACGAGTGTAAACAGAACGAAAAAATAATCCTGGGCTAAGCGACGGAGACGAAGTCCGACCCCCCACTGACCAATCAGAAACGAGATAATCAAGTGCTGCCGGTGTGTGCGTGTACGTGTACAGTGCACAGCGTAATCATGAATATGCATGTGGTTTTGAAAGTACCGGACTAAGAAATACGAGTGTAAAAAGGTCAATTTTCTCCTTATAGCCCCGGACAAGAGCTTAGTACGGGACGTATTGGCGAGTGTAAAAAGCTGAAAAAATTGGTATGGGACTAACGATAGTCCTGGGTCAGAGAAAGTATGGGGTTAAGAAACACAAGTGTAAAAAGGGCTCAATTCCTCACTGGGAGGAGAGGGGGAGGGCCCCACCCAGTACCCCACCCCACCCCACCCCAACCAAACTCACTCCACTCCACCATATTTATCTGGTGGTAAAGGGGGAAGAGGTTGTCTTGACTGTTATCTCAAATACATTTTTTTGGCTAATTTCTTGTGTTTCTCACTCCAGACGGAAATTGCATGAGAAATTTTAATGTTGCAATGATAAACCATCAAAATGCATAAATCCTTATTGTTCAATGGTACATTATCCCTTGACCTGTTGTCAAGATATGATGAAACAATATTAACTTTTTTTCAATTATTTCCAAACTTCAAGGTCAAGTTCTCATTTGATGCTTTTAAAATATTTGTTTTTCATAAATTTTTAGTGTTCAATGGTATATTATCCCTTGACCTGTTATCGAGATATGTTGAAACTATTTTTTTTTCAATTCCTCCTGAACTTCAAAGGTCAAGATCTCATTTGATGTAAAAAGAATAATTTGTGAAATTTCTTTTATTTTCGTAAACTTTTTTTCACATCTTAAATAATATAGAAATTCCATCTAGAGAAGACAGCACATATATACTTAAATAAAACTTTTAGAAATTGATAAACATAATTTTTGAAAATTTTGTCCAGTTTTCTCCAAACTTTCACTGTGTGTCGCATCGATCTTTCTGCAACTGCTCAACGCACACTGTATGTCAAGGGAAACATTTCCCTTGAAGAGCTTAGCCTTGCTTCCAGTCACTTCAGGATTTCTCTGCTTTGCTAGCTTATTCCACAGTCATCTAGATATGTATATATACTTTCTGAGCTCTCGCCAAAATACTGCATATAGGATCGTCAAAATGTTGCCGAAACATGCTGCCGTGAAAAACAAGTTCCGGAGCCCCAAATCCGTGTGGACCCCCCAGTGGATATCAAGTGATACCAGACTCGGATTCAACATTGCTACCAGGAGCATGGGGGAAGGAAAAAGATGTGTCTTTTGTAACCATGGAAACAAGAAATTCTCAAGTACATGGCTGATTTGTGAACTGCCTGAATTCAGCTGTTCCTTGATCCAGGGAGATTTGAAATATGTGTCACAGGAAATTTAGACCTGACACTTTCCTACTTCTGGTGGCAAAAGAAACATCAAGCTGAAATCTTGTTGCCAGGTGATACTTTCTGCTGCAGGTGTAGTCAGTACAATCGTATATACGGGTAATGGCCGCTGTGCATGTGTGTTCGAGTTTTATGAATGAGAGGAGTGGGAAGCATCGTCCTTCCATCCATTACTCAAACCCATCCCTGTCTAGGAGAAATAAACTTCTGTATATTCAATTTGTACTTTTTTTATGTGTCACACATATAATGTTTTCAGCTTGTTCTCGATGTGCTTTTAATACAGTTGGAAGTAATTTCTGGAGTTGCTTGCTAGGATGTATAGACTGTATGGGAGATGGAGATGTAGGAATTGTAATAATAGTTATACAGTTTGATTTGTTCAACCATCTTCTCTAGCTCCCGTGACAACAGAGATACAGACTTATGATATTCAAGACCACCATAAAGTCTGTTTCTTCTTTAAGGGATAGTTAAATGAATAATCTTTTATTCAAACAAGATAGATTTTTCCTCAAGAATGGGGGTATTGAGCATAATTCACCTTTCAGCAAAACAGTAACACCTACCGTCATGTGCATAACTGTTTTCCACTGTAAGAACAAAAGTTCTGTATTCCATGGTCAAGAAAGTGGCATTTGCTATCAAGTCATAGGACATTTTAAATGCCAGCCCCATGAAGTACTGTGCATGATTCTTTCAATCTGCTCTACTTTAAGCAGTCACCACATATGGTATGTAAACAGAATCTCTGAGAAGCTGTATGCTTGTCAACACCGTAACTCGCATGTTAGCGACGTACAGCCTGCCCTCCGGTGGCCTTTTCCTCCTCCACATCATCATTACAGACGACTCTGCGGAAATGTTTAACAAAGTCTGATGTTAGCTAGATCAGCATTGTACAAAACATTATCATCACTTGAACTAATCTGCTGCTCTTTGAGATTGTGACATCCCTATGGACATTAACGTTGACATTCCAGAATCCAGTTGGTAATGAACCTGAGAAAATATGTTGTTCAATTTTTCTAACTAATGATCCCGTAAGATTTGAGGTGAATACTCTTCTCAACCCTTCTTGTTAAGGATCGTTCTCCTCTTCCATCTGGAGGTTCATTGTTGTCATTGATCGGGGGAAGCTCAGCTGGAATTTATTGGGTCAATCCTGATTAAGAACTGTTGCAATATTCGTCTTCGTTGGCCAGTTTTAAAATTGATACTTGCTTCTATCATCGCCCAATCAAATTTTAATCTCTGCCCGGAATCAAGGCCACTAGGCGGTCTGACCATGTACCGACCAGGCATGGAAATTAAGAATGTGTTGATGGATTCCAGAAGGGGCTTTTTCTTTTTACCTCCTTTCCTTTTTCTAAAAACAGGATTTTGTAAGTGGAGTCTGTTGGGCAGTTTTGATGAGTGACTTCTTTACATAGATCACGTTGCTTGGATGTAACAAATTTTTGTTACTTTCTTCTTTGTCATTTTTGGTTTTCTGGTCTGAACCAATTTTTGGGGTATGAATAAGGTCAAGGGTAGTTGTGTTTGGTGACATCAAAAGGGAAGGGATCACTGAGAGAAGGTTATTCTGAGTGAGTTAGCTTTGGGAACAAAAAGAAATCAGTGGTTAAAGCTTGAGAGAGCTGGAGGGAAAGTGAACTGTTGAAATAAAGTAATAAAGTCTTTTGTTTTTAGCATGGGTTAGAAAACCAGGTGCGAGCATGGTTAGCAACAATAGTATGACAGATATTCGGACCGGATGAGGTTTTTCAGATCCAGTTTCCAAGGGGATAAATGGTTAATATATCGCACTTCAATAATCTATAAGGTAATATGTCTAGTGAATCAACCTTCAGAGGAAATCTCTCACTGTGCTTTTACACATACCGTGAGAGCTTAATTTGAATGCTGAATTACAAATATGATTGCAATTATGGTTGAATCATCATTTGTTCACACGACCATGAGCTGTATGATCTGCTTTTGGCTGTTGGGAGGAATTTATATTAGTGAAGTCGCATGACATACAAACTGTAGGCCTACACTGTGACTTTTCTGCAGTGAGCGTTCAAATAGGAAATAGTCAAAGCAAACAGCACATGAAGTTAGAAAAGTTGCTTTCTGATCTGTGTTTTTTATGATGATCATCGGACGGCTTTTAAAGGGGAAGGCTAGTAACTGATCAGTGGGAATCAGTGGAAATGCTGGGAGATGATTGTTCCAATCCTTATGGGATTCATTCAAGAGTTCATTGTATATCTATTGTTGTGTGAAAATGATTTGCTTCAGAACGGTCTAATATTCAAGTAATGTGCAGATTAATGCTCCGTCACTGACCAGGGATGCTAACCTGGAAGCATTAAACTGCACATTACTTGAATATGAGACCATTCTGAAGCAAATCATTTTCAAACAACAATAGATATACAATGAACACTTGAATGAATCCCATAAGGATTGGAACAATCACCTCCCAGCATTTCCACAGATTCCCACTGATCAGTTACTAGCCTTCCCCTTTAATAGAGAAGTTTGTCTAGGAACTTTGATCAAAATGCATTAGTATTCTTGATGTTGTAATTTTCACTGTAAAAGGGAATGCCCCTTCTCATTACCTCTTTGACTTGAAGATTTGATAACTTTCCATATTATACTTTTTACATGGCACATCGAGTTTCCTAAGGAACTAGGTTATAGAAACTTTCCCCGTAGGGATTTTTTTTTTCTGCAGAGGGATGATGACACATGTGTAGTGTTACCAGTCTGTCTCGATATTCCTCCAAAATTCATTGGGACAGAGAATTATTTGTAAATCATGGATTTTTTTCTTTTCTTTTTTACTCCAAAGCTACCAAGGGCAAGACTTTGTTTATGACCATCCTGGCTTCTGGGTAATAGTCACTGGAGTCGATCGGTTGGTAAGGTGGTTTTGGTAGCATCTTTGGCCACCCAGCCATCTCATCACATTTCTAGAGGCATTGGTTACATGTCCCTGAGGTCTATCTGGTGACATAGGAGTTCCTACTGGTTTCTCCTTTTTCCATTCTCTAGTCTACCAAGCATCCATGTCATTGCACTTCGTCTAATTTAGGGGGAGGGGGGGGGGGGTAGAGTGACGGGGCAGAGTGGAAGAAGTAGGCCAACATTCGAGTTTTGTCAACAAAGTTACCATGTTAACATAAAAAAACTGTGGGAGGGATTATCCTCACCCGAATATTGTGACCAACATCACGTGTTGAAGGGGAAAGAAGTTCTCTGCTTTGATATGATTTGGATCCAGACCCAGTGGCAGATGGGGGGGGGGGGGGGGGGGGGGGAAGCACGCTGGGCGTGTGCCCCCCTTTAATTTTTGTTAAAGCACAAGAAACAAAAAGGAAAAAAACTTATTGTTGTAAAGGCCCCCCTTACGGAATTCCTGGATCTGCCGTGAGACCCCCAGCATCCAGGTAACTCACTTTCCTGTTAAAAACAAATAAACAAAAACAACCCTCTTCTTGTAGTGCAAAAACCCTGTGTTTTCTTCTTCTTTTTTTTTTTTTTTTTTTTTTTGTTCCAAGTGGTACAACATGCATGAGCTACATGTATGGCTAGTAAATCATCATGTTCGAGCAGTTTTTTTTTTCCTCAAGCCGAGAGTATGACCATCTTTCCTATTTATGGAACAGAAAGCCTGAAGACCATAGTCAACAGTTTGACCTTTTCCAAACGGATGGCTGATAAATTTAGAGAAATGATGCCCCTTTTGCTCTTTGATCACAATGTACTTTGAGTTAATCATAATTTTGAATCTGTTCCCTATCAAACTCTAAGGAATGAATTTATGACAGTGATGATGATTATGATAATAATAAAGTTAATGATGATAAACGTAATGGAAACATTATGACAATGAAATTGAATGTTAATTCATGTGATAAAAACTTCAAAATCTCATAGAAATGTCTATAAACTATCAATGAACATTATCTGTTTTGCTGTTGGACCACAAATGCTTTTTAACTGAGACTCTACATCATAAAATGCAAATTGAAAAATGAGTAAGGTTTAAGATATGGTTTTTCTTTCCCCTGCCTTGAGCGGAAATGATGTACGATGTCTCCATTGGAATTGACAACTTGTTTGTTGAGGGTTCTAGGATTCCCCCTTAAGAGTTTCAGGTACATTGACCCTTGACCTCCGATAGGCTAAAAGGGGCCAGGGAATTTTGAACCCTGCTGTCATCAGAGAGGAAAATTCCAAGATACGGACCAAATGCTTTCTTGAGGATGCAAGTATGTGTGGAGGGGGGAGGGGGGTTATCACTTTGGGATTCTTATCATTTTTTCCGCCTTTAGTTATTCGTCAAACACCAGTACATCTGTTGTCAGTTGTAGAGCTGAAACAAGGAAGATGAAACAAGGAATGAGTGTTAAGTGTAATGTGCATCATTTGTTCATGCTTGTTTGTGGAGAATGAGAGTGAAAGTTTTAAAGGGATGATACAGTTTCAGTTGAGATAGGGCTTCAGGATCAAAATGTCTCTGACAATGATTTTTTTGAGATAATGAGAAATGTCTTATGAAATATGAAAGAACATACAATTCTAAGAGGAATTTAAAGTTTATTTGATGAAAATTGGTTTTGAAATGCTTGAGACATCAAAAACAATGCAATCCTAATAAAAGGTGGGACCCAGCTTTTATTGGGATGGCTTTGTTTTACTTTGTTTTTGGATATCTCAGCCATGTTAATACTGATTTTCATCAAATAAACTTTGAATTCCTCTTAGAATAGTAAGCTCTTTAACATTTCATGAAATGGTTTCTAACTAGGCCTATCTTGCAAAAAGCTAGAAGCTAAATCCTCACCTCAACTAATACTGTAGGCATACCATCCCTTTAAGAGCTTGTGCTGAGAGGGTTACTGCGGATGTAGCACTGCTCTGAATTGTTGGACGTTGTATGGATTTTAGGAGGTTATCTCTTGCTTAAGAATGGGCTCAAAAATTTGTGGTCATCTTTGAAGTGTAGGATGTCTCGTGAATGAAACTGGTGAGTCAAAAAAAAAAAAACCTGAAAATTTTCAAAATTTATGGAAGTTGGTATTCCCTGTCATATGATAGACATAAGACATTAGTTGTTTTATGCTTGCAAAAGGTAGCCTACCAAATGTACTCGTGCAATAACATTTATGTAACTTAAGGTTTGAAAGTTTCACATTTTCCCTACTTCAAAATTTGAACAGATGATACCAACACATCACATCTTCCCCCTTTTTCAATACAGTACTTAGATTATCATGATGAATGTCATTATTATTTTTTGTGAAGCTATTGCAGCCCTTTTCATCCAGAAGTCATTGTTGCTCGGTTATTTCAAAAATTCAATGATTTTTTTTGTGAAGAATAGGCCTCTATGTTATTCTATCTAATTTCATGTCCAATAAGTGAAATTTAGTTTTTAAAGATCTGTATGCCTATATGTTACCTCATTGGGAGACTTATCATTTATGCCTTCCAAGTTAAATATGTCAAAGTGACTAGCGGTAATAAAACTTATCAGTGAAGATATTGGCAATTTTAAAATTTCAAAATTTCTTATACAGTTTGAGAAGTTTGATAGAACCTCTCAATCCTATGTATGTGAGTTAATACTGTGAAATCAACTGTAATTTTTGTGGTATTGAACTGTGATGAATGAGGCCCTCATTGACTTTAAAAGATTAGGAATAGAGATGTTCTGGTGTAAGAAAGAAAATCAACTTTACAGCAGTGCCTCCCTTGGTGACAGCAGCTGAAACTTTGAGCCAATTAGCTTTGATGAAGAGGATAGCATGTGTGCTGAACCAATTGCCTCCAAAATATATTAAGCGCCCCAAAAGTTGAGACGTGGTGAGGGGGTTTCTGTAGATAATAGTTACGTTCAGACGGCAGGCCCTAACCTCGAGGTTAGGAAACCTCGAGGTTTAGCTCTTGCCCCCTAACTATGATGCGTGTCCACACGACGAATCTTAACCTCGAGGTTACGAAACCTCGAGGTTAAGCTTCTGCCCCCCCCCCCCCCCCCCCCCCCCCCCCCCCCCCCCGTAACTACGAGTGGGTCCCACTCGATGTTAAAACCACAAAACCGGAAGTTTCAGCCCACACTGCTAACAAGGCGTCTATTTATTCTTTAGTCCAACCCTGTCCAACCCTTACAGGTACTCTTTTTCTCTGTCATGGTATGCAGGGATAGCACTGCACTGATGACTTTATGCCTTTATGAAGATATTCATCGAAAACATTTTTTTTTTTTTTTGCGTCGGAGAAGAATATAGAATACAGTAGAGAGTTCGACGTGTTCAGTTTCAGAGATCAAGCGCATGGGAAGAAAAGATGATGTTGTGTCGTGCGTCATAGGCTTTTCACGTGTATATATAGTGTATTTGTGGTGTACGTTTGGGAGGTTGCCCCGGAAGCAGATGGAAATTGTGGGGGCTGGAGTTTACGGCGAGGTCACTCTTAACTTCGAGTTCATTGTTTTTTGTGTCCACACGGTGCTTAACTATGAGTGGGGACCCCCCGCGGCTCGTGGTTAGAGCGCTAACCATAAGATTTCTCGTGGCTCGAAACATCGAGCAAACCTCGAGGTTTGCTAACTACGAGTGCGTCTTCACGGTCCCTAACTACAAGCTCTAACCTCGAAGTTTCCTAACTTCGAGGTTAAGGGCTCCCGTCTGAACGTAACTTATGAGTTAAGATATCATCATCGCTAACAGTTTATGTGCTTATGTCCATTAACCTAGCTTTTGCTTGATTGTATTAACACATGCATGGACTGTTGAAGAAATTAAACGATAAAGGAAGTGATTTTTCTTTTCTTTTTCCAGGCCACATATGTTTTTCTGCATTATGGATATAACTGTGCTTTGCTCATTTTGACTCTTACATTCTGCTAAGATACTTGGGTTATGATTATGCCTACTATGCCACCCACTTGCCACAGGTATGGATATCACTCTCTAGTGTAGGGGAAATCTGATTAACCCCTTGTGTCCTTGAGGTGTTGCAATTGCATATATGGCACATAAAACTCCATAGTATTGTATACACTGTTCGAAGTCTGTGGCATGGAAAGCACAGGAACCTTTACTAGACGATTTGAATAGACTGGAACACTGGCACTGACCTGTGATTAGCTTTTGGATGATTTCCTTGAACTAAACACAACTTGGCTACATTGACTGACGCAAGACCTGTGGTGTTGCTGAGTGTTCTCTACTTGAGAAAGATAGAACTTGAGTGTGAAGTAGGAGGAATTTGCTTGTGGGTGACAGCTCAGAGAGTGACCATGGGTGCTAAAAAAAGATGACCCATGGGGGTTGATTCTAAACCTCTGTCAGCTTTCTGATGACTCATCAAGGGCTTTTGATGGGTATGAGATATTAAAGGGGGGAAAAGCACTGTTTGCTGAACTTGATCCTTTGACCACACATGACTCTGGGAGAGAGGCAGCCATTATTGGTTCACTCTCAAGTGTCAGTTTGGGGCATGGTGTCTGTTTTCCCAAGACATTAAGGAGAATTATGACAGGAGATTACAGCACTGATTCCACAGATAGCTGATGATGAATGGGAAAAATATGCAGCATTTATCTTTAGGTGTTAGAATCAGTGTCACCTCACTGAAAGCACATGATCAGTCAGGTGACATAATGATTTAGTCTCTCGTCCAGACATTTATCTGGCACTTGTCAAAATTATATTATCTGAATTACCTACATCTGTATGATAATGCCCAGTATAAAAGTCAAAAGACTTGTCGAGGGCTTTCAGCAGGTCCAATTCTGAGTCTGGAAAGTTGATGTGATGTATCTATGGGGTGGTCAGTTAATGCAGTCTGGATTAAATTTATTAGGAATGATATTTATGTTTGCAATGGTAGGCCCTATATCCTCATAATTGCATCACACTCTTGTTGTTGGCTTCTTAAACTAATCAGTATATTCTCTACCAATATTTCTTGAAATATCAAAGACAAAATCCACCCCAAAATAAATAGACTTCAAAAGAAAGAGAAATATACTCCCTACAGAATTATGCATACATTACTGAATTTGCATAAGAAATAAAAGGAAGATATGACATTTTGACATTTCACATTTTTTCAGAAAACATTTCTTGACCAGTCCTTAAGAATATTCAAATCAGCTAGTTGACAATATCATACCACATTACCCTAAAAAAATTGTGAAGGTATGACATCATCAACTCTCTCATTTGAATATTCATTAGCACTGATCAAGATATGTTTCCCCAAAATATGTGAAATTTTAAAATGTCATATCTTCCTTATTTCTTATCCAATTTTAGTCATTTTTGCATCATTCTGTGGAGAATATTTCTCTCTTTTTTTTTTTGAAGTTAGGATTCATTTTTAGAGTGGATTTCTTCTTTAACACATGGACAGCAGCCTAATGGCAGATGAGCCTTGCTTCTGTATAACCGGTTTACCATTAGGTCTACCTTATTTGGGCTGGAAAGATGAAAGTTTAATACCTTCCCTGGTGTCTGATTGTTAAATTTTCACCTTCTTCACCATTTCAACTGAGACTTGAAATTAGTTTGATGTTGGGAAACAGCTGAAAATATTTCAGGAAAGTATTCAGAAAAACTTTACCTTTTCTACTCTGGAGTTAAGGATAATGAGATAGTTGATAACATTTTAATGGTGACTTAAAAACAATGATAAAATGTTGCTGTGCCTGGAATATGAAAAGGGTTCTGCATGTTGGTGAAATGATGTCCCACATGGCAAAATATACACTGTTTGGCAAAGTCAACATTTTGGTGCTCGGTCTTCATGCACCTGTTTCCATGCAGTATCACTACCCCAAAATATAAGGCAACATGACAAGCGACATTGTATGTTTCTTGAAGACGGTGTGACATGTGTTAGAAATGTCTGCAGTGCTATATTCTAAACTGCAACAAATGTGATATTTGTGGAAGAACCTGCGGTGGTTGGCACCAGGGTAATGTTTCACCCATTTAGCAGTGATATTATATCAATCAGGACAGATTTAGACACAAATTTCTGCCCGCTGTTTTGCACCTGTCACTATCAGTATTGTGTCTGTCCTCGTGTGCTGGCCTGTGATTGGGTAATTGTTTGTTGCCATGGCGATGGAATGAGTTATGTAGATGGTAATGACCTCTGACAACTGACATGTTCCCAGTTGCCTTATTGTGTGTAGTCTGTGGGGAATATAAACCCAGCTACAGTTTCTAAAATTGCATGTGGGCTGCAGGACTGGTATCAACAAACACTGGAAAATATATGACCGAGTACTACTTCTTGTTTGGCTTTCTGAAATTAACAGAACTGATGAAACAAGAGAAAGGAAGACTGAAAGCTGAAGGTCTTCATGATTTCTTTTGTTCAGTCATGACTATAAAGTTAGTGGCTTTTGTGCTGAAATCATTTTGATGGTGGCAGTTTATAGATAATGATGACCATGATGGTAATGATTATGGTATTGATGATGATATTGATAATGATAGGCCTAATGATTAATGGTGATATGATGATAATGATTGATAATGATAGCTGGTCGATGGAAGTGATGGTGATATCAGTAACAAGAATTGCTTTGGTTGTTCTTGTGATTGCCCTCAATGTTTTAGGAAATGTATTTTACCTTGCCACTAGAATGGAAGCTTTAATTAGAGCAGCACCTGTTCTCTGCAGCTATTTTCATTTCATTATGCTTTAAACATTATCCAGATCCTGTTCAAAAGAATACAACATCACTTACAAAGAGAAGAGAGGTGTAGTAGCAGTCCTTGTACAAAAGATTTGATATTCATAACATCCAACACACCAAAAAGTTCCAGGTTGCAAGTTACATTGCTTGTTACACATGCAACAATTACCTAATTTTTCAGTCACACATGGAGACATCTGTATGCAATGTGTGTAAGGTAGACAGGTTTGTGCTTTAATACTGAGTCTTTACATGACTGATTGGTGGTCAGCCACTGCCTCTTGCATTGAGACATGGCTCTCTCAGAAATGCTATGAATTCCCCCATAACCCTTCTATACTTTGAGTCAGTGTATGAGCACAATTTGACAGAAATATCTTTGTTGTGAGAATATTCAGCATTGTATTTTCCAATAGAGGAAAAGAGGGCCTGGATGTACAAGACTATATTCCATCTTCTACTTCAGTGGGTTCAAGTCAGACACTGCATGGATTCAATAAGAGTGAGAGGTGAATGACCCAGGATCAAGAGTAGATATGTTTGCTCCGATATCATACTGTATGTATAGGCCTAGGATGTATGATTGTGTGTGTGTGTGTTGGGGGGGGGGGGGAGGTTGGGGGAGTATTTCTAGATGTAAACTTGATATTGCTGTACCTCACTATTTTCCCTTTCTTTTGTACAAGTCAAGAAGAGAGTTACATATGTACCTAAAAGTCAAAGGAGTTTTGAATTTGGCAAAAAGGAGTGTGTGTGTGTGTGGGGGGGGGGGGGGGGGGGGACAAGATGTTGGTATGAAAGGAGTCATAATAAAAAGAGAACACTGAAGGCTCACTGAGCAAGAATGCATCAAGCGACCTGGAGGTCAATATTATGAAATGTTATGACCATCTGAAGGGCAGTTGGTCAAGTATACCAAGATATCCCATGGGCATCTCAGAATACCTCATGGTCATGTCAGGTAATGTCCCATTGTGTCTGCAGACCTTGTTTGTCTTGAACATGAAAATTTCCCAAATCTCCTCACTTTCTGGGATACATTTTCCCTCTTCATATTCTTCCTCCAGACTGTGAAGGGCATGATGCTCAAACACAAATTCTGACTATGGAAGAAGTCAATTCATACTTTCATGAAGACACCTGGAAAATCATATTCTATGAAAAGAAATAATCAAGATAAAGGTATTTGTCATGGACATAGATTAATTAGAATGAGTAGATTCTATGTTGAGTATTTTAAATTCAGTTTAATTGATTTTATACTGCGTCGGTCTTCTTAAGAGTGAATCCAGAAGATGGCTCTACCGGCATAAATTGTGTCTATGCACTGTATGTGTGCTACAGTCAGATTTATTGCAACTTGTTCCCTCCCAGCTGTTCCTGTAGCAATGATAAGATTCGTACTGTGTTGTTTTGGTGCTCTATGTTGTCATAGTGGTCATAAAAAGCCTGCTGGTTCAATACACGTCTGATGTTGACTATTCTGTGTGGTATGCTTGCATTCACCCTACGAGTTAGGAATGAGTTAGGAATGAGTTAGGAATGAGTTAGGAATGAGTTAGGAATGTGCCGGAGTGTGTCACTATTGTAAAACTTGCCAAGCATTTTATCAACATTCATTAACCCATTCAAATTTTACTTAGCTGTAAAAGTTGAATACTTAATCAAACAACCTGAATATATGTTTGTTTGTTTGTTTCTCCTGCACATGTGCATATTATGCTGCTTCCAAAACAGAATGATTCTTGTTTCTCTGGCAGTGTATTAAAATGGTGCATTACACAAAAAAGCTATATTTTTCCTCGTTATATTTGTGTGTGTGTGTGGGGTGGGGGGGGGGGGGAGTGGATGGGTATAAATGACCCACACAAACCCAAATTATTGGTCTTAATTTCCACTAGAAAAGAAAGAGGTCTCCAGTACGTCTCAAGGGGCCACTTCAGACCAGAAGTGCCCTCTTCTGACAATGTCTTCCAGGTATCACCTCAGAGATGACACTCAGTTCTTGGAAAGTGTAATCACGGCAACCTCCGGGTAAGAGTAACTCTTCCACTCTGTTCCTGGTTGAGGGCCCTCCCACCCATGTAGCCTAGAGTGACCCTGTCCACATCCTACCTGGAGGTCACTGTCCGGATGACCATCAGTGAATTGTCCTCTTTTGACCGACCTGAGGCAAGGTGAATTTTGAAGATGAACAGTTCTCTCCCATTGGCCAGCTCACTTTCAAATTCAGCATGTTCACCAACCTTTTTGTCAGTGAAGATGTGGCAACATGTCTTGACTGCCCGTAATCCATATTAGATTATATGTAGTAATAACTGTCATGATATAGGCCTGCAGTATGACCAGTTTAAGTGAAATCTTCACTGACCAGTGGTGTACAACTTATTTTGGTCACAAGCTATATATTTCTCCTTTGGAGAGGCTCTCTTCCTCACAATGACTTCCAGTTCTTACATGCACTAGTGATACCTTCTTCTCCTTCTTTCAGTTTCCAGGGTCACTCAATATCAAACTTACCTGCAGTGGTACAAGTTGTAAACCTAATGCAGTGAAAAAACACCAAGAACAACAACAAGAAAAATAATAGAAGTGCCCCCCCCCAAAAAAAAAAAAAATAAATAAATAAATAAAATAAAATAAAAATAAAAGAATGATAATAATAATAATTGCCCATTGCACACCTCATGAAGAAATAACACATTAAAAAAAGATTGTGAGTTGCACTTGGCTGCTTGTTTGGGCAATATAATGTATTTCATGGACCCTACGTAATACTTGGTACCTCCATATTTACACCAAAGATAATTATATCACCTTGTTAAGTCACTGCCTTCTGAACACTTGTTTTGTTCTCCAGGAAACGGGCTGTGGTCTGGCGATGAATCTGAAGTGACACCAAACGTGACAACTTAATGAAAGCAGTGATGGCCAACTAATATTCAGTTCATATTTCTTCCTCCATATACACATTTTGCTGATGTGTTTTGTAGTGTTTGCTCACCCCAGCAAATCATAACCAAATCTTTTTCATTCCATTCTGATGCATTTCATGAGTCTCGGTGGATGACGTGTTGAAATTATTAATAAATTTGTATTAATCCCGATTGAGGAAGAACAGATATTTCATGCAAAGCACACTGATTGTTTTCAAATTGTGAACTGGAGCAAGGTACGGTCCAAATGGATATGAAATATATGGGAATCGTTGATAGAAAGAGATTGGATGAATATATGTTTCATCCAAACAGATAGGTGACAATTCCATGGTCATGCTGAATTCTCTCTGGCTTCAAGTGGAAAATAACCACTCATGAGTCATCCGTTTAAATGATTTCTCTTCGATTGCGATTAATTCTCCTTGATGAGTCACCTATTGTGTTCTTTGGAAGTAGAAGGCCTACCTCATTAAGTTCAAAACACCGTTAGAAAACACGGCAGCTAAAAGTGCCACTGTTTTTTGATGTAGTAGTCAGATTGGGCAAGGGCACTGCACTTTTAGGGGTTTAGGTGACAAGGCAAGTTGTTACTATCGGGAATGGTGATGAGGTACATGATCAGTGGAGCATGGAGGATATCCTCCACCCAATTCATTAGTGCACACTCCTCACCCACCACCATCACTACCACTACCACCATTACAGTCTGTTCGGTTCCGGTCCAGTGATTCCTGGTAGAAACCACTCTTTTCCCCTGGCTGGGGATGCGGATGTCAGCTGCGTTGTGCTGTATCTCCCCACACCTCTCCACACCTTTCCACCTCCCATGTTGAATGAAAGCCACATCCACCCCTTACGTCACTGTGTCACACCATCTATCCTTCATTGCAAACTGCTTTCTCATCTAAACCGTTTGACTGTACACCAGTCTTCACCTGCTTCTTAAATGAGGATGTCATTTGGTAACTAGTCAAGAAAATCCAAGGAGATTGGGTAAACAATTTCAAAGTTATCCCATTGTCAGTGAAAATCAACATCAGGAGTCAGTGGGGGTTTTCTTGGTCTCATGAATTTTCTTTCACTTAGGTAGAAGCACATTGGTAGATATAATGCTGAACTATATCGAGTCTAGAGTGACAAAGAATGAACATTTGTTTCTTCATTTTGCATGATGATATGACTTCCGGCTTCTTAGAGGATATGTGACCTGCTACAACAAGAGGATCCGAAAGTCGAGAGAGGTCGATTTTCTTAAAATGACACGACATTATTCCTTTACTCTTCGGCTTTCATTTCATATACAACACGACTCATAAAAGTATGCAGTTGTGGAGATATTAATGATTTTATGAGACCATGTTGAGTGGTCTAGAAAATCAGCATTTCGAGAAAATCGCCTTCAAAGTCTTCTTTCCGACGCAATCATGATCAAAGGGAGGTAAGACAGTTTTCACCTCTTGACAATAGAAGGTCTGCTCATAGCAACCTCCGCGATGTTCATTCAAATTTAGCGCTGGCGGTCTACGCACGACCAATCAGTAATCATGATGCCACTCACTGACCAATAAGATCACTCCCTTGTTGCTAGGGGAGGAGTTTATCTGCGGTGCTAAACCTTGTTGCTAGGGGAGGAGTATATCTGCCGTGCTAAATCCAAATCTTTGGACACGTTTCTGTTCCGTTGAAAGTTGGAAAATCATGGCCCAGAAAAACGCTAATTTATTGCCTTTCCTTTGATCATTTCAGCAGATGATAGACTAAACATTAGACTACAACCTTATGCCAACAACAAAAATTTGATTGTTTTGACCAATTTTGATGATCTGACTTCAAACTTAATTTTCTCGGCTCAGCCGTCAGCGACTTTTGGATCCCTTTTTTGTTGTGGCGAATCACATATTACATTTGAGATATCTCATGGTTGTCTGCATGTACTGGTAGCCAGCCCATTTCAGTCAAAACTTCCAGAGAGACACCGGCATACATGAATGGTGATTCAGAGTGTGACTGATTGGACCAAAGTTGTATGCATGTTTCTTTGGCCTGGAATTAAGGTCTAGCTCCATTTATCCATTGTCCTGAATGAGTGATGAGCTCATCGACAGGACGCAATCCTGGTTGATTGATCACTGGCGAGGTTTAATCGGACAGGGGGATGAGGACTGTTGGTTTTGTGGAGTCAATCACAACAGATGTCTGCAGGTCAGAGCTTAGAGCGTCTGTCTGTGTTTGACTTCCACCAATTAGACTGAAAACAAAGCCTTGCTTAACCCGTTGAGGACGGTTTGACTTTGCTACAACACACATTTCCCATAGACACCTGCCCGAGTATGCTTTGGACTCGTCCTTAATGGGTTAAACTTGGGTAATGGCATGGTTAGATTCACTATTTCAGAACAAGCACATATCCATCTTTGTCCTGTGCAGTGCTCATTATATGGGGAAGTTTCCCCAAACACTATATTAGATTTAGGTAGAATAAAGAAAATTTGGTGAAACACGTATGAAAGATATAGATAGTCCATTAAAATGTTTTGCATATTGAAGGTTATGGTTATTGCCATGTGCTTGTCTTCTTGACCCAGTAGGTCTACAACAATTTTTAATATCACCATGGTTAACAAGTCATATAAGAAAGATGTTTCAGAAGACCTGTTTACCATACTATTGTATACCATGGCAATTATTGCTCAATACTCATAGAGGAGCTATGGAGTGGGATGAATTGATTTTATTGTCATGTCAGTTATTCATGATTGATTTACTTACTCATTTAATCATACAGTTATTTGTTTACATGTCTATCAGCATGTACTGTATACTGATTCATGTACATGTGTATGTACTTATTTGTTTATGTATTAAGTTTCTCTTCAGTACATTCATTCTTTTATTAATCTATCTATTCCTTGGCTCCTGATAGAACATACCCAAATACATGTATGTCAATGCTTGCGCACTATCTTTTACCAAGGATCAATCAGTTTGATGGCTGATAAAGTGTTGTCGTTGTTGTTTGTTAATGATGTAATATGAATTCATCACAATGATCTTTGTGTGAGAATGATGAACCCACATCCTGTAGAAACACCAAGAGTCATAAAAAAATATTGAAGCAGGGCATCATGGGTTCTGCAGACTACAGTGTAACCTTGTACTCTTGTGAAAAAAAAACAAACTAAGACAAAATATCAATCAGAAAGCGCTCATTGGCTTCGTCTTTGCTGTCTCCACGACATACATCCAGGGCACAGACCATTGTAAGAGCTAATGCACTTTCAAACAATAGAGGCACACTTTCACAGAATTATTGGCAAATAGGCTGAAGGGGGAAAAAGATGGAATATTTAATGAAAGGCAGCGATCAGTCAGGAAATGGTGGTTGTATCTTGTCTCATTACTGGTCTATTGTGTTCACTGATACATCAGAATGACTCTATCCATCCCAGCCTGCTGTAGTAGCCGTGATGCATAATAAAAATGAGAATTGAGATATGCATCCAATTACGGCAATGTGCTGTTCAAGGACTCGGTATAAATGCAGTGTTGCAATTGATAGTGTCATTCTGTAATTCATTAAAACAAATCTGAAGTGACGTCCCTCTCCTTATATAAATGCTGAGTCAGCAAATTCCCCAAATTAGTCATTTAGCAAATTCCCTGAATTAGTCATTTACCAGATACGGTGATGTAGCTCTCATATGATGCCATGGTTATAGTCCTGTTATGGGTATATCGTCACCATGGTAATAATTTTTGCCATATTCTTATTTCTTTGCGAAGGCTGTAGATAGGACTCATCAGTCTATGCCCGTGATGTGGAGTCTTTTTTTTTTTACATCCTCCCAAATGACAATGCCCATAAAAGGAATAAAAAATTTTGGCAGTAAAAGTGAGTGTAAATTTTTCAATTCTGCATGAAGTTTGCATCAAGATTTGCAATGGGAATACCCACTGTAGAACACTCACAAGAAACTAGCACAAAAATATAGGATTGCAAATTTAAGCTTTTAAATTTGTCGATGTTATTATCACTATTATTTTTGTTTTGAATCCATGGAATTGAAAATATGCAAATTCTGTCTTAACCGGTCAAGTGCAAAAAAGTACTTGCGCAAAAATTTCCACCGTCACAGCAGTTGGCAAATGCTCACAGTATTCTCAAGGGTTATGATACTGCAACTTTTCATTGCAGTGCAAACACAATGGTCAAACATTGCAAATTATGTTACGTCAACATGCCTATCAATAAGTGACCATTTGGTATTGTAATCCATACTCCAATTTTGATTTCCGTTCATTTATGCAGTAAACAAGAGGATATTCCGGAAGCCTCGGCGGTTCCCAGGTTTGCTCCCTCTACCCAGCAACCGCGCCCCTGAGGGTTCCTCCACCAATGGCCTGGGAGGCCAGGGGGGTGTTCTTCCACCCCCTTACAGGACACTTCAGCCTAGTTTCAGTGGTGAGTTTAGGTCTCAACACAGTTATGGATCATCGCACAAAGATAAAGAGCTACATTTTGGTACTCTGCCTTGGTTTGAGAGGCACAGAGTAACACATTTTTTAATACACCAAGAAATCACTCTCAGCTCCAAATTTTGATAATCTTAATAGTGCATCATCTGATTATCTTTTTTTTTTCGCAAACACCATCTTGCCAACCAGAAACTGCTCACATATGTTTACCCAGAATGACTTGAGCCTGAAATCCGACTTACTAAACACTCTGTATGAAATGTTGTTTAATCGACTGTACAAATCATTATCAAACTACCAAAGAACAGGCAATCATTGCTGAAACTGTTAAACACACTGGCCCTCGTAAAATATCATAGCACTGTGTTGTACATAACAAGTTGCTCAAGCAACATCTCTTTGCACACATTAGTCTTCAAACAAGCAGCTCAGTTACACTTTCTTTTATTTCTGTGTTGTTGTTGTTGTTGTTTTCTTATGTCTTTCCTATCAAATCAAATTTTCATGGACTGCTCCCTGGCCTTACACAATTTTCTGGAGTAAAATTATCTTTGTCTTGTGTGGGTTTTTTTTTTTTTAATCCATATTTCCTTTTCTTTTATAAAAGATCAAGTACCAGCTGTGACTATTGGCCACAGCGTTATTGATATACTATTCGCTGACATTTCTGTAATCATGTCACTGACGGCTGGATTTGTCATCATCCCTGATATGATAACAGACCTTGATTCATGATTAGTGATGTATATCTGACAAGAGAGGGCAGTATTGCAAAGGTCCTGGTAGGAATGGTGTCATGTCCTGTGGTAGGGACCATTGCCAGCAGACACCAGATTGGGATTATAGTGAGTGAGAGGTACACAGATATCTCAGTTGTTGCGTAAAATACTGTAGTTTTGTGAGCTAAATTTCAACTGAAAAATTACTTTGCTGCCATTCATAGCCTAATGGATGTATAGCCATTTATTATATTGGAATGATAGTTACAAGGTAATATCTGTGTAAAAAGCCTCATGTCTTGTAGCTGGTAGTATCATTGAATGGCAATGACATTTCTTTGGTTATAGGTCATATTTGATAACTTTCTTATCTAACATAGTGCTTTACTGCCAGCAATTTCGGATACATTACCACCTTTGAGCGTCCTGTGTTTCCAACTTCTCTCTCAAGGCGTAAGCACCGAGTGGAAGTGAAATTTCATCTATCAGTTTTAATAATTACTAGTTGGCAAAAAAAGTAACCTGTACTTAATCATAAAAGAGTATAATATCTATTAAAAATATATATATATAATTTGCTTACCTCATTAAAACTAAAGACTTGTAGCTACCTTGTTTTTTTGATAACATTCACACACAAACATTGATTTAGGTTAGAGATGAAAGAGTT
Organism: Diadema antillarum; assembly: GCF_040938485.1. Classification (NCBI taxonomy): domain Eukaryota; kingdom Metazoa; phylum Echinodermata; class Echinoidea; order Diadematoida; family Diadematidae; genus Diadema; species Diadema antillarum. The sequence goes on along the minus strand of NW_027272555.1, from coordinate 263,922 downwards.
CAAGTGCAACTCCCGACTCAATAAACACATTTTCTGGGCTCACTCATGTGCTGTATATAGAAATCAGTATTTGGTCTTTGATCCATCTGACAACCCTGCCCAAGTCTGTTTTGCAGCCCTTACTATTTATATCTCACATAACTATTTGGACTACATGAAAGAATTTCAACTTTTTCTCTGCAGAGAGCAAAAGTAGGGGCAAAACGCTTAACAAGAAATCCCCAGGAGTCAGAAAGTGAACAAAGACTGACTTGCGATCATTAAATTTCTTTCACTGGTATTGCAACTTGCAAGTGTTGAGGAAACTTTGTTTTGAGAGTCTAGATTTGATACACGTAGTTTAGGATTGTTTGATTTACCTCAAACTTCTTGAAAGTGTGTTCTACTATTAATGTTACACTCCGTAAATCTGCATATTTGGGGTGAATTCCTTTTTCAATATTTTTTTTTTTGATCGACAGATCGCTCTTTATCGACATTAATAAGCACCAATTATTCAGTGTTTAAGTAGTGGCCATGATAAAACGCATCACTGGTGTACATTTCCTGGCTACTAAAACAATGAATAATCGGAGCTGATTTATCTATGTCAATGAGGGGCAATCTATCAATCAGTTGCAATAAAAACAACTCTACACAAGTTTTCATTGATTTAAATCTATTTGTTTAATTGTTTGTATGTTTGTTTTTCAGATTCTGGAGAATCCTTCAGCAGCGATTTAATTCCTTTCAATGAAAGTGCAGCCAACCCTAACCTTACAGCAATAGCACCAACTGGTTCGTCGAGTAAAGAGTTATCAGGCTTTGGCGAATTCATCAATGGAATCATGATCTTTGTGGAGTTCATGAAGGGTGAGCTTTGGATTGAATGAGATTTGATGAGAATCAATTAATGATTATCAATTTTGACAGATACTGCAGAAAAAGTGACTGCCGCATGAGGTCGAGAAAGAGAAATCATATAGCGTGGGGTGTGATAGACTGAGGTGGCAGCATTTACAGCACCAAAACCACTGTACCCAAAGCCACCATTGATATCGTAGCAACCTCCAATAATTACCAGCATCACTATAGCATTTCTTTGCTCCTTATGTTTCACAATACACTGCCACCATTGTTAAAACAGATCAAAGGAATCAAGAACCTGAAATCTTCTTTATAATGTGCAGTACACTTTGTAGTATCAAGAGTCAATCTAAAAGGGTTTTATGTATCATAATATATTCATAAATACTTCTTTCATAGCATGTTTAGGAATGACTTGTTTGAAATGCCAATAAATTCTAAAGGAATTATAGATATTGCTTGTTATTTGTGTTGCTTGATACAGTTTTAATAGAAAAGTGTCTTTCTGCAAGTGAAATGCTTGAACATATCCATTTGTCAATAAAGAATTGGAAGTGATCCTTTTATTATATCACAATGGCCAAAAGTGTTGTTTTTGTGATCATGATGGATAAAGCTGTCATGGTTACAATTAGATTTTAAGTGTTTGAGAGCTGAGTGCCGTCAGATTTGATGGTAATGATAATGATAGCTAGTTTTTGTATAGTGTATTTCACAGTTGTTAAGTATCTCAATGCTCTTAACAGACTATTATTACTTTTAGTGAGGTAACTAAGAAAATGCATAATTATATGCGTGCAATCACATTATTTCGGTATTCAATGGATATGAAGAAGAATTGTTGAAGTTTTGTAAAGTTTTATTGCAAAATGAGCTCACTCCATTCTTGTTAAGTTGAGATATCTGTGATTAAAGCTGTTAAAATCAAAGAAAATAATAAGATAGTACAGGATATTTTTAATCATAACTTCTAGAATATTCCTTGTTATGCCACAAGTGAGGTATTACTGGAAAGGTTTAATTTTGCTCCATCTGATGATGGACTTACTTTGAAAAGCTTGAAAATAGCAGTTAGCTCATTTTGCAATAAACTCTTCTATTATTTATTCCCTTTCATTTCTTTGGTATTTTGAATGATTCTACTAGTGCAATATAAAACATATGAAATATGGAACTGCTCAGGAACTCTGAATTCAATATAATTGTGCAGTGATTAATGTAAAGGAGAGTGATGATTTGTGCAGTTTGTGCATGGAGCTACTAACTCTTAGTAGCTCCATGGTTTGTGCACTGCGATGCCTAAATATGAGATGGATGTTGATTTGCTTGTAACATTATTTATTTATTCATTTCATCTTATTTATTAATACAGGGTGGCCCCGTCAGTAATGAAGTGCTGTTTTCCAGAGGGCCCTGTAAACAAAGACATACGAGATAACAATCATAACAGATGAAATAAGCATAACTGAATATATCTGAGGGAATAGAACAGCATTTGTTGAAAATAAGAAAATGAGGAATGAAACTAAAAGTAAAAGTTTGTAACCAGGATTAAAAAAAAAAAATAAAACTTAATGACTGGGTATACAAAGAATGACCCCCCCCCCCCCCCCCCCCCCCCGCCTCTTCACATGGTAATAGATGTCGATATAATGTATAATATTCTTATGCCTTCTCCAGAAAACAAAGACATCTTCATCCAGTACTTTGTGATCGGCTGTCTGGTGGGTATTATCCTGGCTCTCATCTCATGGGTCGTTCACCTCAGACGGAGGAAGGCAAAGTTAAAAAAGAAATTCAAGAGCGGAGGTAGGCGGCATTTGATTGTGGTCATTAATTCCCAAGGAGTCTGTGCAGATGCAAAATAACAGTTTGAGCTACCGTGTAGAGTAGCTGATGAAATTTAGAAGCATTATGTAATCATTTTTGGTGAGTTTTGTTGAATGCTAAATAACAGTGTTAAATAGTCTGGTTGCTCAATTTTTAGTTGAGTTGAGTTATAAAACTTCTAAAGACTAAGCCGTGTGATGATGTGCAAGTGCATTAAAAATAATCCAGTACAAACAAATTTAGCATTTACCACCTATTTTCAATAATTGTTGTTTGTTTGATAATGATCATTGATGTAATATCCTAGCTCCAAAAGTGATCAGGTACAAACACATTTAGCATTTAACATCTGTTTTCAATGATATTTTTGTTTGATAATGATCATTGATGTAATATGCTAGCTTCATATTTGCACGATATCAAAGACTTTGGTAGCACATGGGGCCATGCAGTGCTCTAATGGTGCCTTCATGTAAGATGTCATCCAGTTACAATATGATAAATGAGTCCACTTCCTAGCTCAACCCCATCGTGGCATGGGTAATACTTCATTTTCCAGCAATGTGGGCATTTTGAAATGAGAGAGTAACAGTTGGTGAGTATTGACTATATTGGGTTTAGTGTTGCCACAGTGCCTGTCATTCTAACATTTTGAAGAGTTACCGGTAGTTGATGTATCATTCCATCTTTGTTGAAAAGCGTGGAATTGTAAATATCATTGATAAGGTTTGGAATACCATGTAGGTGGCAAATAAATCTTCATTCTGTCTCTTTTCAAAACAATGTTACGTGGGCAAGTGTACTAAAAAGTTCCAAGCAATTCAATAGTGACAATATGTATAATATTGTATATAGTGTGTACATGTCATTTTATTCCCCAAGATTAACCCCTGAGGACGATACCTGAGTACACTCTGGCAAGTGTCTATGGGAAATGCATGTTGTAGCAAAATCAGCCTGTCTTCTATGAGTAAATAGTGAAACCCAGCATCAGATCAGCTAGTGAGTGGCCTTACTGGACCAATGTTTGAAAAGTTCTGACAGTTTTGATACAGGTCAGTTATCTATGAAAAGACCCTTTGCTTTTAGCCCGTTGAGGACAGACTGATTTTACTATAACATGCAATTTCAATAGACACCTGCCCGAGTATTCTCGGGTCTCATCTTCAACGGGTTAAGGGACAGGCATTGCAGTGCAGTTTTCCTACCTCACTCACCCTCAGAAGAATTGTTACTTTTTCCATTGATGTCTTGCAGAGAGTGCCAGTGGGAGTCATGGTGGGGCCAACGGGGTTCTTGCCGCAGTCCAGGAGGAGGATCGCATCAACATCGATGAGATTTGGCGGAGCCCGCCACGCCCCGGGATGATGAACCGGGTCAGTCCAACGGAGGATTCCAATGACAACACGATATGGCGCTCCCACACGCTACCAGGCAATAGACAATTAAATAGCTACTATCCCTAGCAATGCATCACTAGGGCGTGGCGTGGAAGCCATGAAATTCAAGATGACTGAACAGTACATGTGTTAAAAAAAGAAAAAGATGGTTCAAAGTGTGGGATACTTTCTCTTGGCGATAGTATTATTTTTGTTTGTCACAATAATGTTCATTATTTACTGTGTAAATGGTATGCACCAACTCAACACATTTGAAAAATTATTTGTAAAAAGTTTTACCTTGTTGTTCTGTTTATGCAAACTTGCACATGTTATGAATAGATGATGTGGAATATATAATTGTAAGAGAACAAAATATGTCAGATGGTGAGAGAATGTTCTTTATCATGAAAATTCAGGAGGATGTGGAACTAGTTGTCTGGAAGTGAGCTTTCATTTGTACCAAGCCTCTGCCTCTTACAGATTTTGTTTTCTATCCAGAGCAGTTTTATTTTGATATCCTGTATTTAATAGAGGCAGAGAGAGAGAGAAAGAGAGAAAGTGGGGGGGGGGGGGGAGGTAGGGAGGGGAGAGATTGAGCACTTTAGTGATGAGTGAGAGAGAAGGTGTTCAAAGATGAGAGTTTGGAGATACATGAGAGAGAAATGAATGAGTGGACTGATAGGGATTTAAACAGATTGACAGAGAGAGAAGTGTTAGTGTTAGTGTTAGTGTATGAGTGTGTGTGTGTCTGTCTGTCTGTGTGTGTGCGAGTAAGTGAATAGGATGTGAGTGAAGAGTGTAATGTGTAGTGATGAATATTAAAGGAAGTGTATAGTTTTGGTTGAGACCTAACTTCAGGTTTCTAACATTTTTGGTGAGGTAATGAGAAAATTCTTATGAAATATGAAAGGGCATGTACTTCCAAGAGGAATTCATTGCTTATTTAATGAAAATTGGTTTTGAGATATCCAAAACAGAGCAATACTAAATAAACAAATCGCTTTGTTTTACTTTGCTTTTGGATGCCTCAGCCATTCCAAAACCGATTTTCATCAGATAAACTTTGAATTCCCTAAGAATGGTATACTGTGTACTATTTCACATTTCAGTGGTTTCTTGATATCTCACAAAAAGATAAAAGCCCAATTATCATCTCCACCAATACTGTAAAATGAGGAATGTTTGCATGCATTTTAATTTCGCGAATTTCGCGAGCGGCAACATTTGCAAAATTGAAATGCACGCGAAAGTTCTTGCCTACACAACGTGCATTGGACAAAGTTTATTTAATGAAAATCGGTTTTGGAATGGCTGAGACATCCAAAAGCAAAATAAAACAAAGAGACCATAGTAAAAGGTGGGTCCCACCTTTTATTAGGAGGAACACTTTGTTTTGGATATCTCAGCCATTTTCAAACCAATTTTCATCAAATAAACTGTGAATTCCTTGTGGAATCACATGCTCTTTCATAGTACGTATAAAGAGGTTTCTCGTTATCTCACCAAAGAATGTTAGAAATCTGATGTTAGGTCTCAACCAAAACTATACGATCCCTTTCAGAGATGTGTTCATGGGAGAGAAATAGAGATATACTGCGATAGATTGTAAGATAATTAAAGTGAGAAGAAGCCTGAAAGAATGTGTAGGTCTTTCAAAAGACGCTTATTTTCTTCGTTTCAGTTTTGTAGCCTTTTTCAATATCATAGTGCAATTTTTATATAAGAAATGTCATGTGTTTGTGTCACCTGTATCAGCTAATCTTTTTTGTTATATCTATGCATGGCATGACGGGTATTTATTGCCATGGTTACGAATCCTGTGTACTGTGTCGTCTGTAATCTGTGCTTCTGGCAGCTTTGCTGGAAGTGATTATTTATGAAAGTGGTTAAATAGCTGATAAAGTGTAGCTTTTGTGAGGTTTACTTTCCATTATATTCCATATGGCTGAAGAAGAGGAAGATAGATTAAACCTACACTATGTATGTATGTAAGTTTGTTTCCTTAAATAGATTAAACCTACACTTTGTATGTATGTAAGTTTGTTTCCTTGTTTAAGAATACTGTAAGACAGCATTATTCAATTTGTCACATACTATAAAAAGAAATTGCATTGTCACCACATGTTTTGGCCATGTCAATGAACAAAATATCACACTATACATTCTATTTCCTTGCAATATGAGTTTAACAGTGCACTTGTATATGCCTAATTGTTTTGTCATAGTTTAGAAGACGTTTCTCTTTAATATAGTAATTTCTACCAGACCCCATTACTTAAGGAGTTACATTACAAATGACTACTAATCATTTCAACTGCAGAAGAATAGTGAATTAGTTTTAAGGAATTCGTGTTGTTTCTTTGTTTATTGTACTTAGTGCAAGGTTCTCCCATTGGTAGTCTCTAATGTAATGGACCCAGAGTTTGCATAGCCAAATTTATGAATTTTCAAGATTTTTAAGATATGAGATTTTACATTAATTTTGTTCCCTACAATTCAGCTGATGATAAAATCAAATGGCATATACAACTGAATTAAATTTTAATGTATGTGAAAGCATTAAAATTGCTTTACAAAAAAAAAAAAAAAACTCATCAGCAATACTCTTTGTGTTGAATGCATCAATACATGTGTGTAATTGTCCTGATATTCTATGTTTCACTATGAGGATAGCATTCTATGTTACATTAATGACAAATGAATTGTCTGATCAAGGAAGTTGTTATTTATTTGCACCCCAGTTATTATCAACTGTCCCATATTAATTGTGATGTTGTATTGATATTCAAATCAATCAGGATAGATCAATCTGTATTCTTTTGTCAATCCATACTTTGTAATCAAAATGACTTATGAAGTCACCATTATGCATCATTGTAAAAAGTTATATTCAAAATTCACACTCATGTGAATATTCTAATGGGACCAGATTATTATATGCATCTGTGTTAAATGTGTCATTTTTTTTTCTTTTTTATGAAACTGAGTTTGTTCCCTCAAGCTTTGTTTCAATGAGCCGTTGCATGTTAATATACCGTAATGATGACTGTACATTAAAGCTGTAAGTTAACAATTGATTATGATTCTTATGCATCCCTAATGCCTTCTCTGGGGTGTGAATACATGTACTAATGTTTGGTCTCTTAGTGACAGTGAAATTAGTCTGGCATGGCCATAGGATTCTTGTGTCAGCCCATTATTGGACAAGCAGCATGCATGATTAGTTGCTCTCTTTCAATATGTGCCACAATTTCATGAAGACTTCATTGCAGATTATTTACAAATTATACATGTTAGCATAGCTCTGGTCATTTTGATAGAATGCTGTATCGGAGCAAGACAAATAAGAATTGCCATTGCCATTTCCTTGTTATTTCTCCCTAGAAATAAAATACTCCTATGTTTTTACTTAATGTCTTTTTTCCCCAAGTGACTGGGGAAAGAATACCATGATTAAGTGACCAATGATATGACCTGAATTATGATTCGTATGTGTACATGGAGAATGTTGTACGTATGGTCTGTCATGGTCACTCAATCTCTGGACAATACATGCAATATGGTCAAGGTGTCAGAGACTCCAACTCTCCCGTTTTCGACGGGAGATCTCCTGCCGAAAACCCATTTTTGCAAAATCTCCCGTTCTCCCGCTTGAGATTCAATTTCTCCCGCCCTGGCTCTGTGTCTCCCGTTGGAAAGGATTTCTTACTTATTGCTATTGTATGTTGAAAAAATAAACCTTAGATAGCACCAGGGAGCATGTAGAACCCTAGGAACTTCGCGCTTCGAACACATCAACTTGGAGTCTCCCGTTTGCTAGGGGTTTCAGGCGGGAGAATCTCCAGATCAGAAGGTGCTTTGGGTTGGAGTCTCTGAGGTGTACAGAAGAGAAGCTTGTGTAACAAGTGCCGATCCTCTTTAGTGTAGATGTTCAGATTACCATATTGTCACAGACTTGCTCATCTCCTTTTTTCTGCATTGCATATGAAGTTGTTATTATCATTTCATCACAATTATTCATGTGTCTGTCTAGAACTGTAAACATCCAGAGATTGTTTTGACAACAATGCTGTTCATTATTACACTCTGTGCTATAGAACACATTTTTTAAATGCTTATATCATTGGGAGAGTACTTGTTTCCCCAGTTTCAAATGAATCATATGTTTTGTAATTAAAGTAGAAGCTCATCTGCGTTGGAAATTCATCTGAAATCGGTGTTTAACTTTTGATGTCAATACAAAATACAATGTATTTACCTATATTTTAGTCTAACCTGCTTATCAACCATCACATGATCAAGGCAAAGATGGGTTCTTCCGCTGGTGAAGGCTGTAGAGTTGACAGCTGAAAATTTCAGTGGTAAATATTTGGTATAAAAATAAAAAATTTAACACCAATTCAAATATTCTGTAGTTGTCAACTTGTACGTCACACATCTTCTAGTAGAATTGAACAGAAATAAAGTAGAGAATGAATTTTTCTTTTCTTTTTACAAAATTGACTGATAGATCACAAGTAAGCATGAACATAAGAGGGAAATTTCATAAATTGCCAAGTTGATGTGAAATTCCAGTCTGTTTTTAAGTTGACTCTAATGGGGAAGCACAGAGTCTAAAGCACAGGATAGTTTATCGAAATTAGAGTACATGTAACTGACAGAGTGACCGATATCACTGTTCTGGAAAAATCTGCTTATTTTTCTCCCTTTTTTTGTAGTTAAAAAAAACACTGCATGTCACAGCTCTGTTCTTTATCAATCACAAGATTGATCACAAGTGCTCTCGTTTTTGGTACCAGAAATTTTACAAACAGCGCCAGACCTAATTTTGAATGCAGTGCCATTATTTTGTGATCCATTCTTATGGAAGGGATCAAGGCATGTTCTACCTCACTACGTCAGACATGGCTGATCTTGTTTTGTTTTTGTGTTGTTTTATTGTATGATGATGTTCATATTAGATTCACTGTTTATTTTGCTTGTTCGTGTTTTTTAGTATTATTATACCCCCGCCACACGTAGTGTGAAGGGGTATATTTACAGAGAGAAGAGGATGGTGTAACAAAAGCTAAAGATCAGTGAAGATTCGAGCAAAATGTAATAAATATTTGGGAAGTTCTGGTTATTTGAAAGTCATTGAGTTGTAAGTTAACAGGTTATTCACAGGGAACCACATTTAATCTTTAGCCTACTAGTAGCCCCTACATACATGTAAAGTCAAAGGGATTTTCAGAATTTAACAGGAAACTGGTAAAAGTGCTTTTGGTGTCATGCAACTATGACATAGCTTGTGGGAGTTCCTCTTCTAAATCTGTGTTCGAAATCAGTGAATTAACACTAAAGAAAATGATTTGTTAAAGATTGATAAGGCTTTTTATATCTTTTCACATTGTTGTAGGTAAAGCTGTTTATCTTTTATCTTTAATTTGGTGATTATAGTAATGGTGATAACTTCAGAAAACGTATTGGTCATGTGACCAAAAGCAGCCTACTGACATTATTTTAAGGATCATAGCAATGTTGTGGATGTGACATTCTGACGATGTGTATCTGAACATTTGACCCATTTTGCCCATATCTTCATCCAAGTTTAACTCTGTTGTTGCTTTGGGCTAGAACACCTATCTTAGATGGGTTAAAAGCCTTGTTGAGTTTTTCTTGGTTTTCACTAACGCGTCGAAGACTAGTTTCGAGTATACTCGTGCAGGTACATATGAAAAATGCATGTTATAGCAAAATCAGCTCATTCTCAAAGGGTTAAGATAGAAATATCTCTCCTTATGTTGCTCAAGCTCTTTTGGAAATTAGCTGTATGTCATGATATCGGCATGTCAACTCCTCCTCAAACTGATTTTGGCCCTGTTAGCTCTCAACCACTTTTTTTTTTTAATGCATCATAGTTGTAGGAATATATGTTTCTCTTGCGAACATGACATCATTTGTAGCTAAATTGCTAGCAAATCCCAGTTCAAGAAGACTTTCATCTTGATTAATGATCAATCAGCAGAATGGCATTATTTTCTAATGATCAATCAGCAGAATGACATTATTTTCTGATGATCCTAATTTTGAAAAGAATTGACTTGGTATTTTTCCTCTGAGTGATTTTTTAAAGATATATAAAACAGAGATACAAACTACTTTTGTGTACTGCAAAAGTGGGAATCTAAGCCATCGGGATATTTTGTCACACTTTGCATGACATGAAACTAGCACAACTGAAATGAAAGCACAATAATATTTTCCTCTGCTATTTGTGATATTTATACGTTTACTATAATTTGATTCTGCAGAATTGAAAACACTTGAAATTCATCTTAACTGGCCAAACTTACTCATGGGATCATTTCTACAATTACACTTTTTGTGCCACTTTTTAGCAATACCAGGTATTTTCCTCCTTAATGAATGAGCCAGTGACATCAAAACAGTCATGATTTTCATACTTCCATGTATGAGGACACACGTCAATACCCAATTTTTACAAAAGGAAGTAAGTGACAAACCAACTAAATCAGAATTATTAATATACACGTACATCTAACTTGGCCGGATGTGTCTGCAGTAAAGCCAAAATTTGAGCAGAAATAAACATCCTGCTGAAATTTCTTGTCACAACATTATGATGTCAATGGAAATGACAAATTAATCTTGCTAATTTATTAGCCTATAAGGGCACAAGCATAGGCTCACTTGCTTCCTTTTTGCAGGTGCATAGAGCACAAAATATTTCCCTGATCAGTTGCTGTTGTATTGCTTCTTTAGTGATTCAAAACGCCCACTGTTACTTTGAGGGTAACATTGTATTCTAATGAGATTTAAGTGGTTTTCTTTTCTATGTTTTCAACAATATATTGGAAATTGTTTTTTATTTATGAACTACAAACACTTCTTCACTGTCTTCCTGTTTTTTGTTTTCTATTTCACTTTTCAATGTGGACCACTCTATATTGTAGAAGTGGCACGTTGGCTACTGCTTATTTACTGCCAGATTTATTTGTCAAATTGTAGTCTATGAAATCGTTTTGTCTGTTTTGTATGCTGATCCTAGGTTTCAGTTTTAGCAGTTGTTGCTGTCTAGTATGATATATTATTTATATAACCATTTTACCTTGATATGTATTACGTACTGTTGTTGTCGTTGTTGCCAATGGAGTCGTTATAAGATAATGTTGTATAGATGCCAAAATATGATACCACGCAAGGAGTGGTAAATGTGGATCATAATAAAAAAATAAAATAAACACTTTTGTAAGAAAACAGCTAAAAATCACCCCCTTTCCCTTGTGATTGTCATTTAGATCTCACCTGTGGATTAGTCTCAGATAATAAGATCAGAGAGAGAGAGAGAGAGATAGTGTGTGTGTGTGTGTGTGTGTATGTCTGTCTGTCTGTGCATGTATGGGTGTGTGTAATACTGTAGCATGAATTGATGGCCATGATAGTTATGTGTATGAAGAGTTTGTTCGCAACAACCGATAAGTCCATATTTGCCAAATGGAGATATTTGCGATTAAAGGTCAAGAAAAATAAAGAGAATAATAAGAAAATTTTTGCTTCTTTTGACCATAACTTCAAAAATATACCTTTATATGTAGTGACCAATATATCATTTAAAAGGTATTATTTTGTACTTTATGACAGAGACCGTACTTCAAAATCTTCAAAAATGGACTTATCGGTTTTTGCGAACAAACTCTTCGTATATGTATGTGTATGTGTGTGTGTGTGTGTGTGTATTTACAAGGATACATAATATTCTAAAAAGTAGTGCATGTACAAATGTAGTAGGCCTAGTAGTATGGAATGGGGTTCATTTTATATGATTAAGATCATACAAGTAATGCACAGTGGAATACCTTATTAAATTTACTACATTTTGCTTAAGATTCAGCAACTAGTATATACCTTCATACAGATTTATGTCTCTACTGTCCCCAGTGGACAAACATACATGTGAAGAGTTTTATCATGGAACAAGCTAACTCCATTCTTTGTAAGTTTAGATAATTATTGTTATAATTAGTTATTAAATAAAGCTGATAAAAACAGAACATGATAAGAAAATACAGGATATTTTTAATCATAACTTCTAGAATGTTTCTTGTTATTTGTTAATGAGATATTACTGGAAAGGTTTAATTTTGCTCTAAGATGGACTTACTTCGAAATGATTAAAAATGGCGCTTAGCTCATTTTGCAATATAACTCTTCGGATGTAGGCTACAATCATTTTGAGTGCTTGAATGAACATATTATTTTCCTTTGTAAGGGATATATGGATAGGGGTAAAATTATGCTTGTGATAGTCACAATCTTGACTCGAGTCATGACAAAATGACATTTGATTGCAACACAAGTCAACTCAATTCATGTTTAAGAATGAGGAGTTTGTTCGCAAAAACCGATAAGTCCATATTTGCCAAATGGAGATATTTTCGATTAAAGGTCAAGAAAAGTAAAGAGAATTATAAGAAAATTTTTGCTTCTTTTGATCATAACTTCAAAAATGTACCTTTATATCTAATGAACAATATATCATTTAAATGGTATTATTTTGTAATTCATGACAGAGATCGTACTTCAAAATCTTCAAAAATGGACTTATTGGTTTTTGCGAACAAACTCTTCAAATATTTGGGATTGAAGCTGCTGAAAGACAAAGAAAATAATTAGAATGTACAATGTAATTATGATATGTTTAATCACAACTTCAAGATTATTCCTTGTCATGTAACAAGTGAGGCATCACTCAAAAGGTTGATGGACTTAATTTTAAAACGTTGTAAAATGACACTTAGTCCAAAAATTTTGATTAAACCCGTCTTATGTCTTTTGGTTTTGAAGGCATAGTGTGAGAATACATAGTAGAATTTGTATTCTGCTTGAAAAAAGACAAAATGTTAGCTGTGACAGGTGGCTTCGGGCGGTTCAGTCACCAAAGTGTTTTGCTACAGTGCTGTAGTTTTTCTGCATTTTCCAAATCCAAAACTTTGGTTAAACATGGGTTTTATTCTATCCCATCTCCATCTGACTTAACCCTAACTTACCTGGGGGGCCCACAATGCCCCCCCCCCCCTCGATGAATTCCGCGACCATTCCGGCGCGCAAAATTTTTTGACCGTGCCGTTCACTGACTTTTTAATTTCAAGTCTCGCGCAACTGTTGAGACAAAATTTGTCACGCCCGGGCATACCGTTCCGAAGCTACGCCCCTTCAAAAAACTTTCGTCAACCCCAAAATTGCTGAAAAACATGATTTTGTGCACAAAGTCAATACAAATTGTGTTTTTTCTATTAATTCATATAAAAATTCATATTTTTAATTTTAATGGCTGAAATCAATTTATTTTAGTATAATCATGCTTCAAAAAATGTGTATGACAAATTCTGCTAAAAAACAAAAACAAAAGTTCGAAAAAAACAAAGAAATACTAAGAATTGATAAAACAATAAAAAACATGAGAAATTAATTTTGATACTGAAATTTTTTTACGCACAAATGTTCAGAATGTCACTAGAAATATTTACACCAAAAATCAGCATTCCATAAGCTTTTATAAGCCAATTACAGACGAAAATGAGTTTTTTGCTTATATTTGCATAATTAATTGATTTAAAATAGAAAATGCAAATTTTTTGAAAATTCAACTCAACAGTCTTGTAGATTACATCCGGCTTTATGTTCATGCAAAATTTTGCGGCGATCGCGCTATCAACGGCCGAGATCTGAAGGGGGGGGGGGGCCATAATGCCCCCCCCCCCCCCAGGAATTCAAGCTGCTAAATAGCCCAGGTAAGTTAGGGTTAAAGGCAATTTATTACTATAATACTTGCATGATGAAATGATAAACCTGTGGAGCATATCCAACATCTTTGCTGCAAGATATACCGGAAGTTGTTGTATACTAGTTACTTTGTTTATGTGCATTTTTATTCTATGATGATTCATCATATCTCTTATCCAATCCAATCATGTACCCACATGTAACAGCATACTAATTCTCTGTTCAAATGCCTAACGTCCAGATACAAAAGATTGTTGCTTCTTTGTTGGTTTTTATTGCCCTAACAGTAACACTCCATCACTCATACTAACACACAAGAAAACAGACTATTTCAGAGAGAAAGAATGGAGTAAACGATGCGGATTCGAGAAGAAAAAGACAGGTGGAGTGGTATTCTGAAATCCTTCCGAGGAAGATTTTTTTTTTTCTAAGTCAGGATTTTTTCCTAAGTGGTATTCTGAAAATCTTTCCAAGTTTCTTCCTAACTTTTTTCCCCTCCTGTCTCATATCCAATCCAATCATAAATGCACCCACTGCAGCAACAACCTGCCCAGGCCTCTGCCGAGTTGTCATAGATATACACTCGGCAAAAAACAAAAAAAAAGAAAAAGAAAGTAAACACTTTTTCGAGTTTATCTTTCTCATAGACTATTTGGCTAATAATAATGTTTTACATACCATGTTAAAGGTAACTTAATTGGTAGGTCAATAAAAAGGGGAAACTTTACGCATGAGTGAACATATTCGTTTTTCTCTTCCACGGCACAAAAGTAAAAGTTGCAAAAATGGACAAGTTGATATTCAAGCGTGTATGCTCTTCCATATAACAATGGGAACAAAAGACAATTCAACCCAATAAAAATGCAAATTGTTTTGCAAAAAATCAACCTATGATCTCTATAATGTCTGTAACCCTCCAAAGATAAAGAAAGGCAAAAAATAATGGAGCAAACTGAAGAATCTTCTGTCAAATCCATAGTCAAAAGACTCAAATCCATAGTCAAAAGACAAAGAGAAAAAGTAATGTAACAAAGAAGGTTTAGTTTGAAACGTTATTCCAAATTATCAAAACTTGAAATGATATTTGGTTCTTGAATTTGTCTCACGCATTCTTAAATTCTTTAATTAAAAGGTAAAATGAAGAAATTATTCTACCTCCTTTGAGGTTTACTCCCTATGTCATTTAACGTTTGAGTTGATAGAAAGTTTTTATGTTCCACCTTCAGTTTCTCTACTATATATTTGTTTTAGAATATAAAGAGAAACGAGGGAAAAGAAATTTATTTCTGCCATTTCATTCATGTCTCTCATTGCGTTAAATTGGTCTTTTGTTATCATTGCTATCTTGGAGGGCCGAATGTGCAAATGAATTTCAATATGTTAATTTTTGCAATTTGTTCTTTTCTGCCTTGGAGGACAAAACCGAATGTGTTCACTCATGCGTAAAGTTTCACTTTGTATGAACCTACAAGGTTGATAGCCAAGTGAATTACCGTTGATATGGTATATGACACAATGATTTTTATCAAAATCTTCTACGAAAAATTTTAACTGGAAAGAGTGTTTATTTTCTTTTTCTTTTTTTGCTGAGTGTATTATGCACAACGTTACGATATGGAAGATTTTTGCGTCTTCACTAGTTTTTTTTTTTTATTGCCCCATTACTCCATCAGCCGATCCATCGCTACTAATACCAAGCCTTGCTAATACCCAAGAAAACAGATTTCTTCCGAGAGAAAGAGGGAAATATATTCTGAGCGAGATGGATTCGAAAAGAGAGGTGTGAGAGGACAGCAGTTTACGAACTGGTCTAAACGGATCAGTAGAGCGCGCTGTCTACTTTGGTTCAGAGCGGGTACGTTGCCTTTCGCAATATTCGTCTGCCATATCGTGCGCCAGGGATCTCTGCATGTAATAATGCGCTAGCTATGCATGCATGTGGCATCGCGTGATGATATGCTACATACAGTGTAGTATGCGCGCGAGGCTACATTGATGTTCGCTTCATTACCACTCGTAAATATATACTTTCTAGTACAGTCGTATTGTTTTCCCGAAATAAATGCCATATTCCAGAGCCACTTGTCTATCCAAACCTAAATCTCAGTAAAATGGAATGAAGTGAAATGGCAGGTGAACTGCAGGATGCTCTCCGCACATTCGCACTTCAAAAGCTGAAGGAACTGCAGACATCCACCAACGAAGAAGGCAGGTCAGTGCAAAACAGTGTCATTGACATTGACAGTGGGGACTAACAACAAACCGGTGCATTTATATCGTGCAGTTGTGTTTGCACCAAGTGTGTAACGTTAGATAGTAATAATAATGAATGTGTAGTAAATTGTATTGTAAATAATTGTATTTCAGATCCATTTCAGATATTTTGGAGTCACATCAAGTTGTCACTCGCAGTGAGAAATTGTGTAAAACTTCTGGATCTGGATGTTTACGATGCAGGGCCCTACTGGGCATAACGCATCGGATGAGAGAGGGCGCAGAGGTGATTAGAAAGTTCTATCAATGGCCTTTTTGAATGAGGCGATTGATGGCGAGTTAATAGTGGCGTCACTCAGGTGGTTCCACTCGATGACAGTAGACGGGAAGAATGAGTTTCTGAATTGTTCTGTTTGTGCTCTTAGCTGATTAAAGCACTTACTGTTATTTGTCACTTGTCTGTCCAAGATATTTACAGTATCGCAGTTTGTGAATTGCTTAACACGGATACGTCGTCTAAGTTTTTTAGGTTGAGCAAAGGTTTGAATTGGGAGAGCTGGCACCAGCCCCCCCGACCACTTTGAAGAAGAGGGTGAGCTTGAGATTCCTTCTTCTTTCCTTCAGGCTTGGGAGACAAAGTTCAGCCAGCTTGTTTGTGATAAAGCCGTCATCTCTGGACACGTAATCCCCTGTTATGAATCGGACAGCTCTTCGTTGGACACTTTCAAGTCTGTTTATGTCCTTTTGTAGATATGGGTCCCAGGCAGTGGCACCGTACTCAAGCCCAAGGAGTGATCTAACGAGTGAAGTATAGGCAGTTCGCTTAACGTTGGCAGGGCAGAAGTAGAGGTTTCTCCGAAGGAGGGATAGAACCCAATTTGCCTTTTGCGTGGTCTTTGCGACATGCTTCTCCCACTTCAGGTCGTCAGAGATAGTGACTCCTAGGTAACGGATGTCGTGAACGTGCTGCAGGATATGGCTGTTGAGTTGATAGAAGTAGGATGATTTACTGCAGACACTCATAGTATAGCACTTCTCTGCGTTGAAGCACATACCCCATTTATGTGCCCAAGAGACCAGGGCTGTCAGGTCGTTTTGAAGGATGAGGTGGTCTTCCTGGTTCCTGATCTGACGGTAAAGGAGACAGTCGTCTGCGAACAGCCTTATTTGCGACCTCACTGTGTCTGGTAGGTCGTTGATGTAGCAAAGGAACAATAAGGGCCCGAGTACTGTTCCCTGGGGTACACCTGAATCAACATGTGCATCGTGGGAGCTCTCTCCGTCTATGACGACTCTCATACAGCGTTTTGTTAAGAAATTTCTAAGCCATGAGTGGGTGGGGCCAGTGATTCCAATGGATGTAAGTTTATGTAGGAGATTTTCGTGGGGGACCTTATCGAAAGCCTTCGAAAGGTCCAGCACTATGATGTCTGATTGCTTCCTTTGGTCGTTTGCATGCAACAGGTCATGGAGGGCAGTGATCAACTGGGTTTCGGTGGAGTATCCAGATCTAAAACCGTGATTCAGGTGAGTTAGGATGTTGTTTTCTTCTAAATAATCAAGGAGGTGTTTACATATGATATGTTCCAGGAGTTTACATGTGACTGATGTTTTAGAGATGGGACGGTAGTTTGCCGACTGGTGGACATCCCCGGTCTTGAAAACTGGTGTCACGTTGGCCTGCAACCAGTCAGTAGGTAGTACCCCAGTGTCCAGGGAGAGCTGGAATATCTCACTCAAAGCTGGCGCAAGTTCGGTGGCACACTGCTTCAGGATAATGGTAGGGATGTTATCCGGTCCACAAGCTTTATGGATGTTGATGTTCTGTAATAGCTTGAGAACTCCATCAGCTGTGATCTGCAGAGGAGGGAGGGAGCAATTGTAGCTTTTTTCAATGCTGGGCATACGATTGGTCTGGTCCCTTGTGAACACAGATGTAAACTGCTGCAGGAGGGTGGTTGCTTTGGTCCTGCTGTCCTTCACAAGGTTTCCTTCCAGCATGAGGGGAGGAACTCCATTCCTGTCTTTCCTCTTGGCCTTGATGTAGCTCCAGAAGGGTTTGGAGTTCTTGTTGATTTCCAGTTCATCGACGATGGTGGAGGTGAGATGGTCCCTCTCAGCTCGACGGAACTCTTGTCTACACTGGCGTTGAAAGGCCTTGTAGTCGGCCCATGAGTTAGTCTTCTTGGCTCTCCTGTACAGTCGTGCCTTCCTCTTCACCATTCTTTTCAGCTTGTGGTTAAACCAGGGAAGTGACTGTCTGCTGCTGCTCGACTTGGAGGGGATCCTTTGTTCTATGATGTCTAACAGGGAGTCTCGCAGCATAGTCCATAGGTCTTGGACGTTTGTCCCTTGCCTCTTTCTTTCAATGACCATCTGAGATATGTTGGCTACATCCTTTTTCACCTCTTCCCAGTCAGCTTGAGAGTACTTGTAGATCTTTCTCCGTGGTATCTTTGCAATGGCTGGTTTCATGTCGAAGTCCGTGACCACCATGGCATGATCACTTATACCTGGGATGCTGTACGACGATTTCACTTGTGTTGGGTTGTTAGTGAGCACGATATCTAGGATGTTATCATATCTCGTAGCTTGGTTGTGAATCTGGACCAGTCCGTGTTCCAATGAAAGGTCGATTAAAGCTTGTTGGACTTCTCTGTCTTGAGCATTGTGACGCAGGGTGAGAGTTTGCCAGTCTATATCAGGACAGTTGAAGTCACCTGCAATCACAATGGTTTTGTTTTCCTTCCCTTGAAATTTCTTGAGGGACTCGTCAAGTCGCTTGACATCTAGGAGACTGCGGTGAGGCATATAGAAGACTCCAAAATATGCCTCAGCTGATCTCGGCAGTTGGATCTTTGTCCAATTGATCTCACATTCCGTGACTGCGTTTGGGAGTTCACTGCACATAACTTCCTGTTGTACTCCTATGAAAACACCGCCTCCACAGCCATCTCTATCATTTCTGTAGATTTGGTATGAAGATGGGAACACCTCGCTATTCTTGATGGCATCTTTTCCTGGGTCCAGGCCAGGTTTGATTCCTTGGAGCCAGGATTCTGTGCCACAGATTATATCGGGGTTAACATACTGGAGCGCCGCCTTAAACTCTGCCGTCTTTCCTCTCAGGCTGCAGCAGTTCACAGTCAGGAGTCTAAGGTTACCAGTGTTTCTCAGGAAGGTTCTGCTGTTTTCTCCTTCCAGACTAGAGCCAGAGGTAGTACTTGGTCTTTCGCTGTCAGGTAATGACTCTGAAGGGGTACTCCGACGGGCCGTGGTCTCCCGGCTTGGGGCAGTCACACCACTAGTCGGACTTGGTGTAGATGTTCGCTGGCTTCTCTTTCTAAAGTTACGTTGTTTACGTGGGCTACTGGCAAAGGTGGGGCTAAAGGGCTCATTGGAGCTTAATGTATCCAGCGAATCCTTGAGGTTGGTGAGTGGGAAATAGATGTTTGACTCTTCCAATTCATAGCTATGGAAGGTGAAGCTGTCGATGTTAGCGCTATTACACTTGTGGCAGTGCCATACAACTTCTGACTTCTCTAGGTGAGACATGTCTTGCGAAGCAATGCTCTCACACGACTTGTGGTGCCAGATTGAGCAATTTGAGCAGCATACTGCAATTTGTGACCATGTTACCGGTCGTTCACAGACTCCACACGGAAAAACATTTTTCACTCTAGGACCAGGATTTGATTGGATGTCTCCGCTCAGTATCAGTAGTAGGACTACAGATCTCAGTTTACTTTGGTGTGAGTGGGTTATTTTCCATGCTGTTGACACTCTAGCACACTGGTGGAACTGCATGATGCTGAATGTAGATCTATTCCCACGGGCATGGCATTGTAGTACATGACCATTCACGACTGACATGCAGGTGTTAGACAGAGCAGTGTTTTTCTCAAACCCACAACTACAACATGTTACATAAAAACAAACAATAAGGACTAGGGTATGAAGGAGGATGTCTGAACGCACAATGGTGTCTCTACGTGAACCCATTCTGCTTATAACCCGGTCGGTCTGGGTTCTACTCACGTTGTACCGCTACCGACGACTAACGCAGGCCGCCATGTTGGATCTCCCAGTGACAGTGTGGTCGGGGGGTGGCAAACAGCTCAACCCAAGGAAGACTTAAAATTCCATTTTATTGCTCAACTTACGTTCCATGAAAAAAAGTAATCATTACAGTGACAAATTTCTCTTCAGATATTAACAAACAGTTGAATATAATCCGAGATTTCGTGGAAAACTGGGATGTAAATCAGGAGCTCTCAAAAACACGTCCGTTCCCCGGCGAGCGCGCCCTCTCTCTTCTGAAGTTAATTAGAATCCTTCATTGTCATTTGACATTGACTGAGACGACTGCCATTAATACTAACGTCGCGTTGTTAACCGTTACAGTCTAACAACAGTTACCGGGTATGTTTTACAGCAGTTTTCACACGAGGGTAGAGTCTGATGATGACGTTCTTGCTGCACTTTCCAGCCATATTTTCGCAGCTAGTATAGAAACCTGATGTCAGGATATGTGGTAGTGTTTCATGTTGGTAGTGCTAGTGCCATAGTGGTTAAATTTATTTATTGTAAGGCAAAGTCTGCCGCTGTCTGCGGTTAACACACGTAATCGTATAGCAGGGCTGCCAACTCTCACGCATTGAGTGTGAGACTCGCGCAATTCAACCAATTTTGACCGTCTCACTCTGATAAACGAAATCTCATGCTATACCAGGTACCCCCAAAATGGAATGTACATGACTAGTAGAGTAAGAACCCCAATTTTCGGCCGGCCTCCAATATCCGGACACTTACCACTTATCACAAGGCAGCAAAGTCGACTGTCACAGCACAAGCATATCACATCATTTCACACACTAGCACACTCGTTCACCACATGAAAATGCCTGAGTCACCTCCAAAAATCCACCTAAAATCCCAAATTTTGCCGTCAAAATCGCAGAATCGCCGCAACTTTTCCAAAGCGCGCGCAAATTAGGGCCCGTGTAAAGAATCGGGGTTGCCGAAAAAGCGCTAAAAATTGAAAAATTACGCCGTTCTGTTGCGAGATTTTTCGCTTATCGCAAGCTCAGAGTGTGATGGTATCCTCAAAAACACAAAAGAAAAACAAAATTTCCGTACATAATAGTATGCCGATGCAGTGAATAAATGTACAGGGGCTGAATGCAAGTGCAGAGTCCCCAAAATTCGGACACGAACGGGCGCCGCAACATCCCCAATGCAACCTTGCATCAACAAGGTATTGCGCGCGCAGATTTTTCAGCGGCTTTGTATGCGTACTGACATTGCACGTGTGTCCGGATTTTGGAGACGCTGTCCGAATTTTGGGGAATTGACAAGGTGATAATATTTGGGGATTTTGTGAAATTTTATGATCGGTTTAACAAAATCAATATTGGGAAAAATTAGTTTGATATATGTAACAAACATTATTATAGATTTCATTTTGTGGAAAATTATTTGAGTTGAATAAATATTGCAAAAAAGCTTAAGTGTCCGAAAATTGGGGCTTTTACTCCACTACAAAAATAAAGCTAAATTCTCTGGTATTCCAAATATCGATATGCCCAAGCCCAAAATTTCGAGATTTTCCCACGCGGTTGTAAAGCTTAACCAATAATAATTGTTTTCGGTTCGCGCGCAAAGACAAGCTATTGGATTACGATTGGTTTCTACCTATACAGTGGAAACTCGATATAACGAGATGGTCGGGACCGAGTCATTTTCCTCGTTATAGCCGATATCTCGTTATATCAGTAGGCATAAAAGAAGGCATAAAATAAAGACATTAATTTGCACATGTGGGACTACCCATCATATTTCAATCAATACTGATAACTTGATATTGTGTGTGAGGGAATTACTCACCTTTATGGGTAAGAAGATGTTTTTCGCCAAGGAAATCCAATATCAAGAATGTGTTTCTTATTAATTGTAGATGTTTGAATTTGTAAATTTATATAGCTTGCGATTGTATCAAGATCGTCTGTGGATTGGTATGCGGTTATCGTATGGGTGTGTGTTGTGTGGAAAGCGTGAATATGGTCTGCACAATGCTGTGTGTGTATGTGATACATTCTGTATGTACATTATGACTGCGTGTAATTGTGTGTGAAGATGGGGAATTCCCTAAGTAGAAGGCCAATCACAGCATCAGATTGCCTCACACCTGCTAAACGTCATGATGATGTCATGTATACATATGGCCGTCCCACCACATTTTCTG
Organism: Diadema antillarum; assembly: GCF_040938485.1. Classification (NCBI taxonomy): domain Eukaryota; kingdom Metazoa; phylum Echinodermata; class Echinoidea; order Diadematoida; family Diadematidae; genus Diadema; species Diadema antillarum. The sequence continues at coordinate 241,620 of NW_027272555.1, read as the reverse complement.
CATGTATCAGTGTGCGTGCACACACACACACTTCACACGTACAACATGCAGTGCTAGCTGGAGTGCACTAAAGAAAATGATTATGTGTGTACAAGACAGTTTTTGGCGCATCAAGCTTTACAATCTCGGAAGATGATAGCACAGGCGAAGTAAAGCTTTACCGAAGGCATTTTGCTTTACCTCGCTATAGCAGGTTTGATTTACTATGTTTTTCTTTGTTTGGAAGTCACAAAATTATCTCGTTATAGCAGTTATTTCGTTATAGCCGATCTCGCTATAAGAGTAGCATTTTACATAGACTTGTGTGGAAGGAAATTTGGGACCGAGAAAATTTCCTCGTTATAACCGATATCTCGTTATAGCAGTGTTCGTTATACCGAGTTTCCCCTGTACCACGTGAGCGTAGCTCGTACTTTTGGCAAATTACAGTACATGTACAACGTGTATGGCTATGACGTGTGCTTTACATCGCTTTACATACACTGACTGTGTACGTAGTACGTGCGTACGTACGGCCGCACAGCAGGCCGCTAGGCGCTAGCCAGGAGGTCGCTCTGCTCCCTCGCAGTGTCTCACGCCAAACTCTTACTCAAGGTTGGCAGCCCTGGTATCGATAATACACGTTTGTAGTATTACGTACGGTTCATGACTATGGCAGGCCACATGATCACTCTCAACAGGTGGCTGTAATTGCTTCAAAGTTCTGTGTGTACAAGTGTACGTGGTGGCATAGCATATTAAAGATGTATGCCTTACCAGTTTTGTGGGGCATTAAAAGAACAGAGTGAATGCTTTTTCAAACTTTTTGTTCCTATCTAAATTTTGTTAAAGAATGTTATACAGTTGAACCTCTCTTATCCGGCCTCCCTTTATCCGGATCTCTCTATTATACGGACGCAATCTCGCCGTGATTTTTTTTTTAATAATTACATTTTGTACGGGAGGAAAGGGGGATTCCCAACTCCTGGAGAACTCCTACACAAACACACATGAATTACATATTACTTCCAACATGATTAACATACATTACATCAAATTTCCTTCCAAATTGCTTACCTTCAGACATTTTAACATCCCCAAACATCCCCAAATGTAACAATGAAAAGGTTGCAGTATACACATTACTACATGTGGTACTACAATGGGCTACATCACTACATGTGTATGTATATGTATAAAGTATTGAGTCTCCCTTATCCGGCCAAATCCCTTATCCGGATGAGCCCTGGTCCCGACTTGTCTGGATACGAGAGGTTCAACTGTATTGAGCTTTGAAGGGAAGGCTAACATGTTGACATTTCTGTCTGTGTGATCTTCGTTTGTTTTCTTTTTTGTGGTTGGGATATTTGCAAGGAACTTCATGAGCTTTTCAGAAACATAGTAGAAAGCACTGCCAGTGTGCCACATTCTGCTCAAACATGTACATAATATGTGTAGATTCCTACATGTGTAATCCCCAGCTGTTCTAACTTGTACTTGTAGTTGTATTGTACAGTCAATTAGCAGTGCTGGGCTTCAATGCAAATTACACTCTCACAAAAGGTATATGTACAATGGTCTAATTTCTATAATAGTCTTTACCCAGTGTTGCACACATGCAGAATAGCACAAAGAAACTGTTTATTGTTATACAGACTTACAGGTACAAGTAGCATTAAAGGGGAAGGCTAGTAACTGATCAGTGGGAATAATTGGAAATGCTGGGAGATGATTCTTCCAATCCTTATGGGATTCATTCAAGAGTTCATTGTATATCTATTGTTGTGTGAAAATGATTTGCTTCAGAATGGTCTCATATTCAAGTAATGTGCAGATTAATGCTCCGTCACTGACCAGGGACGCTAACCTGGAAGCATTAAACTGCACATTACTTGAATATGAGACCATTCTGAAGCAAATCATTTTCACACAACAATAGATATACAATGAACTCTTGAATGAAGCCTATAAGGATTGGAACAATAATCTCCCAGCATTTCCACTGATTCCCACTGATCAGTTACTAGCCTTCCCCTTTAAATGTTCAGAATGTTGCTTTGAGCCAACTATGTACATGTACTGTAGTTGGAGGCTACAGTCCTTTTTGATACAGTGATTATCCATACTTTAACCCTGCAAAAAAAAAAAAAAAAAAACTTTTTTTTTTTTTGTCTGACTGATTTACGGTCAGTTCACCTTGATAGTGATTTTTGCACATCATATTCTATTGAATGTACCTCTGTTGAACCTGATCAGTTTCTGTCATCTGTTTGGCACAAGTACTATTACTATAGTTCACTGAAGTTGTTTTTTTTTTTCATTATTTTGTCCATTTCTCAGATCTGATGAACAACCAAAGTCTCACAGGATTAAGATCAACCGGCAGTTATCAAAGCGTCTTGCCCAAGATGAAGAGAGGATTGAAGCGTCCAAGCCTGGTCAACCTAGCTTGCCATCCACTAATGAGAAGGCTGGGCATCGAGCACCAGTGGCGGTAGCAGATGAAGCTATCGGTGTTAGTGATGCCAGAGAAGGTCAAGTTACTGAAGCTGAGCAGATTGGGGAAGCGAAGCGTGCTTCTTTTACGCAGAGTAAAATGCTACAGGCTAACAGACTTCATGTATCTGAGGAGCAATGTGCCAAAGAATCAAATCAGAAAGTGGGATTGGGTGATGCAAATTCATCCAAAACATCAAAGGATAGTCCAGCTACCACATCTGCCAGCGACGCAGCAAAGAAAGAAACCGTTCTGCCATTGCAAGGATCATTACTTTTTGAAAAGGCGGCAGAAAAACTTGGCACCACTGCAGAAAAGAAAACCATACAGATAAAGATACCCACCAAATTGTTTCAATCAGCCAGCAAGTCTCCAAACCTTGCAGTGAAAGGAAATGGCGGTGACACGAAGTCGGACAGTGGCAGTGAGGACGAGAGTGATGGCAGTGAGAGTGACACTTCAGCCGTCGACGGACTTCCGTGGAGGAAGATTCTTGAGGATGGGGAACTCACACCAACCTCAGACTCTGATGGGGAAGAAGCCGGGGAGGGAGCCAAGGAGGGAGGGAAGGAGGATGCCGAAATGTTGAGGGAGAATGAGAGCAAGGAGAATCTTGCCGCAGACAAAGGGACTGAGATTAGTGAGAAAGAGAAGAAATCTTCATCCAAGCACAAACACAAGAGTAAGCACAAGAAACACAGCCACAAAAAGAGCAAGCGAAAGAAGAAGAAAAGCAAACACAAGTCCAGTAAAAGCAAGGAGAGAGATAAAAGTGAGAAGGATGCGGGTTCTCACTCAAAATCTGAGGGTCTTAAGAAGCCTGATGAGAAATCTTTGAAAAATGATAAATCTGGTTGTCCAGATGAATCAAATGTCAAAGAGACAACTACTAAAAAATCAGCACAGGATTTTAATCTTAATAGCAAAACTTTGAGTGCAGGAGAGCGGGCTTCTAAATTAGGAAACACAGGGACTGCTGAAGTGAAAAAGGAAAGGAATTCCTCGGCAAGTGAAAGGAAAATGGACTGTGATAAGAAAGATTCGGGGAAGGATTTGTCAAGTGGGTCATCCAAGAAGATTAGCCATGATGAAAAATACAGAGAAGAGATTCAAGCTGAAGAAAGAAAGACCAGCAAGTCAGAAACAAGTTCTTTGGGTAAGTCTGAATCAAGTTCTTCGGGTAAACAGGTAGAGAGAAGACGCAGCTCATCCAATCCTCGCTCCGAAACACGGGAAAGCGATGACGGCTGCCATCATGAGAGGAGAGAGAGAAGGAAGGCGGGGAAACATGAGAAAGATGAGCGAAGTCACAAGGAAAAGAGAGAGAAGAGACGCAGTAGGGAGTCGAGGGATGGCGATAGTACGAGAAGCAAAACCAGCTCAACAAAGCCCTCTGCAGTAGTGAAGATGCAGCATCTGGAGGAAGAGTTTGGGTCGGTCAAAGAGTCGAGGAAAACTCTGAAGGCACATAAGCATAAAGTAAAGAAAGAAGAGACACAAATTGAGGGAGCTAAGGCATCTCTGACTATCAGTGTTCCGACATCATCTGAGACTGTTGAGCCAGAGGTGGTCATGGAAGAGGATTGCATTAGTGATGAAAAGAAATACGATGGAAAGAGTGAACCAAGCACTGCTGGTGGACAAGATGCAAAAGCAGCCATATCAGAACAAGCAGAGTTAGATGAAAGCAGTTGTGAAACAACTGAGAAGTTAGGGGAGATATCAGTGAAAGAAAATGACAAAATGCCTTCAGCAGAGTCTGATACTGCTGATAAAGCAGGAACACATACTGGCAGCGCTTCCAGTATACCTGAACCAGCTCCTGAATCTTTTCTTATTGGAAATGCTGCCACCCACGTTGAAGTTCAGAAGGATGAATCTAATGTCACAGTGAAAAGAGAAAAGATGCCGCCAGACAGTGATACTAAGCTTCCCACAAGTGACAATGGTGCCAAAGGGGTAAACGCAGGAATATCTGTCATTCTTGGAAATGTGCAAGATGTTGAGGCAAAGGACGCAAGCAAAACAACAGGAGTAGAAAAATCAAAAACAAGAGAATCTTGTGTGGACAATATAGATGTAGAAGATGTGAAACATACTGTTGATGAAGGAACAGCCCAACCTGAGAAGACAGGAGAAAATATAGAAAGTTTGAAAAGCCAGCTCAAAGATTCAGATGGCTTAAAAAAGAGCAGCGGGAGCAAACAAAAAGAAAGCGATAAAAAAGGGAAGAGTGATTTGGGACAAGAACCATCTTCAGTGCCAGTTGATGACCATGATCAGAACACTTTTGCTGTGAAGTTGGAGAAAGAGGAGAGTACAAAATCTAAAGAAAAGGAGAAGGAAGAAGAGAAAGAGGAGGGAGCATTGGAGAGTGAAATTGAAGAAGGGGAAATTTCTCATAAGCATAAAAAGAGCAAGAAAAAAGATAAGAAAAAAGGAAGCAAAGAAAGAGAGAAACAAAGTAAAGAAAGGGACAAAGAGAAGGACAAACGTGCCAGCAGGGACCGGGACAGAGACTCAAGGACGAAGAGACGCCATTCAGAATCAAAATCAAGCTCGCGTTCGCACAAGAAGCACAAGCGATCTCGATCAAAGACTCCCTCCCCCAGCAGTGAGGATAGTGACATCAGCATAGACAAGGATTCCATGGTAGAGAAGTCTGTCTTCAGTGAGTCCAAGGGTGTCTGGATCACTACCATGGTGCCTCGCGAAGACTCCAGGGAGCTGTCGTCACCGGAAGACGATCCGAGGCAGTACCGGGACAGCGACAGCAGACGCGGCTACAGGGATTCCCGCCGGCGGGATTATGGCAGCGAATTCCGGAGCGAGAGGAGGAGCGTCTTCGACAGACTCGGGTTCGGCCAACGTGACCGATTCGACCGACGGTCGAGGTACGACGGCTACCGCAGGCGGCGGCGATCCTACTCCAGATCCAGATCGAGGTCGCGATCCTGGTCACCGGTGCTAGAGATTGACAAGAAGAAGCTCCTGGAGATTGCCAAGGCCAATGCACTCTCAAAGATGCAAACTGGAGAGATACCAGCTCACCTCCCAGTTCCAGAATCCATACGCAAAGCTGCAGACACAAGTAAGATTTTATGTAGGGGGTAACAATTTGGATATTTCCATCTAAAACTTGATTTTAATGTAATGATACGACGTTGAAAATAGGAATGTGAAAATTATTAGGCATTCAGTCTTGCAGATTCATAAATTGATTACCGGTAGTCATTCCTGTAGAACAGGTAATTTTCATGTATGTTTTGAGAGCAAGGTTGTTTTACTAAAGGCAGGAATCCCTATATGAAAACAAAGTATGTACAAGTCAGTGCTTAATTTTATGGAAAAACTAGATATATCGCTACGGCGACTGATATGCCTCCGCCATAATGCATGGTTCTCCTAATAGGTCGATAGTACAATGTCTTGGCATGTAAGTTTCATGATGATACCTTGAGTTACTTTTGAGATATGGAGGAAAAAGTGCAATTCAGCACTTTCACTTGACCTTTGACCTTTTGGCAAGAAACTTCCCACAGAAATATTGGGTAATACATGTATACATCAAGTTTTAAAAAAAAAACCTTCAGGCATTGCATAAATATAAGGAAAGTAGTGATATTTTGAGGAGTTGACCTTGACCTTTGACCCCCTGACCTTTGAACCATGACCCCAAACTTCCCTAGATAATCACTGCCCATTGGAACAAGCATATATACTAAGTTCCATGAAGATACCTTGAACCACTTGCGAGATATGGAGAAAAACATGAATTTTCAACCTTTTTTTTTCACAAAATAATCTGTGACCTTTGACCTTTGACCCCGTGACCCTAAAATCCAAAAAAAGTATTATCCCCCCTGGATATACCCTCATACCAAGTTTGATGTAAAACCACCACACGGTTCTTGAGATATCGACAAAAACAAGACGGGACGGACGTACATACGTACGGACGGACGGACGGACGACCCGAAAACATAATGCCTCCGGCCACTTCGTTGGCGGAGGCATAAAAAAGTCCGTAAATTTTCAGGTTTGCTTGGTATTTCTTAACTGTTTATTTTCATGTTGAAGCAAAGTAAAAGAGAAATTATATTCTTCTAATATTTGGTTGTGCCTTTGATTGTTTCCCAAACCCCACCTGACTTTTTGACAATAGTGCAAACCAATCAGTCCATCCAGCGATTCACAGAGCAATGCATGGCGTTTGCCAACACCCATGGGGAGAGCTCAGATGAGTCACCGGTCAACAGACCCGTCAGATCCAGCGACGAGGAGGATGAGGAGGAGAGCGACGTCCCAAAGCCATTTGTGCGACATCCCTTTAAGGTCAAGGAAGCTGTACCCATTGTCATGAACATCAAGGCAAGAATGGCAATTTTTTTCGTTCACAGTTCACTTGATTAATCTCCAATAAGTACCAGTTAAGCTCGATATTTTTTGTGTGATTTCTTTTTTGAGCTGAGCAGCTCAAAGACATATTCGCAGGTTCTTGAATTCGCGCTGCACAATTGTCAACCCATTCAAAATGTGCAGAGAAAATTGTGAAGATATTTTTGCAGGTTTAGAATTTGTGCTATCCAAAAGTAGCGCGAAATACGCAGAAATTAATGTACAGCTGTACTGTGAAAATTTATGCGTTTACAATAGTCCAATCTGTCAGTGAAGACGTAGACACATGATAGCATGCCACACATGGAGAAAAGAATTTTAAGTCTTCAAATGAACGAAACCTCAAAGTGTTAATAGCATGATTTATTTCATATACAGTTATTTATTTTATGTCTGAAATATTAGCTTGTGCCACTTTGTCTTTATGATTGTGTAAATGAGATATAGTGATATAAGAATAGCTACCAAGACATACTGTATTTACTTGTAACATATTGTCAAATTCAACTCCCAATCTTGCAGAATGCAGTGCAGATTCCAGTTGCGAGCAAAGACAAATTGAGAGTGCAATTCCCGGTGTCCAGTGGGTCGCAGCATCGCAAGAAAGAAGTGGAAATTGCTGTTGCCGTTGCCAACGACCCCTACGGACAGTGGACAGTGAGTGCAGAGAGGGTCGATAGGGGTGATCAAGGGGCAATAATCAAGGGGTCAAGGGGTGATCATGGGGCAATACATTGTGCTTGCCTAGTGGCCGATTGTCGTATATATATGTATGCCGGCATTCTTTGTTAGCCAATGGTCAAGGGGTGATCATGGGGCAATACATTGTTCTTGCATAGTGGCAGATTGTCGTATATATATATGTATGCCGGCATTCTTTGTTAGCCAATGGTCACAGATGTCCCACACTACATTGTAACCTGAACTCGTTAATGATCAAGGATTACGCCATTGATGTAGTCCCCAGTGTATCCTCTTGGCATTCCTGAAGGACTGTGTGGCTGTATTATGCCTCAGTTTCATAAAGATCAAGGTGTTAGGGAATGATTTTAATGTTTGTGCAACAGCTTGGTACGTTCACAACCAAGCGATGTGGGTTTAAGAAGTAAAGTTGCGTGTGATAACTTACAATGTACATTCATTCTGTAAAGCAACTTTTAGCTATCCTTGTTATGTGATAGTGTGGTGTTCTTTTGTTGAGATAAAAGGTATAGACTTCGCATTTCAAATCACTTGTAACAAGCTTTGCCTCTATGAGTGAATATCTACAAATGTCTGCATACCTTCCTTTAACCCTAACTAGGCGGGGGGCCTCCAAGGCCCCCCCCCCCCCTCAACGTTCTGCGTGATGTGTCGCTATATCGAAAAGCTATGGCCGCGATGTTTCATGACTGTTTTCTTTTGAGTCTCCTGCATCTTTCAACACCAAATTTACGATGCCGGGGCACGCAGTTCTGAAGTTGCACATATGTACGTGCATGTCGGACCTAAAATTGCTCAAAAACGTGAATTCGTGTACAATTTCAATGCAAACTGTGCTTACAGGCAAATTTCATAAAAGCATGATTATTTGGGGGTTTTATTGATTAAAATCAATTAATAACATATTTTCTTGTTTGGGACAATGTCGCGGACAAATTTCATCGAAAAAACAATAAAAAACATGAGGTCGAAAAAACAAAGAAATACATAAGAAATTCCAAAAACAATAAAATACTGGAGAATATCTACACAAGAAATGTGCCTGTTTTGAGCTTTATTTAGTGATTTATGCCAAATTGTCTGATTTCATGCATCATGCGTAAATTAGCATAATTTAGCATAAATGATAATTTTGTGAAAAATTAACTTCATGGTACTTTAGATTACGTCATAGGCAATGTGGGTGCCAATTTTCGTCGCGATCGCGCAGTCAACGGCCGAAATCTGGAGGGGGGCCTGGCCCCCCCCCCCGTTTCTATAATCTACCTAAATAGCCCGGCCTAGTTTAGGTTTAAACATGATTTGAACAACCATTTGCAGTAGCAGAAAGTAATTTATTTGATTTGCTTTTGTCACTTCATCATTTAAAAGTAAAATGAAAAACTCATTAAGCATAAAGCATTCTTTCTTGCACAATTTGTAGGGTTTACAAAGATTTTTTTTAAAACATTTTTTCATTTTTTATAAAGGCCCGCAAGTGGTTATTTTTGTGGTGATTGCAGCAAGCAAAAATAAGATTAGAAGTTGACTGGGAATATTGTGTTATGTCCTCAAGCACGATGTACAATTTTCTTTCCATCCTTGCAAAGACCGTAGAGCAGGCGGCCTCTGCCACGAAGCCAAAGGCCAAACCATCAACAGCTGCCAGTGCCACGGGGACCACTCCTTCAACAGCTACCTCCACACCGGGGACTACGGCAGCAAACCCGTCGGGGGCGGGGTCATCAGGTGCAGTCACCACAGTGGCAGCTGTAGCCAGCGCCCCTACCCCAACGGCTGCTCCGAATATTCCAGGGGTCACCAACGTCGTCCCTCCACAGCAGGTTGAAGACAAGGACAAAGTCTTTGAGGATTCACCGGGCTTTGTAAGTTGATGCTCTTTATGAAATTAAAATTAGTATGCAGGAAAGTTTGTGATCATGAACAATCTTAAAGGTGATCTAATGTAAATGTCTTTGTATGAGCATCCATGCAAGATGAAAATTGTCATAGAAACAGTGATGGTGTCATTACATATCAAATATATTTTTTGGCAGATAAAAATAAAAAAAATAAATGTTGTAGCTACACCAGTCCTGCATTGTAAGCATATGGTACAATGCTCTCCCATTATAACCAAACAGTTATAACAAAATTCCGGTAACAACGAAGTAGAAATTCAGGCCACGAGATTATCCACTCTATGTATTTCATTGTTTATATGTTCAATTATAACAAAATTTTGATATAACAACAGAAAACCGCTGGTCCCGAGGACTTCGTGATAACAGGAGTTCACTGTACTGCACTAACTCTTTTGAATTTAGTTGCTCTGAAATCTCTCTCTCTCCATTACTACTTGCCATCAGGCCTATGACATCAGTGCCATCGTGTCAGCCAGACTGAAGGCAGCGAGGGCGCTACAGTCCAACCCAAACAACGTGGAAGCTCTCACTGTCCTACACCACTCGCAGAGACAGGTTCGCCTTCCACTCGCTCTCTTTCTCGTTCCTGTAGAGTCTTAACGCTAACCAGGCCAGGATTTTTTGGCTTTCTGTGGCCGCGGGAGGGTTGAATCAACCCTGAGATCTCTGTTGTCCATTGCGCAATTGCCATGAAAATTGGCACATGCATTACCTGTGCTGTAATTAACCAAACTTTAAAGAAAAAAATGAAATTTTCTTTTTTTATTATAATTTGTATTGAGTAGTATTTCTAATATATATGTGAAAGCATACATTTTACTCTCTATCAGAAAATAAAGGTCCTAGAATCCTAATTTTTTTTTATAATATTCTTTGTAGCATTACTAACAATGTACTTCAAAAAAAAAATATCTGATATCAAATTGCCAGATTTTCACAAAATTAGTATCATAAGATGTGCGAGACTTGAAAGTAAAAGGTCTGAGTGGCACAGTCAAAAAATTTGGCATGATTGAATGGTCATGGAAAATGTTAAGGCCGTTCTGGGGGTAAAGTCCACAGCACACTGCACTGTCAAACCAGTGGCACAACTCTGGAGGCAAGCCGGGTCACATTCACAAGCCATGTGACTCAGCACTGCACACTATGTGATCAGACTACATAGCTAGGCTTATCACTGTACTGGCGTCAATACATAAGCATGTGTACTGTAGCATGATCAGCTGATTCTTATATAAAGTGTGGGCCATTTTTAGTTCATTTACAGCACCTGTCAGTGTGACATCATAATGAACGTGCTTGTTTTTCTCCCTTTCTTTCTCTCTTTCTCTCTTCCTCTCTCTCTCTCTCTCTCCTGAGTTTTGTAGTCCGTTTCACAAAAGTCTCGGAAACAAAGAGATTGAATAAAAGGAAATACATGAAACTTGCCGTTACAATGCTGTGACCTTTGACTCTTGTGGTTTCCCTCAATCACATGCGTAGATCCAGACCTGGGCTCACAGCAGTCAGAAGCCTGGTCTCTTCACTGGCAGCACCGATGCCACTTTCCTCAATCCTCAGCAGCTGGCTAACCCCAATCCTAAAAACCAGGCCTGGATCAAGAAGGTATGTAGCACCATTCCGACAACCCCATGGCTCCCAAGACATCAAGATACATTACTAGTGTTGCTCAAGATTTTGGAAATCACACAATTCTATTTTGTTCTTATCCTCTCGAAACTCCACATTTTGAACAACATGATAAACATTATTGCATTGATTAAAAAATTGACTACCATAGATTTAGGGAATAACTTGTAAATAACCACAACAATATGTAGTGTTTTTGCAGGGTAGCTTGTGACTGAGTATGGTATCCCTAAAGTGTTATTATAGTAATGATTACTTGATTCAGTAGTACTGTCATATTTTTTCTTTCATAATTTTGCTGATAAACCAACCTTTGAGTGTTCTTTCAGTCCCATTCAGCAAGTTAGAAATAAAATTGACAAACCAACAAATGGAAAATGTAACCAAGATTGGAATATATGGTGACCTTTTTTACAATCTACTACTTATTCTTTCATGACTAGAAATCTTTTTCATAGTGTTTTATTTCAGGTGTTACCGTGTAGTCTATTTCTAGCTCCTTTTTGATACGTGTTACTTTTGCAGACATTGGCCATTATCTTTTTGTATTATATGTTGATACGCCCTTTTAATGCGTTACATGTGTTCCCTACTTTATGTTCATCAGTATATCCACACCCAGATGTGTATGTGTCAATATATCCCTTCCTATGTCTGATTGTTATTTTGTTTGTCTTTCTGTCTATCCATCTCTCTATTTCAATTTATGATCTAATAATGGATGTATTGACTGATATCCATCCATCTGCCTTCTTCTTTATCTGTTCATACCTCTTCTTTGCTTTTGTGTTGTTGTTTTTTTTTGTGTGTGTGTGGTTTTTTTTTTTTTGCTTTACTTGACTTGATAGGAAGGTGATACATAATATTATTTGTGTGTTGATTATTGTTCAGTTAGTTTAGTATTTACAGAGTAACATTAACCATGCATTGATCTCTATACGTCTTGTGTTTAATTTGCTGTTGTAGATAATTACATTTAAATTGCAAAAGACTTTGCTGAGAATAATTATTGAACTTCTGTCTCATGGGTATTCATGAACCTACTTTCCTTTCTCAGTTATGAATGTAGATATTTTTCTCTCTCACTCTTCTTACCTTTTTTCTGTCTGTGTATCTTTATCATGAAAGTCCATCAGAAGTTTAATAATTACCCTCAGCATACCGTTGACTTTTCTTTTTGCAGCCTGTGACATGTTTCCAGGGTTGTCAGCAATTTATTTTTCTTCGACAAAAATGGCAAAAATAAACAAATTTGTTGCCAGAAGGCATGTGCAACAAAAACGCATAAGTAACAAGTATTACGCAGTTGGTATGTGTCAAGTTCTGTCAATATATGTGATTTATAATTAGGCATTACCTGATAGAAATGTTTCAAGCATATTTCATTTCCAAGGTGTGTGAAAATAAACTAGTGATAGAGAAATTCATTTGGAAACCAATCCACCCCTCGTGGAAAGTGGAATAGCACTTCTTCTCTGTCTGTCACATGGGACATCCTGGCATTCCATGGCATGTCCCATTTGAGAGACAGGGGGATTTTCAGATCCTATCTGACTTACCTGGAAACTTGTTACAGGTGGCAATCGCATACGGCAGTGCAGTAATTAGCGACAGGCGAGATTGGAGAACTGGCTGAATCATGATTTTAAAAAAGCTGGACGTCGTATGGTGGGTAAAGAATATTTCATTTCAGCACATTTATGCAGGGAAATTAGTCCACAGAAGAACAAGCAATAACAAAAAATTGAGCAGTGAGGCAGGGGTAAAAAGGGAAGGGGGAATCTTTCAATAAATGTATGCAATGAAAAAAAAAGAAGGAAAGTTTGTTTGGTTTGCATTGTGTTTAGATTCAATAGAGAATTTTCATAGATAAGATGGGATGTGATTTTGTTTCGCTTGTACTATGGTTTAGAGATGAAATATAATAATGCCATTCTATTCCCAGGCTTGTACAAATACGAATATACACATCTGTATAGAAACACAATACAATCTTGTCAATGGTCCGCTTGTGTGTTTCTGAATGCTGTTCTTAAAAAAAAAAGAAAAAAAAAAAAACCCACCAAAAACGAACAAACAAAACAAAGATGTATAATATACCTTTGATATAAATATTGATCATTCAAGTTGGTGTGGACTGATCATTTCCTGAGTGCTGAAATCAAATATTCTTTGGAGATAAAAAAAAAAAAAAGCAAAGGGCTGACGTGGTGCTATCTGAGTGTAATGGTAATCGTTTGTATTTGTAGGCAACAATATTTCTGAACATGCTCTTAGCTGAAATCAAACTATTGTTGTTGTCTTTTTTGTTGTTTGAAATGTGAATGGGAAATTACGTTGGATAGTGTTATCTTTTGCTTCGCAGTTTAATCGTGGTATGTAAATACAAATACAGAACCAACATTCCTGTCCAAAAGATGACGACATCTTTCCGTTTTTTCAACCCCCCCCCCCCCCCCAAAAAAAAGATGCATTTTTAGGACAAAAAGTAAGAAATTTGTTTGACAACATGAAGTCGTCTTTTTCTAAAACATTTGGCTTTGATAACTAAATATGTGTAGTCATGTACTGCCAAAACAGATTTCAGTAAATGTGAGTGTGACATGTCATAGGTTTATTCGTAATCAATAAACCTGTCAGTTCATGTAGATATATTGGCATCTGTTATTTTGTACTCTAATCATTCTTTTTTCCTGTCTTCATATTTACTACCCACTTTCTTCTCAATTTGCAAAACACACTTGCTGACTCCAACACAAATTGAATGTAATACACACATTATCACTGCAATGTACTCTGAAATAAACAAATATGTGGGATGGTTTGCATTCCCGATCCAACATGTTTCTCATGCAAATACCTTGTGTATGCACATGCTTGCTTACACTTGTGCTCACACACTCACCAACACACAAACTCAACACACTCTGACACCAATATGCTCTTTCACACTCATTCTTATCAATACACAAACACAACATATATACCCTCACACTAATATGCTCTTTCACACTCTCTCACACACTGGTGTATCATACACACTGTAACACCAACCACACACACACATACTTCAAAATACACACTGTATTACTCACTATTGATGATAAACATCACTACACGACCACACACAATGCGACCACACAGGACATGTTCAAGACAGCGGCGCCAGTCAGCACCGACATCGGACTCTCCCTCATGCAGAAGATGGGCTGGCGACAGGGGGAGGGTCTTGGCAAGAACAAAGAGGGCGCTATCAACCCTCTGCTGCTAGAAATCAAGACTGATAGACAAGGTTAGTGGACAATCTACTCTAAATAGCAGCTTCAGTAACATTTGAATAACATGGACTGTGACAATAGTTTGTAGGAGCTCAATTACAACTTAGATGGTTATTTTGCTTGGAAGGTAGGCTTCCAGCATTGTAAACCTTACTGCATTCATTCATTTATTTCAGTTCTTTAATTCTGTCCATTTGCATTACATGACTGGCTCCATTTCTGTGCACACTAGGGCCTTAAAAATAGTCACTGGTTTTGGGCCTGACTTTAATACAGATGCTTCCGATGGAACTGGACCCCATGGAAGGCCAGCTTAGCATAGCTGAATATGGGCTATCCAGCCATCTTCTCAGATGGAAATGAACAAACAAACAAACAAGGCCTGTGACTGCCCATCCTGCCAAAAGTAGACTGACGTACACAGGGTCCCGTCTCATGAAACTTGTTATCAGGATTTCAGTTGCTTTAAACAACTATTGTAACCTGTTATTGATAAGTTTATGAAACAGGACTCTGGATATAATATGCAATGCCTATCGTTATGGTTAAAGGTACAGTTACCTTTGGGAGCAGTGATTTAAAAAATGTTTGAGGTATCACATTTGATGCATATGTGTCAGTCAGTTGTATCACAAAACATCCTACCATGTAAAAATTTTGCAGTAAAGCCTAAAATATATAGGAGATAATTTTTCTCAATAAACCGTAATTGTAGACGGTTTAGTCTGGAAACATTTTTATTTTAACTATTGTTCACATTTTGTGTATTTAACAATACTTAACAACGATTATACGGATTCAAATTTTTACAGTGGTTGTTTCTATCCCTAACTCATATTTTAGAACTATTTCAAAGCTCTGATGCTGGGTTTTTGTTTCATCTGCAAATGGTAAATTATGCCTTTTAATCCTGTTCATTTTGCTTTACAATGGCCAGTTCGTTTTTCTTTACACACTAGGGCCTAAAAAATAGTCATTGATTTTGGGCCTAATCTGCAGATGCCTTCCCATGGAAGTAACAAGATTCAACTTGTGATTATCCTGACAAAAATAGACCGACGTTTTTGCAATGCCTATGATTAATTCCCTAAATGCCTGATGTTTGCTGCCCAGGTCTGGTCGCCGAGGCGGAGAAGCCGAAGAAGAAGGGTGACGTGTCAAAGGTCATCCGCAAGGACCTGTCTGGCAAGCACCCCGTGATGGCGCTCAACGAGCTGTGCAGCAAGAAGCACTGGGGGAAGGCAGTCTTTGAGCTGCTGCGTGAGGATGGACCGGCCCACAAGAAGAACTTCCTGTTTAAGGTATGTGGCTGCTTTATAGACACTTAGATGGAGGAATTGTAGATCTTACAGGAGACCTCCAGGTGATTTTCAGACTTTTACATTTGAACAACTATAAATTACACTGAGTGCAGAGTTTCAGAATTTATAGTGATTTGGATGAGGAATAGAAATGTTTTCAAAATCTATAACAAATTGCAATGAACAAGGATGATGACATGGCAAAGTCACCATAAGAAGGTGTGAATTGAGGCTCAAGGAAGCACGACAAAAAAAGAAGGCATTACACTGCTACATTTGTGAGATATGTGAGCCTCCTATGTCATCAACATTGTTCAGTGTAATTTAAGGTTTTTCAGAGTATTGGTAGTTTCTCTGATTAAGGGCCACAGTAGCTTCCACATATTATATATACATGGAGCTGTTGATTTATGTACTACATGATGTGAAATTATGAAAATCATGTGGAATGCACCTGTAAGATCAGAACTTAGTTTAATTAATGTGAAGTGCCTGCTGGCTAGAGTGGTATAACATGTACTATATAATGACCACTGTCAATACATTGTTGAACTGTTTGCAGTGTGTGATCTCTCACTAGACTTGAAAGCTGGGAAAAGTTTAATAAATTATTATCCACCCACCCTGCCCTCACCCCCTCCCCCCCCCCCCCAAACATGAATTAAGTTTCGCTTCTTCAGATTTAGTCTGATTTCAAGGTTTTTATTTTACATTCCAACTTGGTCTGTGTGTGTAGATGTTTAATTTCCTGCTTGCTTTTCTGAATCTAACCCGGGTTGGTTGTTTTATTATGTATGATATTATGGGTAGGTTAGTAAAAAATAAAATGTTGACAAATTGTATGCTATTCTAAAAGCCTAAAGTTTGAATAAGTGAGAAGTGCCTGTAATTAGTGTAAACAGAATAAATGACTCTTAACCATTTAGCCACTGAAGATTGTGTACATAATGGCCTATGTATCACTGAAAGATACATCAATATTGCTCTCATTTCAACAACATGTAAATGATATGAAATAGGTCACTATATGTTCATTTTTGTCTATTTTTGAAGCTATGTTTATTTGAAAGCCGAAGACTACCAAAAGAATGGTGTCTCACAAAAGTAATTGTGACATGCATATTTGTTGACCTTTGATCTTTTTCAAATTGCATGACAGTATACTCTATATGAAAAACAAAAATGGTAAAGTATATTAAGAATGTAAAAGAGAAAGGGATAAGCCATTTCAAGGGTTTTAGGGATTAATAAGACTGGCGCTTTCGGGCGTATCAGTGACTAATGGGTTAAACTGGCGAGAAGAATAATGGCTTTAAAAAAAAAAAAAAAAAAAACCTGGAAATGACAATGCTTGCATTTACTCTTTACACCCACACACACAGGTCCGTGTGAGAAATGAGGAATACATACCTACGATCACCTCCGGCAACAAGAAAGACGCCAAGGCCATGGCAGCCACGGTGGCCCTGCAGAAAATGGGACTCATACCGACGTAGAGAAGGCAACTTATCATGTACCTGCTGTATTGCTTGCTTGACTATCAACCCTTGATCTCAGATGAATTGCTGTTGAAAATGTTGATGAACATTCATTTCAGAGACCATTTATGAAAGGTGTTTCCTCCAGGAAAACCTTTTGTGTGTTTGTTGCTGTTACTTGCCCAGTGAAGACAACATTGTATGCAAATTTAAAATTCTTGCATTCCTCATACAAAGTTACCTCACTCCCACCAGTTGCTTTGTTTGGGAGAGGTAGAACATGTGTAGGGATGCCACCAGAAGCTACCACTAGGGATTCTACCGCAAGCTACCACTTTGGATGCCTTTGGATGCAATCACTAGCTACCACTTTGGATGCAACCACTAGCTACCACTTTGTATGCAACCGCTAGCTACTGGGGATGCTATTATAGGCTACCACTTGGGCTGCAACTGCAGTATATTGCCAGGCATGCTGTCACTGTCGAGCACACATGGGATGCTATTGCAGTCTACAACTTTGGATGCTACCACAGTCTACAACTTTAGATGCTATCACAACCTACCACTAGGGATGCTACCATAGGCTACAATTAGGGATGCTACTACAGGCTACAACTAGAGACGCTACCCCAGGCTACAGTACCACAGTATACCGCCAGCCATGCTGTCACAATCCAGCACTTTGGATGCTGTCACAGTGTACTTACTATTTTGTAGGCTGCTACCACAGCCGACAACCAACGAGGGACACTATCACAGTCTACCACTTACGCTGCTACCACAGGCTACCACTAGTGATGCTACCACATGCTGCCGCTAGCAATACTATCACATGTTCTTGCAAAAATTTGCCCACTGAAACTTGTCAGTGCTAGACATAATTTACACCCTGCCATGGAAGCACTTACAAAGAAGGGGGGTTTTAGGCTGATATAAGTACACCGGTATGTTCTTTTTGCAAAACTACAAATACTTGTACAGATTGAGCTCAAGCTAATACAGAATGTGGTGGAGTTTGTGATATTTTGATAGTGAGCAACACTGTTTTACTTACTTGGTTAGTAAGATTTTAAAGTGGCTGAAGGTCTCTTTGTTTTCTCATACGTATAAATGCAATATATAAGTCTTGGCGATGTTTGACTTATTATGATTTACCAACTGAGTGCACCTTTAATTAATTGTTCCTTCTTGCGCTCATACAAGTGTGTTCTTTTAACTTCGACACTTTGACTGAATATTCACTGTCATAGGACCAGTGATAATGATAGGGTACTTGTTTATAAAACAAGATGAGGTTCCAGTTTTCTTATTCAGTGTCTCAGTTGCAAGTTTACTTGTGTGATTGGAATAGCCATAACCAATCTTGAATCTAATCAGAGCACACCTGTAAATTGGACTGGGGTTTCTATGCGGGAGAGGTGTTGTCCTCTAAATGACAAGGCATTACAGAAATGTTTTAATCTGTGGAGTATGTTTTAAACAACTGTGTCTTTTAACTTGAGACTTCACTACAGTGTAATGTGTGCTTAGTTAGTGTTGAGATTTACTGCAATGAATCACAAAATGTGCTTGTTTATTGTGCAGCTTGTCATTTTTGTAAGCAAGGAGACATATTTGGATGTGTTTGCACCATGGTGTGTAATCTTTGTGCCCTTCGACCAGCCATACATTTATTCAGTAAGAATAAGAAGATAACTTTGCTTGGTAATTGTTGTCACACAAGCTAGTGGACCTGGGCCCGGTTTTATGAAGAGTTATAATTGATTACATAGTTGATTTCTATCATAAGTCTATGGCAGCCTGTGTGTTAAGGAAATTTATTTTATAATCAATTATATCTTTTGATAAAATGGGGCCCATATGGGATCGCAAGTTCTGCTGATAAACAGTGTAGAGAAAAGCAGAAGTAAGGTCTTTCTTTTTTTTTAATACATGTATTATCAATGTTTTGACCTCTCGTCCATTGATTTGCCAGTCTTTTACAGTCATTTGGGACATTTTTCACAAAGATTAATGTCAAACATCATAGAATGTTTCATATGTGAGGAAGATATTGTTTTTAACATTAATTTTATGAATTATCGAGAAGTACACGGTCTACACATCAACATCACCTATTTTCTTTTCATTTTTGCATTTTTGTTATTATTTTTTTTTGTGATGGAAAATAACTCATTCATCTAAACCTGAAAAAAGGAGCTTATCAGAACATCACATATTAAATGCTAACTTGTTCTTGCTGAGATCCAAATCCAAGAGAAATTTTTATAACAATTTGTCATGTAGTGTTCATTCAACCTTGAAATAGAGCCTGTGCTTTAAAAATAATGTTTGTTAAAAATATAAACGTTTACGACAGCTCCCCATGGACAGAGGATACAAATCAATATTCCTTGCTGCAGTTGGAAATGGTTTGGAGATTGTTTGTTTTCTCTGTCTCTGCTTGGCAGTGATTGCATCATGGTTGAGGATTATTGGTTGTATGAACTCTGCAAAGCAAGAGGTGAACTGTATTTGTATGAAAAGATAGATTCAATAAATGATCACCGACCATGATGCTGATGTATCTGTTGTGGTTTCTTGTACTTTATTCAGTGCACACTTTGATGAAAATCTTTCATTTGCAAGGCCTTTATGAGGAATTTACCTCAAATATGTAGATTCAGTTAATGCAGAAATATTAAAATGTACACTGTAGTACACATTAGCGAAGTTTGCAGAAGATTGGACAATCCAAACGTTATGATTTCTTGCAGTTTTGGTTAAATCCATGTGTCTTCATCACTCAAAATGAAGACTGCAATAATTTCAAATGTCACTCTAGGACAACTATTTCCAGGCAAATCTACAAAAATTAAAGTCAAGTGCTCTTTCATTATGCAGGAAAATTTGGATTGTCTGAATATCAAACTTCACATACAACTGTACAAACTACACACTTATAATATTTCTGCATTAATTCAATCCACATGTGGCATACATGTACTGTATTATGTGTGGGGTCATTTACTCCCCTTTAATACATTACTGTACTCTTCTCACTTCAGTAGGTGAAATAACTATGTTAGCGTTTATAAGTCATAACTTGCTCACAGGTACAGTATAAGATACTAATGTATGAATTTTCACTGACATAGTTGAAATACACTGTACATGTACAAGAGCTTTTTGTATATGTAGATTGTTCTTGTTACAAGAATCTTTGGAAATAGGGAGGAAAAGGTGATCAACAAAGTCTTTTGAAGTACATTTGTACAGTGCACTCCCATTATACATGTACATGTATTATAATTACACTTATCACAAAACCCTCATGACAATGAAGTAAAAATTTAAGTCCTCAGATTACCACCTATACATGTACAAATGTACATGTATATCTTTACATACTTTACTGTTCCGCTATAACAAAATTTTGGTATAATGACAGAAAACCACCAGTCCCAAGAACTTGTTATAACATGAGTGCACTGTATTCAGTTTTCTGATCAAACGAAAGGTGTGATTTCATCCATTCATATATTAGTTTTCATATTCCTCACACAGTACACTGACTGTACTGATGCATACGTGTATTCAGTAGTACACATTACTGAAGTGTACAGTACATGATACATGTCATTTTCGTGCATACACACCAAACAATCAACACACCAAACTCAGACCAGTACAGAGGATATCTGACAATATTTTATTTCAGCATTGCACTAGAGAACATTCACATACAGTATCTTCTTCATAACAAGCACAGATTGTGAATAACTGGGACATATGAAATCAAACCAAGTGTAATGCTGTATTCACCGAATTCTTCAAGGTAGATTAACTGTTGAAGACTAGTCCCGAGTATACTCAGGCAGGGATCTACGGGAAAAGTGTGTTATAGCAAAATCAACTCGTCCTCAACAGGTTAACTGGGACCTCAAGACAGTCATTTGACTACATGACACATGACTGCCATATCACTTGGAAGAAAATGTCATTATTTTTCAAAGAATACTGGAAGAAATAAACTTCATGTCTTGGAATGTGAAAGCATATAGGCCATGGGCTAGTGGGGGTCAACGTGCACCCCCTCTGCACTTAACATTCATTGTTGTTTCCATGTAGCCCTTGGTCTGGAGAGTCAGAAAAGTGATGTTAACAAAAAAAAAGTTGGGTCCCAAGACCCGCCCTGTGACGTTTTGTGACGTCACTTCCGGAACGACCTTTTCGCGAATACGGGGGAATAGCATTTGCGTATTATCCTAATAAAGTGGTCCCCATGCCTTTATTTTTCATCAATAACCAAAGATTTTGGTATTTCTAGATTCCTCAGAAGATGGAAAATATGATGCAAAGCACAGTTTGGCAATATAAGCCCTCAGTTTCTCGTCATCGACAACGAAATGGGCAACGATGTCGACAAAATTCAACAAAATTTTACAAAATTTGTTCAATTTTTCAAGTTTCACCCTTAAAGTTTGTATATTTTTGTGAAAAATTTGTTAAATGACTTGAAATTTGGTCTGGATATTAAATGAATATCCCTTTTTATGAAAACAAAAGATTTTGGCCTAATTGAAATCCGATCTTCTTCTGTAGACATTCAAGTGCGCATGCGCGGTGTCTAAATTAGCCTCCGAAATGCCATTTTTGATGTCCAGTATCAAAAATGAGTTACAACGAATCCTTTTATTATGTAAATTCACAACTTTAATCAATTTTTCCAATCAGCAATCACCTGATTGAATAAAAGTTGCCTTAAAATGAGAAATCAAAGATGACTATGGTTCTTTTTGATGATGACGTTGGTCACGACATCGAAGATGAAGACGACGTCAAAGACTAGAATACGACATAGCAGGAATTCGTTTACAAATCTCATTTTCAATTGATTGATCGTGGCGATAAATTTACAGTAAAGGAAAACAAGATAATGAATTTTCAATTCTACTGGTATCTTATTTCTTTGCAATAAACTCAAATCCTGCTTAAAGGGGAAATCCAGTCTAAAAATAAGTTAGTCTGATAAAAAAAGAGTAAAATCTCACGAGTTCAATGGTAAGAATTTGACTGTAATCTGATGAAAAATAATTAAGTTACTATTTTTTTGCTAATTTCAGCAAAACGTTTCTTGTACAATGGATAAGAATATGCAAATGAGTAACCTGACCATGTCATAACCTCACAACTTTCCATTGATCGTGTACAAAAAATAAAGAAAATTCAATGTTTCAGTCATTGAAGTCTGACAAATGATGTTATTCAATGGTTGCATAACTTGGTAATAGTGATGTAAGATATATCATGATTTGAGCCTCGAGCATAATTGCGTTTGAATGAAAAACTGGAAATGTCAAAATTTTATGTACAAACTACATGGGAAGATGTCAGGGGATGACATGCTCACTTTGTCATTTGCATATTCATATTGACCGTTCAAGAACTATTTCCTCAAAAAATAGTGAAACTTCAAAATGTCATATAACTTCCATATTTTTCGTGCGATTTCGATCACAATTTTACCATTGAACTCGTAATATTTTACTTTTTCTTATCGGACTTACTTTTATTTGGACTGGATTTCCCCTTTAGATAAATGCTTATAACTAGTTTCACAATTAAAACACTTATCTCAACTACGCTGCACTCACTGGCACATTTCTAGATACTGCATCAGGCGTGGATAATATTTTGACATGATTTTTCCTCTATTTTCTTCAGAAATTGCATCCACATTGAACTTGTCACCGAAATGACACTACATGATGCATGATAGAGACAATGGACTTTTAGAGGCCTAAATTACTTTAATGTGTTTTTTTTTTAACTAGGGAATGCTAACTTGTGGGTTCTTGGCGGTTCTGTGGCATAGTGGGTAAAACTTTCGACTCCCGATCAGAGGACCCGAGTTCGAGTCACGATTCAATCACGATGTACAATTCCTCGATAGTAATGATTATATTAACATCATTTTCATTTTATTTCGAAAATTTGGGAATATGGACTTGCAGGTCATCGACAATGAAGTTGGCATACATAAGGTTGACAAACTTAAAAGTCCATGCAGTGTTGTTTTTTTTTTTTTGCAAGTTCTCACGCTAAAACATCTAAATATCCATTATTTGTTGTAATATCATTAAATGAAATTTAAATCTAGTCTGGATATTAGATAAATAACCTTGTTTGACAAAAAGACAAAACAAATAAGGCATCATCTTAATTCATGCATCTTCTGTAGACATTTAACTTAAAGTCAATACTTTTGTTAGATCAGCCATGGTGCCTTATGGATGTCCAGAAGCTGACGCTGATTCACCGGGTGCACTTCACGAGTTCGACACCCACGAATCATACAACCCTTGAGTCATAGAGCCCGCGAGTTATACAGCCTGTGAGTCCTACAGCCCATGAGTTCGACACCCTTGAGTCTTACACCAGGCAAGCCAGGCCCACGAGTTTGACACGTAATAAACAAGACCCACGAGAAAAACACATTTACGGCCCTGCGATGTGAATATCGAACTCGTGGATCATTTTTAACTTGTGAGTTGTTGTTGTTGTTGTTTTTTTTTTTTTGGGGGGGGGGGTTGTTGCTTAGAAAAGTGTCAAACTCGTGGACCTTGTTTACCTAGTGTCAAACTTGCGGGCCTTGTTTGTATACGGTCGGACTCATGGGCCTTATTTGCCTGCTGTCGATGTCATGGGCTGTACGACTCATTAGCTGTATGATTCATGGATGTCGAACTCGTGGGATGACAACGAATCACTTTGCCATCCTTTCAAAGTCTGAAATTCTTTTGAGCTCTGAATCGAATTCCAATGTCACCATCAGCGTTATTTTATGAGTGTATTGGTTTAATGATTTCATTTTTGCTCCTGTCACTGCTTCTATGCCAGTATCGGGCTTTGATACATGAGCCATGGTGCCTTTCAGAACGTCCACAAGCTGATGCGGCATCACCTCCCTTGAGGTGAAGTCAATAGAGGTCGCATTAGATCTTCATCCTTCGTCTATCCATGATCTTCATTTTGGTCCGTTGCTAGCTTCCATATTCTTAGTTTGATAATTGCTATGGAGGACATGCTGTTCAGAGACATCTCTGAGAAGCCAGATCAAAAGTTTTTGCTTTTGTGACATAAATCATTTTACCGTACTTATAGACTGTATTGTCAAGAATCGCAGAGCATTCACCTCCAAATTCTTCTGTTACCATGCAAAGCACAGTAAAGTATTTTCAGTTCATCCATCACCTCAGCTGTCCCATTTCATGATTCAGCCCTTGTATGTACATAATTTCCAGGACTCCACGCATTTACTGGCTGTAATACCACTAGTGCCTTATAGGTAAGGGGAAGGTAAAAACAATGTCGAGGCTGATGAGTCATTTCATGCTGTATTTCCAAAGCTTGATGAATCTTGAAATGTTAAAGCTGAGATGATAATGAACCGGAACGATTTACCTGTGCCTGGTATGGTAACAGAAGAACTCTGCAAGGTGAATGCCTTCCAAACTCTTTACAGTCCAAGTGCGGTGAAATGGCTAATGTCACAAAGGCAAAAAACTTTGATTTGGCTATGATACCGCCCTGCTGAAAGGTTTTAGATTATGAGAGCCAGCAACAAACCCAAACGAAGGACATGGATGGACAAAGGATGAAGATCTAATGCGACCTCTGTGGACCTCAAGGGAGGTGCTGCCGCGTCAGCTTGGGGACATGCATCCTGGGCCCCGTCTTATAAAGCCTTCAAATCAATCATAAGTCCCCAAATCAATCGCAACTTGCATTGCAGCACACACAAAACTTGTGATTGATTTCTATCGCAAGTCTTTATAAGACAGGCCCCTGGAAGTCACTGTGGCTGATGAATCGGAGCCGATACTGGTATGGCAACAGTGACATGAGTAAAAATGGATTAATTCAACATATACCGCACTCAGAAAATGACCGTTATGGACATTGGAATTTCATTTGGTTCAGAACTCATGCGCAAATGAATATCAGACACTGACAGGATGGGGAGATGATTCCGCATCAGCTTGGGGACATCTTGGTTAGGCACCATGACTTACATGACCTATGAATCAGAGCCCGATACTGAAAGTGACAGTGAAAGTAGTGAAAATGCATTCATTCAACCAATAGAATCAGAGAGTTACAATGATAGTGACATCGGAATTTAATTGTAACAGTGTTCATGGGCAAACGAGTGTCAGACTTTGAAAGGATAGCTTAGAGCTGGTAAATGACTCCATCAATTTCAACATATCGGAATTAAACCATTGGTAATCATTTGAAGCATTTCGATGTTGGACCCTCAATAATTTCATGCTGGAAAAAAGATAATTAGCAAATAATTTTATGCAACATCATATAACCAATTCTACTGTGAACAATGTTACATTTACAAAGTTTCTTTATAGTTTCAGATGGAATACAAAAATTTTAAAAAGAGGTATGACAAATATAATTGGTTAGTGTTGACTAAGTATGAATGCTAATGATATTTTCAAAGCATAAATTACGAAACCTGACTAAACCAAAAAATACTCTTGAAAAAAAAGGCTATTGGAATTTGAGTATCTAACAGCAACCAACTTTTAGCAAAGAATGAATGTATTATATGCCTCATATGGTCTATGAAATCAAACTCTTATTACTGAACTATCAATATCTAATAACCATTTCAGATAATGTCCCATGAATTGGGGAATTGCTTATAATAAACATGCCTTTATAGTCCCATTAAATGATTTGTTGTGGTAAATTATAGAATTATGATGTCATTTCATATGATCAATAGAAATGGAATAGTTGCCTCCAATTTCTCATTTTAAGACAAATTTCTCGTAGTTATTTTCTTTAATGCAAATTATAATACTTGAAGTTTCTGATCTTTGACGAAAAACTGATTGCTAGACAGCAGAAAAGAACTTACGGCGGCTTGTTTCACACACCTTGCATACACACTAAACATCTTAAAAGAATTCAGGATTATTAAAAAAATACTAAATTCTCTTTTAAGGATTCGAGTTTGTTGAGAAGGCAAAATGCAGATGTAATCAAAATCTTCTTTTCCTCATAGCTAATGGTGTTAATCTTTAAGGGTCGTTTTAAAGCAATTGCTAAATTCAGTTGAATTTGGTATTTAGACGAAACTCCAATGTGAATTTTGTCATCGACGCCGCTGTCTTTGCCGTCATCACTGAAGTCAAATGTATTTCAGCAGGTGTTTGATGATTTAAACAATATGATTAAAGTTCCGATTCTACTTGAAATATACGAGTTAATATATCAATTTACTAGTTACCAAAAGGGACATGTTGTTGGTTCTTATTTCGCACTCCTCCTACCCTCTTGAACATCTACAGAAGAGGCCAGGATTAGAATAATGGCTCATTTGTTCTTTTTTAATGAAAGATGGCTGTTCATTTAAAGGAAAAGTTCAATTTGACAGACATGTGACATGTGGCTTGAGTGAATACATTAAAATTAGCAGAACACATCAGTGAGAGTTTGAGGAAAATCAGACAATCCGTTCAAAAGTTATGAATTTTTGAGGTTTCTGCTCGCTCACTGCTAGATGAGAACACTAATACAGCTTGTGATGTCACTGCCATGTGTAGAACGATATAAAGAAAATAAAAATAAAATTCAACATATTTTCACTTTTCTTAGAGAATAAAGAACACTTGACGTGTCTCTGTCAGAAGGCAGGAAGAATAATATCCTTAACATAAGTCACTGACATATCGAAGAAATAAGCACATTTTTCAAAAAATAAGATTTTGTAGAATTCTCTTTATATTTTCCTTACATTGTATATATCGTTCTACGCATTTGACATCTCACACTGTAGTAGTCTTCTCATCCAGCAGTGACAGTGCAGATACTTTAAAAATTCAAAACTTTTGAATGGATTGTCCGCTTTCCCCATAACTTTTACTGATGTGGAATTCTACTAATATTGCCGCATTTACTTCACCTATACATGTACACGAAGCTGGACTTATCCTTTAATATCCAAACTAAATTCCAATTAATATAGTGAATTAACCACAAAGTAATGAATATCTAAATTAGCATAAGGGCTTGTGCTGACTTAGTTTGTTGACCTCACGAATGCCCATTTCGTTGTTGATGACCTGCAAATCTCTATTGCCAAATTTTCGAACGAAAATAGTAAAAAGAAAATCAAAATAGTTTAGGTCATACTGCGTATTAATTAAATGAATATAAATTCATTGAAATCAACGGAATAAACAAACAATCAGATATTCACGTTAATAGAATCATTACCATTTATTTGACCTACCCAATTACAAACATGATTTACAATATTTTACGAAATTTTAAAAGAGACTAAAACATATCTGAAATGATCTCTGCTATGTCGTAATTCTAGTCTTTGACGTCGTCTTCATCTTCGATGTCGTGACCAACGTCATCATCAAAAAGAACCATGGTCACCTTTGATTTCTCATTTCAAGGCAACTATTATTCAATCAGGTGATTGCTGATTGGAAAAATTGATTAACGTTGTGAATTTACATGATAAAAAGATTCGTTGTAACTCATTTTTTATACGGGACATTAAAAAAAGGCATTTTGGAGGCTGATTTCCAGACACCGCGCATGCGCACTTGAATGTCTACAGAAGAAGATCGGATTTCAATTAGGCCAAAATCTTTTGTTTTCTTAAAAAGGGATATTCATTTAATATCCAGACCAAATTTCAAGTCATTTAACAAATTTTTCACAAAAATATACAAACTTAAAGGGTGAAACTTGAAAAATTGAACAAATTTTGTAAAATTTCGTTGAATTTTGTCGACATCGTTGCCCATTTCGTTGTCGATGACGAGAAACTGAGGGCTTATATTGCCAAACTTTGCTTTGCATCATATTTTCCATCTTTTGAGGAATCTAGAAATACCAAAATCTTTGGTAATCATTGAAAAATAAAGGCATGGGGAACACTTTATTAGGATAATACCCAAATGCTATTCCCCCGTATTCGTGAAGAGGTCGTTCCGGAAGTGACGTCACAAAACGTCACGGGGCGGGTCTTGGGACCCAACTTTTTTTTTGTTAACATCACTTTTCTGACTCTCCAGACCAAGGGCTACATGGAAACACCAATGAATGTTAGGTGCAGAGGGGGTGCACGTTGACCCCTACTAGCCCATGGCCTAATAATATCCCTGCCATGTCTTCAGCAGAACGTGAAGGTAATTATACCCTCGAGAAATGAAGTTTGAAGGAGGTAGGTAGAAAGGTATCAGTGTGTGGTGGGGCGGTGGGTCTGTTGGAAATGTTGCGGATCAAACAACTTCTCCACTTTTCAAGCAAGTCAAAAGAAATTTGGCATATGTACACTATTGAGCTTTTACACTAACTTCTACAGCACAGTTTGTATGGTGTAGCCAGCCAATTTTTGGAACAAAGAGTAAGATTAAGTGGTAAGGGAGGACTTTTAACAGTATACCAAAGGAATGGTAGAGTTCTGGTTGAGATGGGGATTTGGGTTTTAACTTTTCGTGAGATAATTAGAAATCACTTATATAAAATATTAAAAAGGATATGATTCTAAGAGGGACTAAACGTTTATTTGATGAAAATTGGATCTGAAATGGATTGGATATCCAGAAAAAAAAAAGAGTTAATAAAGGTGGGACGCACCATTTACATGTATTAGGACCGCTTTGTTTTACCTTGTTTTTTGGATATCAACCATTTCAAAAACGATTTTCATCAAAATAACTTTGAATACCTCTTAGACTCATAGGCTT
This sequence comes from Diadema antillarum, assembly GCF_040938485.1. NCBI lineage: Eukaryota > Metazoa > Echinodermata > Echinoidea > Diadematoida > Diadematidae > Diadema > Diadema antillarum. Next base: position 212,674 of record NW_027272555.1, on the reverse strand, counting down.
TTTAATATTTCATATACAAAAAGTCGTTTCTAATATTCTCATTAAAAAATTAAAACCTGAATCCCCATCTCAACCAGAACTATACAATCTCTTTAATTTACCTAATTTGCCTTGTTTGCTGTGTAAATGAAAGAATGGAGAAAATGCTTGACTTCCAAATACACACTTTGAGGATTCACAACAATGCACACAACTTGTACACATTGCATGCAATCAAACGTGGTGCACTTTGCCCCTTGTCACACAAGATAGAGTGGGGAGGTAGAACTTGCTGTCCAGTGATTAAATTTTGGGGCTGTAGTATGCGGTATACAGCATACACTGTATCAAGTTTCAATTTATGCACATGGTCATACACTGTTGCAGAGCCTGTGACTGATTCTTTGGCTATAATCAGTGGATTATGGATGTTAGGTATTTTAAAGAAAGCTTGTCGTTGGAAGTGGTCTTCCCAACAGAATCTAAGATTACTTGTTTACTGCGTCAGACCACATGGCATGACCTGATAATAGTAGTGCACACGTGATAAAAAAGGGAGAATACTAAAGTGAGTTTGCAAATCGTATGTACACATGGTGGAACCATACTATCCAATATACCAGGTGCATGGTATCTAACACAAACAAAAGCTATCAAGATACTTTTCTCATCCTGCAAGAGCGAAATAATATATTTCATAGCAACAATCTGTAGTCCTACCCACATGTATTTATGAAGTAACTTGTGGGTGTCCATTTTAGCAAGATTTCATAATCATGAGAAATATACCACAGCCCCATGCATCTCTTTATAACATGTACACCCTTTGGCCCGAATTCACAAAGGTGGTACAATCTTATCCATGGTTTAAACCATGAACAAAGACCGTAGTTTTGTATGGGGTGCCAAGTGTTGCATGGCCTATTTCGTTACGAAATCAGTCATTTTGTTGACGAAATAGGCCACGCGACACTTGCCGCCTCATTAAAAACTACGGTCTTTGTCCATGGTTTAAACCATGGATAAGATTGTACCACCTTCGTGAATTCGGGCCATTATGAGCTGACATGTGACGGGCTAGGGCTCCATAAACTGCATCATACAGCAAGTGTGCTAAAACTGGGCATTTTGTCTATAGATGGAAATAACCTCCGAATCACCGTTCTATAATAAAGTACAAGTTGTATGGCATATTCATAGCACATCAGGAGTACAGTCCATCCACCACAGTAACTTCCTTGGCTGCCACAGGTAAGGCACATTGCATAGAAAGGTGTTCTAATAGGCTGTCTGTCAACTTGCAGTTCGTTCTCAACTTTTGCAGTGCTTCACCAGAAATCGATTCTGCATCCAGCGAGTCACCAGAGAGCACATTCGAGCTTGTAGCGAAAGGTGCCGTCACCTCATGATTACTGAAGGCCACGTGGAAGGCGCCCTCTTGTGTTGTGCGGAGCAGGGTGCAGAGGTCGTGGATGTTGTGAGGCATGATGGGTCCCGTGACCTCCAGAGTGCTGACTTCCTGGAGAGCCAGGCCGGCCGTTTGCTGCTGCTGCTTCATCGTGCCAGCTTTCACCTACAGGAGTTGAGAGAGAGTGATTGCCTTGCATTTGCTCATCCTGTGATTGCCAGTAGGAGGGGAACATGTACATCGCTCTACCCTGTATGTCTGGTGTGGTGAATGGGCTGCCTCACACCTTACATCTTCTATCAAAGATCTTACACACTATATAAGATGGTCAACTCTCTGTCGAAAAGTGAAATGCTGCTGCTTGGAATTGTGGGATTTTTAAGAGTGCGCCAACTAGCGTTGAGCGGGGAAAGTTTCCCGGTGAGCCGTACTTTCATGATATGTTTGTGAAGGACGCAACCAAGACAGGCAAAGACAAGAAAGAAGGAATTTTCTGTAAAGAATCATTTGTATACCTTTGAATTGGTGCAGTGCATTAAACTGCATTATAAAATGGGTTCAAGAATGTAGCCAATAGGAAGCGCTGAAATGAGTCACTTGTGCTTTGGTTACTCAGTCCCATTGCACTGCGTGTTAAATCCTATTGCCGATCGTCTGTGCGCGCGGCGGCTCCTTTGAATTGCATGCATACGCGCTGTCAATCCTGTAAACAACTTCTAGTTCGGGCTGCCGGCCGCCGGCCTTTCTTCCCTTGTGCATAACATTTGTGGCGTACGTATACTCTTATACGTACAGTACAGTAGACCAAGCGTTGTGGGACCGGACGCGTACATGGAGTCACTTTGAAGGGCAAATCCAACGATTTAGCAGGTTAATTCTCACGCCGTTTTCAAAGTATGTTGTCTAGTAGGCCTATATGAGGAGTCTATCCAAGTCTTTAAGGTAAAGGGTGCATATTCTACGTTAAATTAGTAAGTTTTCATGCGGGAACTTAAGTGTCTGGAAACCCAACCCCCATCATATTTATATGTGCGGGATTTCCGAGTGCGACGTGCGTAAATGTTTGGGACGAACATCTTCGGACGTCTTGACCCACAAAGGTACGTGAAAAACGCTGAAAAATGCTGTTAGTTTTCGAATTTTCGACCCATTTTATAAAACAAATGATGCACAGGATTATTTCGTGGCATTAGTGGAGGCGTATAGCTCACTCTCGGGTATTTACAATGTAGTGCAACATGCACTCGGCTTCGCCTCGTGCATGTTTCACAATTATTGTAAATACCCTCGAGTGCACTATACGCCTTCACTAACGCACTCTATCCTGTGCATCATTTGTATATCAATAGCTACAACAAACCATCAGCAGGTTTATCATTATTTCGATTTCCAAAAGACTGTGCACAGCGAGTTTTCGTCTCACCTCCCTGGTCACAGTGAGCGGTAGACTTGCACACAGCTTGCTCAGCTCCGCTTGCAGATTGCTACACTCGTTGTGGCTATGCACGTCCACAAATTATTGAGAGCTGCCTTTGCAAAAGGCAAATGCTTGTTCGATCTATACCTGCTCAACGCTAGCAGCCGGCAGCCACTTCTGTTTCACTAGCGGCCGTGTAAAATTAGGAGATTTGACCCATCTTGCATAGTGTGTAGGATCTTTGCTTGTGTGTTGCAAAACTGCAAAATTTGTGCAATATTGTAAATTGGTTACAAACCTCACAAATTGACACATGACAGTTTTTCATTTTCCATATCACCCCTCCCCCCCCCCAAAAAAAAAAAAGAAGAAAAAGTATGACATTGTTCAAATATACCCAATGTTACTCCTCAATCTTATGAAAACTTGAGCAGAAGCAGCTCATCTGCTAAGCTGTTATCCAGAATTTGGAGGTCTTCCTTTTTCTTTTTCTTTTTTTGAACACTTACTCATTTGATCAATCGAACAAGGTCGAAACTGGTGCCTTCGTAATCAATAACCAGGGAGGTACGTGTAGATGAAATTGAAATGAAATGAAAAGCCTTCATAGATCATGAGGTCTAAATCTATGACAGTACTCACACATGTCATTCTGCCATTTGATTGTAACATGTGTCAATACATGCATATAAAAGCTCTTTGCTGTTGAAGGAGCACATTTACAACTCAACAGTGTTCACTTGCAGGGATTTCAAGAAGCATGAAAAGATGATGCTATGAAAAGGTATACATACCTTGCAACTGTGTAGTGTGGCCGCCTTGAAGGCAACTGGGGACAGAATAGTGGGTGGAATGTCCGCCAGGGGCCCCACACTGGCCACAACTGACCGGCTGTTCAGAAGGAAGTTGAAGAGGGCCTGGGTGTCCGGACCTTCCACCAGCACTAAGGACTGGGGCCGGTTGTCCAGTTTCAGCAGATGGTCAGTTTGGCTATAGTGAGCATTTGGGTCAAGGAAGAGGGTGGACACAGAGCAAGTTCTACAGAAAATAGGATATTTAACACATACTGAAGATCTTTAAGATCGCTACAATTACAATGACAATGTACTTCTATCTTCCTAGATTTGACCTGGTGTTGGTCATGACCGGCTCAGTACCAAATGGTAGCAAAAAGTACTGATACACTCTTTAGGGTAAAGCAAGACAAGTACACTGTAGTGCGGTACAATTATGCTATAAGTGCATCTAGCCTTGGGAGACACTGTACTGCTTATTTCTAAAGCAGTGAACCTGTCATAAATACTCTTCCATTACGGCAATGATGTTTAGAAACATTGTGAATGATTTTAAAAAACAAACATAATTTGAATCAATAAAGATGGTTACACAAGAAACAATATCACAGCATAATGCAAAGACATCAACTTCAATCCACATTAACAGAAAAGTAATATCACTGCTTGTTAGAACAAAAAGAAACCACATTCACTGTGTGTCTGACTTGAGCTGCAAGCTTTCAAAGGATACAATTTGACCCTGCTTGGCTCCAGAGATGGGAAATTGGCTTTGTCGAGACCCATGCTCTGTAACCATGACGATGCCTTGGTGGGGCTCTGGTAGGCATTGTCCTCCTCCTCCTCCTCCTGCTCCTCACCGATATCCCCACTGCCAGTGTCAGTTCTTTCCTCTGCCTTCGTATTCATGTCTGATCCCTCACTGGCTGTTGCTGCTATTGCTTCATCAGAAGACCTAATTTGCATAGATGAAATCATGACACAACATTTCAAGTTAAAAGGTTAATGCCCTCATCAAAATGGAAGGGGGTGAAAGAAGTGTTGCAGTATAAGGTCTCAGAAAGAGGGATATGGTCAATACATTAAAGGGATGGTACAGTAATGGTTGAGGTGAGGATTCAGCTTGTAAACTTTTAGTAATGTACTTAGAAATGACTCTATGAAATATGAAAGAGCATACAATTCTAAGTGGCATTCAAAGCTTAATTTGATGAAAATTGGTTTTGAAATGGCTGAGACATCCAAAATCAAAGGAAAACAAAGTGATCTTAATAAAAGCTGGGTCCCATCTTTTATTAGGATTGCTTTACTCTGGATATCTCAGCCATTCCAAAACCAATTTTAATCAAATAAACTTTGAATTCCTCCTGGATTACATGCTCTTTCATATTTCATGAGCTTTTTCATTACACATACCTAAAAAAAGAAATCATAAAAAACATTGAAAACCCAAAGCCCCATCTCAACTGAAACCGTACCATCCCTTTAACTGAAGATGATGTCTTTCACAAATCAAACGCGGCTTCAAAAACAGTCAATACATATCACTAGAGAACCATAAACAATCTGCAAAAAGGAATAAGCCATTACAGATACATGTACAAGACTGAATATTCAGCGATGATTGTCTGATATTCATTTTTTAGCAGCTTGCTACAGAAGAGCTTAACTCCAAGGGATACCTGTTAGGTACCACTCCATCATCAGCATGACTTAACTCCTTGTCCTTTCCGCTTGTTGCCATGTTGTCAGCTTGGGGTTGGGTGACATCATTCAGAGGCATGCTGAATTCGATTCCTGGGCAAAGGAATAAAAAATACATTGAAACCATGACAGCTGTGAAGATGGCAATGCAAGACTATGACACGGGCACAAAGAAATCACTTCATGGAAACAGTTTCAACCTTTGACTCTCAATGCTTATCCCATTGAGTCCTAAGAAAATTTTTTGCTATTGACATCATCTCATTCTCTTCAAATTCGCAACTCTGAATTTGACCGCTTATCCTGCAAAGCAAAAAGATCAGATTTAAGATGATTAAATCGATAAATCTGCCCAATATAAAAAACTAACAACCAAACAAACAAATAAACAAAAATTTGCCACTTTGAGACAAGCACATGAATCTTGAGAACACATTGCAAATTCAGAGACCCATTTTACTTATTTAATTATTTAGAAGCCATTGATAATTCTGCATGAGAAATAAACAGTGATATTACACTTGAGAAAGATTTCTACGAACTACGGGCAATGAATGTAACAATTACCTCAATATGGTACAGCATCACAGCATGGACATGTTTTTAGGGCCTGATGGGATGTGCAACCAAATCAAAGGTGACTCCCATTATAACAAAGTCCTCGGGATAAACGGCTTCCTTTCGTTATATCAAAATTTTGTACAGCCGAACAATAAAGTATACAAAGATATATAGACAATAATTTTGGGACATGAATTTTTGCTGTGTTTTGACAGGTGTTGTAACAACCACGTTCATTATACCAGGAGTGTACTATATGATTGAAATTTTCAGTAAGAGGTTACTTATAGCCTTACTTGCTGCAATCAATCAAAACCAAAATGAAATTCTGTGTCTGATTATTTTTATGTCAAAGCTTGTCGAAACTGTTCAGTTTGGTTCCAAGTCGCGATTCAGGCCAGCTAGCAGCTTACCATCGTTCTTGAGGGCCTCTCTCAGACCTCTTGTCGTTGGAGAGAGGAGGGCATGGATGGAAGTCCTGCCTGCCAGGCCGGCGGCTCGGAAGAGGACGGTGAATTGATGGGTACAGAGGTAGAAGTATGGACAGTGGCTGGACCGCAGCAGGTGGAATACTGACCGGAAGCTCTCTGACCTTTGGGCCACAGCAGGGAGGAGATGCGAGAAAAATATGATTTAGATATTTTTATAGCATGATGTCAATAATGTTAATACCGGTACTGCAAGTTTCGAAAATAACTACAAACATTTAATACTTTAAAGTGGAAAAACAGACACACACAAAATGTTACATTACGACGCAGTTGTTAATGAAAAGGTGAGTAATACAAAATGTCTTTCTTACTGACAAAGCAGAACCTTGATTATACATTTTAAAAAAATGTCATTTGCATGTATAATGTCCGTATCAAACAAAAATGCCTAAATGACTATAACTTTTCAGAGTAAAGCCTTGCATAACCTTCATTTCATATCTCCTTCAAAACAAGATGAAAACAAAACAATAATAGTTGTCTGTATAGTTCAGCCTAAATTTTGACTAAAAAAAAAGAAGAGTTAATACAAATAAACACCATCATATCCGAGGTAAATACAGTTCCAGCGAAGCAAATAATGCAGCTTATCTCCCAAGGGTTATAATACATGTATCTCGGGGCAGCTGAAACTCAGAGGGGCTACTAATCAATCACTCATACTCTCTCTTGTCAAAATGAAAAATGAGATCACAAAGTTAAAAGTCAATATCTTCCCTCATAAAGACTAGGTATCTTTGAAGCAAAATTTCATAGCGAGAAAAACCTGAATACAAAGAAACATTTGTCACCCACCAATACACCCACGCATATCTTTCAGAAACACACTTGCCAGGTCAGGCTACAGTGTTCAAGGGTCTGGAAGATGTACACACCCAAACCATGTTTCAAAAGCCCAACCAGACAAATACTGTGCATTTCCTTTTAGTGTCATCCCATGTCTCTAACACACACACACTATATGGAATGCTAACTGTGAAATTTTTCAATCAACATTTCACAATGTTTTCTTCAGCAGTTACAAATGTAATTCTAGACATTAATTCTTAAAAGCCCTAATGAAGGATCTCCCCCCTCCCCCCCCCCCCCACACACACAAGAAAATGGCTCCTTTTCAATGATTACAAAGCCTAATTTAAGCCTTCCAAGTCTTCAAAACTGTTCGCCTGAAGAGTACATTGTCCTGAGTCACAAGAAAGTGCTTTCCAATAGCTGTGAGTAATAAAGAGCATTGATAAAGATCTTTAAAGAACTGAAAACACACAGGAACTTACCAACTGGCCATCAGTGCATTGGCTATGGCTGGGTCTTTTGTGGCCACTGATTGCCTAAATATTTGGCAAAAGAAATTGTAATATAACCAATGTGAAAGCTGATTGAGAATTTTGAAAATCACAGCACTTTTTGCATTGTCGGAGAATACTTGACATTTAAGAAACTGTACAGTAAATATCAATAGTATGATACATTTTTTCTTATTCAATATGACAACATGCTCATAAGTGCAAAATAATTGCAAATTTGCTCAAGGCATCATGTCTGAATAATCAATGGAGAATAACCAAAGGAATACATCAGAAGACACAGACATTTGTCAATTCTGTCTGAGGTGCATCTTGAACATCAGGTGGCCAGAATAGACAAGCAACGAGGAGCTATGCCAACTATTGTAACATCAAAGCCATGATGACAAAAAAAAAAGAGAGTTTCTACTCTTTTTTTTTTGTGCAACTCACTTGAAAGTCTTGGGCTCTGAAACTATCCTGGGGAAGAGGTTGAGCCAAGGGAGGTGTGGGTGCATCCAGCACATTGTAGATTGCTGGAGCTGGGTCCGCCAGCTAGACTCTTTTATAATCTCTTCCTGCAATATTGCAAACATACAACCAAGCACACAAAATGAATGATCAAAACATGATGACACTAAAGAAATGAATAACTGAAAATAATGCATTAAGAATGGAAATCTTCCACTTTTTACAGAAAACTGGAAGGTTTTTGCATTATATACACATAATTATGCAGACCTACACATAAGATGAACAATATTAAATAACAACAAAAATTAGATTACAGTGTGAAAATGCTTCCAAAATGGAAAAATTTCACCACTGAAAAAAAAAAAAAAATCCTGAAACTTGTTTTTGAATGGAAAAAAAATACCCAAGATTGGTTAATTAAACAAAGACACAAAAACAAACAAACAAACAATAAAGTTCGTGACAGTATTATCTTGGTTGCCAAAACTGCTAGCTGCAATATCAGATAGCCACTTAAATTGCAAGCAAAATTTGTTGCTGACTGTTGCATAATCATATTTCATTTCAAAGAGAAGAAATCTCACTACAAGTAAAGAACTTGTCATGTACCTTGGTCTCAGAATCGCGACTCCCTCGGACAAAAGAGGACAGCCCCCTCGCCTCGTCCTTCATCCTCATTGGCTGGCTCCAGCCGAAGGACGTACGTGAAGTAAAGCGCAGACGGGTTCTCAGACACCAGTCGGCTGGCAGTGATGGTTTGCCACAAGGGAGTGGACCGCTTGTAACAGTTGCCTACCTCAAACAAGGAAACAATAATGTCACTAAAATAAAGGAAAAGGAAAAGTGAAGTGGTAATATCATAGGTATTGGCTCTTGCTGTGATTTTTGTCTCAAATGTAAAGTAGGTTTATAGCACGCTTTCCAAAATGCTGCATGGCATAGCATCTAACATTTGTGTGTGTGTGTGTGTGTGTGAGTTTGTGTGTGTGTGTGGTGGTGGTAATAAAATGGTGAATTTCAACACCAAAATAGGTCATAAATAATAGGTAATAGTCTGTTGACCATGCACAATAGTTATCTAACTCATGAATGCAAGGTTTAAAAAACAAAGCACATTGCAAGTGAAGGTTGCTGGCTTTTGTACTGTAGAGTAGCACAACTTCCTTTCGTTCTTCCATCCACCCCCAGTCTTTTTTCTCTAACCCCTTGAGAATGTGTCCCGAGTATACTCGGGCAGGGTTAAATGGGAAATGCACGTTGTTGCAAAATAAGCCCGTCCTCAACGGGTTAAGCGGGGGAGGGGAATAGAGGATGAAGCATCGCATTGTTTGGAAACAGAAATTTAAATGTGCCAATAATATCAATTACCAAACTAGAAACGACAAGGATCTAAGCTCCTTTTTAGCAGATCTGCATAATATCAGATTGAAAGTTTTATGTTGTATACCAGACAACCAAAAAATGAGATCTGCTGGCAATTCTAGATAAAGTAGCAAAAATCTGGCACATGGACAAAATTGCAATAAAATAGCTTCTCATGGTATGGCTGCAGGCATTGCGTATCAATGCAGAGCTTACTTCACTGAGTGAGTTGTTAAGCCTATTAAGAAGGGGTGTTAATAACTACTGGCTGAAGCACAGACCTGCTTGGCTTGGCTTTTTGATTCTTCTTGTGATTCAATCTCCTTCATAGCTGCCACCATCCTCTGACAGGCATCTTCACAGAATACCTACATCCAAGGAAACAGCACATACAAAAATCAAAGTCAGAGTTAGAACAGACTAATTTTTCAAGTAAAGCAACAAGGTAAAATGGCATTCAAGTGCTAGACCCTAGTTAATTTGTAAACCTGTAAATGTATGCGGTGACTAAATTGTTTACTTTTCACAATTTCAGACTTGTACATGTATACAAGGTAGATTCAGCGTGTAGTTCTATGATTTTATTTCATTTTTCTTTTCTTTTTTCCAGCATAGTAGTAGGACGATTTCTCATTCTCTACAGCTAACACATAGGGGCGGATCCAGGAATTCCGTAAAGGGGGGTGCACACACCCCTCTCCCATTTGTTTTCTTTTTATTTCTTTTGCTTGATCAAAAAAAAAAAGGGGGGGGGGAAGGTTCCCGCGCCTGGCGCACTCCCCCTGGATCCGCCACTGCACGTAGACTTACATCTTCATCCTTTGAGTCAAGGGCTGAGAAGAGTTTCTGGTGATTGGCGTGGGATCCATTCTCCTTTTCTTCGCTGCAGCTCTGGCTTCCAACTACCTGGCTCTGCACCCTTCTCCTCATCACGTTGCTCCCCCCGCTGCCGAACGGATTGCGCCGCTTCCCGCTCCGCCCACTTCCACTCGCGGCTAACCTATCCCCGCGACCAAGCTGCTTTTGTGATACATTTGGGGACGTTGAAGCTTTGGTGTTCAGGTCGCTGGTGCTCTTCCGCTGTCTCTTTAGACGAACTTTCATGACCTGAGATGGCCTCTTCCATTCTTTGCTGGGGGAAGGTCCAGATGACATTTTGATCTGGACAGGAAGTACAGGAGTGAGAACAAAACTGTAGTTAGATCAGGTCTGAATTTTTAGACAGACATTCTAATCTAGAACAGTACCAGCAGAGAGTACAGAACAAGTAATGCGACAGGATTTGACACAAAGTTAAAGTTACAACTTTACAAGGAAGGCCAGGAGTTCTTTCATTCTCTTTTAAGTTTTCTTTGTTAATAAATTAGTGTAGATTTCTAGGTATTTTTTTTTGACAAGACAAGCATTGCCTGTAAATGTAATAGTAATACTCAAATAGGGCCAAATTGTAGACCCTAATCATCCTTTTTTAAGATCAAAATTCTTCACCTTTTCATCTCTCAATTTCACCGATTTTCAGTCATCAATATTGACACTGTTCTTTTTATACGAATGAAAACCGTTTTTAAATAGAAAGACAGCGATCATAATATTCCTATAACAGAGCTACCAAGTCTCACGCATTGTGAGTGAGACTCAAGCATTTAGGGTCTGTCTCACAATCTCATGCATGACACCAATTTTTCTCACACATTGGGAGCATAGCATAAAGGATTAAAGTGAGAGTTGCAAATGAAGGCATATTTCCCTTTTGTCATTCAAAATAAGTTTTAAACAAGGAAAAGTAGAAATTACGCGGTGCGTAACATATGTCCCCGCCGGAAGTAGCATTTTGTAACAAAATGTGCAATATAGGTAAAAAATCAAGGTCAAAGGTCAAAGAAGTCAAAGGTCAAAATTCTGTGTAGAAGTTTTGAAGCCCTCACCTAGTGCCATCACATAAAGCAAATGGAATCGAAATTGGGTTAGAAATGGCGAAGGAGTAGCATTTTGTAGCCAATGTACAATATAGGTCAAAAATCAAGGTCAAAGGTCAAAGAAGACAAAGGTCAAAATTCTATGTAGAAGTTTTGACGCCCTCACCTAGTGCTATCACATAAAGCAAACGGAATCGAAATCGGGTTAGAAATGGCGAAGGAGTAGCATTCTGTAGCAAAATGCACAATATAGGTAAAAAATCAAGGTCAAAGGTCAAAGAAGTCAAAGGTCAAAATTCTGTGTAGAAGTTTTGAAGCCCTCAACTAGTGCCATCATATAAAGCAAACGGAATCGAAATCGGGTTAAAAATGGCGAAGGAGTAGCATTTCGTAGCAAAATGTACAATATAGGTCAAAAATCAAGGTCAAAGGTCAAAGAAGTCAAAGGTCAAAATTCTGTGTAGAAGTTTTGAAGCCCTCACCTAGTGCCATCACATAAAGCAAACGGAATCGAAATCGGGTTAGAAATGGCGAAGGAGTAGCATTTTGTAGCAAAATGTACAATATAGGTCAAAAAATCAAGGTCAAAGGTCAAAGAAGTCAAAGGTCAAAATTCTGTGTAGAAGTTTTGAAGCCCTCACCTAGTGCCATTACATAAAGCAAACGGAATCGAAATCGGGTTAGAAATGGCGAAGGAGTAGCATTTTGTAGCAAAATGTACAATATAGGTCAAAGGTCAAGGTCAAAGGTCACGACTGAAATTCTGTGTAGAAGTTTCAAAGCTCCCATGTAGTGCTATCATATAAAGCAAACAGAATCAAAATTGGCTCATAAATGACAGAGAAGTAGCAAATTGAAGATTTTGATCACACACGGACGCACACACGGACACACGGACGGACGGACGGACGGACGGACACACGGACACACACACGTACGGAGCCCGTTTCATAGTCCCCTGCTCGAACTCGTTCGGCGGGGACAAAAAGTCACTTAACTCTTAACGTGCCATGGTCGCCGAACGGCGACCTTAGTCCTGACGTGCCATGGTCGCTGATCAGCGACCAAGAAGAGCGCAAAAAACATTGGTAATTTAAGTTCTTGTGGTACCAAAACGCGTTACAACAAGAAACTGCCATTTACATGTACTGGTAGCTGATTAGCATATCCATCGTTTCCACTAAAAATATGAGTATGCTTACATTGAAAAATTTTGAGTAAATGCGTGATTTTTCAGCTAGATCTATTTTTTTCGCGTCGGGAAAATCCGCAGAGAGCGCACCCTCAGTGAGATGTGTATAGATCAAATGTCTCATTGATAAATCACGCGGGAGCGGCTTTCATTTTGTCCCTAAAATAGGGTAAAGCGTTCGTTCGTCGGTCAAGTCTTTCATCCTTTTGTCTTGGACAGTGAACTTCACTAATCGTCCCCTCGCTAGCTTATACAAAAGAAGAACACGCTTTTGTTCTTGCCTATGTACATGTACAGTGGACGGAAAGTAGACCTGTAAACCAAGGAATTGCACGAGCACAAACTCCTCACGTAGAAAGGCCTGCCGATTTCAATAGAGTACGCCCGGCCGTAGTAGAGACAAAAGAAGGATTAGTGGGTGCTTCCTTCTCAAGTGGACAAAAGACACTCTTCCAGGACTCGACGCGGGATTTACTTGAGTTTCAAATACAGGATCTGGGACTAAAGGACACAGATTTGGGAATGAATTACCGAGGCAGAAAATGAAATTATAAAGACAAATTGAACTGCCAATATCTTTGGAATTATACAACTCTAGAAGACAAATTTGTTATCATTTGAAAGAGGAAATGTAGCTCTAAAACTTTCTCACAGAGTCAAGGGAGCGTTCTATTGAAGAAAAATCATGCCTGACTCTTTCTTTCCATACTACACAAAAAAATGTAATAATTTTTTAATGATATCGATTATTTCTTCAATATTTCAGGTTCAGATAAATATTACAGCAAACTGACTACATGACACGAAAGAACAATCATTTCTTGATATTTGTTGTGAAGAACTCAATTCAAAACAGACAATAGTTTCAAAGATATGGCAGTTTTAAATTTTATTGTCAATCCAGTTCGCAAACTTTCTGGCGTTGGGTAAAAACGTCTGGCACGTTAGGGGTTTTGGGTCTGGCACATTAAGAGTTGAGTATGCACCAGCTTGCACCACATAAGAGCTAAAAATTGAAAAAAAATTGTGGGAGGGCGGACACACCCTCCCCTCGCTCATGCACATGCGCGCGCGCCGAGATACTGAGTCATGAAAATCTCACTCATAAAAATTTTTTGAACTGTAATTGGCATCTATGCTATAAATGATCCAATTCCAACCCTTCGCTCCCTAGGCCTAACAATGCTAGCCCGCACTGCGCCCTTACTTCTCGATCTATGTATTAAACGTTAGACCATCACTGCATAAACGTTAACGTTAATTACCTCCGCCAAGGGAGGAGGTTATGTTTTCATTACCGTTGGTTTGTTCGTTCCTTCGTTCGTTTGTCCGTGTGCAAAATAACTCAAAAAGTAGTGAACGGATTTGGATGAAACTTGCAGGAAAGATTTGAATGATACAAGTAACCGTGAACTTTTGGTAGTGATCCGAGAATTTTTGGGGAATTTATGAAGGATTTTTGATATTTTGGCAGGTAGTATAGGGTCAATGAACTTGGGAGTTCAGGCTGCGCGTATTTGAGGTTTGCATGCGCGCACTAAAGTGCGTGCTCTAGTTTCTGCTAGGGCGAGGCGCGCTGTGCAGCTGATGGTTTATGATGTATTATAAAATGGGTTCAAGAATGTAGCCAACTGGAAGCGCTGAAATGAGTCACGTGTGCGTGGATTAATTTCTCACTAACATGTTCGGCCTGACGTCACAATGTTTACACTAACGTTAGTAGTGCGCACTCAATCCGTTGTTACAAGTGCGTCGCGCGCTACTGTACGCACTGTCAATCCTGTAAACAACTTCTAGACTCTAGTTCGGGATGCCGGCCGGCCTTTCTTGTGCATAACATGTGGCGTACGTATACTAGTACTCTTGTACGTACAAATATGTGCGGGATGTCCGAGTGCGACGTGCGTAAATGTTTGGGACAAACATCTTCGGACATCATGACTCTTGAGCGAGTGCTACATGTAGCTGACTGGTATTGACCCACAAAGGTACGTGAAAAATGCTGTTAGTTTTCGACCCATTTTATAAAACAATTGATGCACAGGATTATTTCGTGGCGTTAGTGGAGATGCAGCTCACTCTCGGGTATTTACAATGTAGTGCAACATGCACTCGGCTTCGCCTCATGCATGTTTCACAATTGTAAATACCCTCGAGTGCGCTACATCTCCACTAGAAATCGTGACTTTCATTCAGCACACTAAAAAATCATCATTATAAAAACACTTTCAGCATGAAGTATAAGTACGTATGGGTGGAAATCACTGATATCTCTATGGAAGAACAAGATCGGTGATGGAAATGAGCTGCATGCTTGGCGGAGGTTGCGCTCTCAGAGTGCTTCTCTCTAAACTAAATGTTAGTTCTCATTGCCACAGCACTGACCAGACTTTGTGTGACTGTGAGTGTGTGAGCGAGTCATGCACTACAAATAACCATAGAATCTATAAATTTACCGGTAATAATTGGCAACCGGTTTTATTCTGTTTCACCAGCATCCAGTGTTCGTGTAGTAAAACTCTAACGTGTCTTTAGACGTGGTCTAAAGACAAAAAGTGTGTCTAACCTGTCCGAATGCTGCAGCCTGCTGCAGCCAGCTAGCAGTGCAGCAGGTAGGTAGGATGGAGAGCCCGGCCGGTCCGATATCGGCCCGACCAGACGCCGTGCGTGCGGTGCACACAGTGCTGTGGTGCAGCAAAAAGCGGCTGTCGTACGTGTGATTCAAGTTACACTAACGTTACAGCACAGGCCAGCAGCGCAGGCATGCAGGTGAGACTGCGACTCGACAAAAAATGCAAGTACAACAAGGCCCCAGTGAATAACACTGCTGACTATCTAGCTACACCGGCATTACACTTTATGCCAAATAATATAAACCTAGGGTTAAAGATTTGGTAGTTTGAAAACTTACAGTACTTGAGTAGATCTACTGATTTGCCTGGAGAGATGGTTCTTGTTTTGAAGTCAAGTTTCCCGCGCGGTTGTCAGTCAGTGTACATGAAAAGAGTGAAGTGGCGGCGCGCGCGGCGGTGTGTACGTACGTACGTGCACACGTGCGACACCGAACCGTCCGTTGCCATTTTGAGGCGACTGTGACATGATAGGGTATGAATATTCATAAAAGGATGGATCGAGACGAAGCGTAGCTGGCGGAACTGTCATGAATATGTATACGTCGCGCTGCAAGTTTGCAAGTTCATTTGTTTAATTTGAACAAAACACGGGGGGGGGGGGGGGGGGGGACTTTGCTGGAAAACTGCATGATATCAGTTGTTTTGTTTGTCCATCTAAATTTCCCTTTAACATATGTCTTATTATGCTGTACAGTACTTACTTTTCATATACTTGTGTAAATCTACTTTGGGACCTATATAAACCACAATTGAAGTTTCACTTTTTAAAAAAAAATTTAAATAGGTTCCTCCATATTTTCACTTTGTTTAGTAAGTTGTCAATATAAAGAACAAAAGAAAGAATAGATACGATTTAGGCTGGTTATCCATTATGCTTAATTTATATAAGTGTGATTTATGTGCATGCAAATACAATGTAGATTCACTGTGTACTACTTTAATTTTTTTTTAAAATCACGTTAATGTATTGACTTTATCAATTGTAATATGTGCCATACATATCATTTAATATTTGGATCACCGATTGACTGATGATTGGTAAGACGATATTTTCAGTGTTATTCATTGTTTGTATTGTTTCATGAACTTTGTGTAAAAATATGGAAATGAATAATTGAAACGGTATTGAATAAATGTCATTCGTGCTATAGCCCTTGGCCCACACCTTTCTTTGTAGTTAGCCCTTTCCCACGACCGCAGTAGCCCTCCTACAGCCTTTTTTTCATTTCATTTCATTCTATTCTTTTTTCATCAGACAAGTAGCAAAACTAAATATAATATGATATCACATAGATGGTTAATTTCAATTAAGGAAAACAGAACTACAAAACGAAAGGTGAATAACATATCAATATAATAACATAATGGTATGTGTATAGTATAACTCAGAACAACTATGTAGGCACTCGAATAAAAGATAACAATAAGATACGTGTGGAAAAAGGAGTGGTCCATTAAAAAGCTTGTCACATTCATGGATCACTCAAAACGTAATAAATAAACATCATCATTATTCGAACAGTAATCATTTTAAAGTGCAGAAAATACAATGAGAAACTCGTAATACTGGATATTAATACATGACCGTGCATTGCCCACACTCGCGATAAAAAAGGGGGGAGGGAGAGGAATAAAAAAACACACCAGTTGAATACATTGACAAAGGACGCGACATGATACAAGGAAGACAACACAGTAATATTATAACAGCAGAAAAGAAAGAAGAGGGGAAAAGGAGCACAGAAGAATGTAGGACAGTCTGCATCTATTAATTTCAGAACACGCTACTCCATCGCCACGGCAGGCGAAAGCACGAATATCACTACATAAAAATCAAATAATAAAGCCCCAGTCACAATCACATAAACACGGATCCTAATGGGTCTAGGCCAAAGAGGTTCTACCAAAGAGATTATAACACAAGAGGGCGTAGTCCAGTGGGGAGGCAGCCGCGCGAGGTAGCTGCCATTTCCCGTTGTGGGAGCCGCCATTGCACGGATCCTGGCAGCGCACTGTTTAATGCGCTCGACTTGAATATTCGGCGCAGTGACCTTGCGTTGCTTTATTGTGACGTCACAATGGTCATCTTTAAGCGTCATAATGGTGCTGAGGTTGTTTGATTTTATGGCTTGAGTGGGAATGTACGCGAAACAAACGTCATAATGCTCAAGTACTGTCTAGTCTACACCCAAGTTCCCACTCTTTATTTTGCGAACAACAAAAAAGTCTGGACTCTACCAAATGGTTCAAATGATGTGATACCATCGTGGAAACTAATATTCAAACAATTAACGACATTGTGATTCTGAAAATGAAAATGTGTAATGAAGAATAAGAATCATTCCAGATATGATATGAGAAGATATGACTTGAACGTAGACTTAGATCCAGTGCCAGGAGCTGAGTGTGCGCTCCCTCTTCAATTTTGGACGCACTATTTGTACGCACGCGTATGGCGACTACTTACTCTATAGGTATAATCTCTTTGGGTTCTACCTACACGATGGTCCGGGGAGTTCCGGGATAGTTTCGCCATGGATGGAGCGGCGACGAGCGTTGATGACTGCGTACACGGCATCTGATAACACGGCGCTTACACGGACAATGCCGGACCCACAAAGCAAATACACGGTCCATGCCGGAAAAGCGCGGCATCTACACGGACTAACACGGCAGCTACACGGCAGCCACACGGACCATCCCGGATTGCTCGGCCAACACGGCAGTCCCCGGATGACGCCGGATGTTTTGACCTCGAAAAGTTGCCGTGTTGGCCTCCCGGAAATCCAAGGATGTCCATTAATGCGTCAACACGGATCTCTCCCCGGATCACCCCGGATCAGATCCGGGGTGATTCGGCATGCCAATGTGACTGGGGCTTTATTGACTTGCCCTTCCAATCGTCCCTCCCCCTCTCCGGCTATACTAGTCTATGGCTATACTTGCGTAACAATAAATAACCTGCACCTCTCCTCGAGTTCATCCACCTCCATTAATGTCCTCCACATGATCTGGATTTCGTGCCTCGTTTCCGCCTCATCGCTCCAAATGGCGGGTTATACGTTCCTCCAAGGAATTCCTTCCTTCCTCTTTGTTCAGCTACGTTCCTCTCTCTCTCTCTCTCTCTCTTTCCCTCTCTATTTGCATAAACAAATATAAAAAATCAGTGATCATGAATCCATTTTCATAAAATGAAAAACAGTTTCCTTTCTTGATCTAATATCTTTCCTCTCCAAAAGAAATCAAAGAAGTTTTAAATAAAACATGTACCTGAACTCTTCCTATGTCTAAAGCCCTTTTTGCACTTGTGTTTCTTAGCCCCGGACTTTCTCTGACCCAGGACTATCGTTAGTCCCGTACCAATTTTTTCAGCTTTTTACACTCGCCAATTAGTCCCGTACTATCTCTTGTCCGGGGCTAAGGAGAAAACTGACCTTTTTATACTCGTATTTCTTAGCCCCGGACTTTCCAAACCACATGAATATCTATGATTACGCTGTGTACTGTACACGTACACGCACGCACCGGCAGCACTTGATTACCTCGTTTCTGATTGGTCAGTGAGGGTCGGACTTCGTCTCCGTCGCTTAGCCCAGGATTATTTTTTCGTTCTGTTTACACTCACTTGCTTGGCACCGCAATTGCGGTGCTAACCCCTGCTATTTTGCAGGGCCATGTACTACCGTACTATCGGTGGGGCTAGCCCACTTTGGCAAAAACGAGTGTAAACAGAAAGTGGGCTAAGGATAGTCCCGTACCAACGGTGGGGCTAAGGCCTCCCCCCCCCCCCCCCTTAGCCCCACCGTTGGTCCGGGGCTAAGCAAAAATTTACAAGTGCAAAAAGCCCTAAAGTCAAATTCCTTTGCCTTCACCATAGTGTCTTTTGCATCCTTTGTCGACTGTCCAGGTCTAATGAGAAAGACAATCCAAGAACCTTAATTACAATTTTATTTGCCATACGTTTTCCCAAAAGCTTTTTCTGCGCTCCCTATAATTCAAGGGTTCCATTATGATTCTACCATCATGGACATTCGTGGTGGTTCCTTCCTTCGGTTCAGGCTGCCAGGCCCTGTATGTTGAGCATTCGAGTAATGTGAAAGAAGAGAAAGAATTTCCCATTATTTTTCTTGTTTTTCTTTTCTTTTTTCCTTTTCTGTTTTATTGCGTACGTTAAGGTTGAATATAGCAGACAATGTTTGTTCGTTAACGCACGTATGCTTTTGCAATCGTGTAAGACCTATACTCTATTGGCGGGCTTGGAAGAACGCAATGTAACGGTATGGTGATTTTAGCTTTGTCTTGGAAGTGGTATACCTGTTGTTAACTGTGATGTGCAGTACTTAGTAATAAATATTCCATATACAGTAGTTTTTTACAATGAGTGCATGAGTACATACTCGCACAGACAAGAGAAGCAAGGACAGAGCATACTTTGGCATTCCGTGAAAGCTACATAGACTTTTGCGTACAGAGACGTGGCAAGACGAGGCCGAGGTGAGATCAACCTTTTAATGCTATCTTAAGTTTTCTAGTCAGGCATCTACGGAGATATTTAGGACTACTGACTTATGTTGTATTAAAATAAATTTAGATTTTAGTTTTCTGAGTTTAAGGCTAAACCTTCCTTGCTACGCGTATTTATACACACAGTCCATTAATGTAAGCTATATGTTAGCTATCTAAAGTTTTCTCGTCAGGCATTTTATACGGAGATATTTAGGACTTCTGACTTATAAATGTTGTATTAAATAATTATAGATTTTAGTTTTACTAAACCTTCCTTGCTACGCGTATTTACACACAATCCAATGTAAGATAATCTATGGTAGCTCTCTGAAGTTTTCTCGTCAGGCAGTTACGGAGATATTAAGGGCTACTGACTTATGTTGTATTAGAATAAATTTAGATTTTAGTTTTCTGAGTTTCAGGCTAAACCTTCCTTAACTGCTTCGCGTATTTATACACACAGTCCAATATAACCTTTACGGAAAAAGCGAAAAGCGATAAAGTTTTGAAGAAAAAGAGAGGGCATATCTTGGGATAAGTTGCCTCAGCAGCAACTGGACAGCCGAGCTCAATCAAGTTTTGAAAAGTCACTAAAAGAGATCACATAATGGCACTAAAGTTTAATGCTTTGAAATGATAATGGTGATGATGATGAAAATGATAATAGAAATGATAACAATTATGATAGTAATGATAAAATGATCACTCGATGAAGACAAGAACTAGCAGAGCCAAACATAAACTGGCATAAGAATTTTAAAGAGAAAGTATTGATCTACAGGGTGTTCTTTAAAAGGGTAACCGAAGTTCAAAGGTCAGCTATGTCAGGAGTACATGATTTATTCTTGTGAAATGTTTACTAGAATGCAAAGTGGCTCATCAGCTTTAACATCTCACTCGCGTCACCATTGTCACGGATCACATAGTATACAAAGGTTCTTCGAAGGTGAGGGGTACAATGTCGAAACTTAGAGTTTACTTTAGAACCTGAAAATTAGTCGGCGCCCAAAGCCTCAATTTTCGTTGACCTCACGGACCCGTCATGCTTGTCACGTATTCTCAAAGTAGATACTCAGTACACGGATGAATACACGTCATGACTGTGAAGGTTATTGAGATTGGATTCAATTTTGCTCTTCTCCTTCTCTTCTTCACATTTTTTTTTAATGCTAACATCGCCGAAAAATAAAATGATTTCTTTCATCTAAGGGTTTAGTTGTGGTGCTCATGTTGGTTCCGTGCCTACAATGTAGATCCGGTCGACGCTGGCTTGCTCTCAGCTACTGTTGTGCTCTCTAGCTGGTGTGCATATTGATTGTTATTTCGAGCTGGCATACAATAATGTTTCGCGATGTACATTTCCCCCTTTTCTCTTTTCTCTCCATTGCTTTAATCAATTCCTACTTCTTTGCTTTTTTTTAAAGTAGGGACTACACACATAAACCCGTTGTGCGCACCCGTTGTGCGCTCTGTACGATAGGTGCACCTCCCTGGTGGGTGCGCTTCCCGCTATGGTGTCGTTTTTGTTTTTGTTGCTTGTTTCCCCCCCCCCCCCCCCCCCTTCGCGACTTTGGCGAGTGGGACGTCCCAATCCTGCGGACGCTGCTTATGATGATCAATGATTGAGCAAAAAAGTCAATACCATTTTTTGTTTCACTGATCTCATCTCGCTCTCATTCTCTCTGCAAACTTGAAATGAATATAAAAAAAATAAACACTTATGTATATATGGAATAATCTTCTATTACGTTAAGCAGATAATTTGTTTCATTCTCTTCAATTTAACTTCAATTGATGTGTTGTAATGGTAGGGATGGGGTTGAAGAAAGCTTACGATGAGGTGATATCCGGGAAAGTTGATAGTATCAATCAGTTATACGCTTATTGTCTAAACTCTCTTATGAGATGTTCTGTATTTGTTTTTTGTTTTTCTTTGTTCTTCTCTGATTTCTTTTCCATTTTTCTCCTTCATGACATTCCCAGCGAACAAATATTCAGAATTGATTTCTACATCGTAGTTTGTCTATCATGACTTGTGAAGATATGACACTTGTTGTTTTATTATGGCCAATAGGCACTTACTGTTAATATCAGAAACTACAGTGTAGGTGCATACAGTAAACATCAAAGTTCTATTCGTGTCTCCCTTCGTCTCTCTCCTTCTCTCCTGATCCCCAAATAACCTATAAAAATTCATATTGATAGTTTGAATTATGCACGTGAATATATCTCGTATGAAAATGATATTTTTTGAATATCAAGGGAGCCCCCTCACTCAAATGCAGTCTGTTGTTAAATCCATGATGATATTATTGCTTATGCCTCGTTTTGTATTGGCAGAGCAGACACAGGCCACGGACGTGTGTGCCCAATTTGATATCATCGGCTATGTCTTGTCTGCGTCCTTGTTGTTTCTCGTGTCTTGTCTGTGTCTCATGTCTATGCTTCATGTGTGTGTTTCTTGTATGTGTTTCATGTTTGTGTATATGCGTTTCTCTTTCTCTTCTTCCAGGTCTGTACATTCCTACATAACTACAATCTCCAGGTCTAGGTCTAAGTGGAACTTTTGTCGATTCCGGTGTGATTTTCTTTATACTTATGGCTAATCCAACATTTGTTTTCAACTCTGTGAACGATGATGAATTTTATGATACAGTTGGGCGCTCTTTTACGTCCGCGCAGGAAAACAAAACTTCCACCTTATATGAAGCATACATATCGAACAAACTTAATGCTTCAGCACAAGAATTTGAATATAATTTTGATCCTGAAGATCCTGCGCAAAGTTCATCATGTGTTTATCTGACTGTAAATCAGTATGAACAATATGTTATGAATAGTGATGATGACAATCTTTTGTTAGCTCATTTGAATATACGAAGCATAAGTAGAAATTTTGATAAGTTGCGATTATTTTTAGAAAACTCTGGTAATAACTGTTCTGTTATAGGTCTGACCGAAACATGGTTGACTCCCAATATAAGTCATTTATTTTCTATATCCGGCTTTGATTTCGTGTACAGAAATAGAAAAGAAAGAATGGGTGGTGGCGTGGGTTTATACATCCCCAACAAATTTGAATATTCTATCCACGAAGAATTGAATGTCATGACTGATGTAGTTGAATCTCTTTTTGTTGAAATGGTAAACCCGAATGGGAAAAACATACTGATTGGAGTTGTTTACAGACCCCCTGGATCGAATCCGAATGATTTTTTGTTGTATGTACAAAATTTAATGCAGAACTCTATCTTTACAAATAAACATGTATATTTAATGGGTGATTTCAATATTGATCTTATGAAATGTAACTCCCAACATATTTCGCAAGAATTTGTAGAAACCTTAATGTCTGTTTCTTTATTACCGTTAATTTCTAAGCCGACCCGTGTTACTGACCGATCTGCCACTTTGATTGATAACATTTTTTGTAACATTCTCAAAATTCCCGAGTCTGGTATTGTTTTATCTGACATCTCTGATCATTATCCAATCTTTACACAAGTGCCAATTAAGTTATCTCCAGGGCAAAATAATTATCAGAGACGTCGTAAGATTACGGCCAATAATCTTATTAATTTGCAAAATAGTTTAAAAGATATTGATTGGTTTTTTGTATACAACAATACCGATCTTGATTTGTGTTATGATTATTTTATGAAAACTATCACTTCTAAAATTGATGAACATATTCCGTTTTGCACAAGGAAAAGTTCTTATAAAAGAACTCCAAGACTCCCGTGGATAACCCAATCACTTTTAAGATCGATTAATAGAAAAAATAATTTGCTTTATAAATACAGGAGTAACCCTACGGATAAAAACAGACAAAAATATGTGACTTACAAAAATACGCTTACTAATTTATTGCGTTTACAAAAGAGAAAATTTTATGTCAACCAGATAATGAAATATAAAAATGATATTAAGAATACTTGGAAAACAATACAAGATGTTATGAATACATCTAATGATGCATCTAGTATATCAGAAGTACGATGGGGTAATACCTCAAGCAATGTACCTGCTGGTATGGCCGAAATTTTTAATGATTTTTTTGCATCGATTGGGAAAAATTTATCACAAAGTATCCCTTCATCTAATAAAGTGTTTTCTGATTTTTTAGATATACCTAATCCTAAAACCATATTTTTGGACCCTACGTATAATGAAGAAGTTATTGATATTATTAATAATTTGAAAGAAGGGAAAAGCCCAGGTTGTGATGGAATCGATAATTATTTGTTGAAAAATATAATTCTTGAAATAATAGATCCTTTAGTATATATTATTAATCTATCACTTAGTACTGGGCTTGTACCAAGTCAAATGAAGACTGCCAAAGTTATACCTATATATAAGAAAGGGGAGAAAAATGATGTCAATAATTACAGACCAATATCGTTATTAACTTCAATTTCTAAAATTTTGGAAAGAATAGTATATATCCGAACTGTAAAATGTTTCAATATGAGTAATATATTTACGAATTTTCAATTTGGATTCAGAGAAAATCACAACACCACCCACGCTTTACTTACCTTTGTGGAAAAGATTACACATGCACTTGATACATTTTCGCATACAATAGGCATCTTCCTGGACTTCCCAAAGGCTTTTGATACGATTAATCACGGTATACTTCTTTCTAAGTTATCCCATTATGGTATTCGCGGAAAAGCCTTGCAATGGTTTACGAGTTATTTATCTGACAGATTTCAATATGTACATGTGAACAGTTTTGATTCTTCTATGAAGAAAATAGAATGTGGTGTTCCGCAAGGAAGTTTGTTAGGCCCACTGTTATTTATAGTTTACATTAATGATTTTTATAGATCTTCAGATAAACGCTCTTTCATATTATTCGCGGATGATTCCAATCTTTTTTATTCCCACCCTGACCCTAATACTTTGATTAGTACAGTGAATGATGAATTGAAGAATGTCTCACAATGGATATATGCAAATAAATTGTCACTGAATATTGAGAAGACAAAGTATATGTTTTTCAGTAATTGTTTAGATAGATTACCAGGTAATGTTATATTTGACACTACTCCCCTAGAAGAGGTTTCGTCTATTAAATTCTTAGGTGTTTGTGTTGATAATAAGTTATCATGGAAGTGTCACATAAACAATATTTGTAAAGTAATTGCACGTAACATAGGCATAATGAATAGATTGAAATATTATCTTCCTTCTTCGGCTTTGATTACGCTTTATTCAAGTTTGGTATTGCCGTACTTGAATTACGGAATTCTTGCTTGGGGGAATACATATTCGACATTGTTAGATAAACTTTTTCTTCTGCAAAAGATGGCGCTCAGAATCGTTTTTAACCTTCATATCCGAGCACATACTGACAAGCTTTTCCTTGAGCACAAAATTCTGAAAATAAAAGAGTTGTATTTGTTTCAACTTGGTCAATTTATGTTTAATTACAATTGCAATCATCTACCCAAAATATTTTATTCTTTATTTCACCGTAACAGCCACGTACATAACTATCCCACTAGACAATCTAAAGAATTTCATCTTCCCTTAGTTAGAACTGTACACACTCAAAATACATTTGTTTATACCGGACCCAGATTTTGGAATAGCTTAGATAATGATCTAAAAGAATCTGTGAAGTTAATTACATTTACGTATAAACTCAAAAAATATTTGCTTTCTAAATATACCAGTTAATTCTGTTCAATGAAAAAACCCGTCATGTTTCACTTGTCCTTGAGATTTTGTAGTGTGTCCACAGACCTTTTCCATCCCTCTCCTTTTCCTTCTCTATTCTTCCCTGCTCCTTTTTCCTCGTTCTTCGTTGTCCAGTATCTGTCTGAGTGCATTTCCTCAAATTCTGTTGTTTCTGTGTATTGTGTTATTGTTGTTGTTGTTGTCGTCGTTATGTTTTTTTTTTTGTGGCCGATTGCATATATTCCTTTCCGTTCAATTTTCCTGGCACACCTGGCCCCTTAGTGTCTGTGCCACAAATGTGATATGTTATATAGTTTATACGTTTGCATCCTAAAATCCTAGTAAGTATTGTTCATAGTATCAACATCATTATATCAATGAGTAAAATGTACAATAGTATATAGAAGAATTTAAAATGAATATGTCTTATTGGTATAACAAATTGGTGCTGTTGTTGTTTTTTTCCAGTGTTCCACGTTTTACAAGCGTGGCTTTTTTAGTGGAACACTGTTTTCCATCATTGTGATTATTTACTATTTTTGTTGCCATGACAAAGTGCATTGTTTCTTTTTTACGACATCATTCGTGTATAATTTATATTGTATTGAAAAAAAAATCCTTTATCGGACGAGTGTAAGAGAAATGAAAAAAAAATTGTATCACTTTGAATTATGTCAACTTTTTCTTTTCTTTTCTTTGTGATGATGGAAATAAATAAACTATTGAACTATTAAGAACTATTAAACTATACTTATGAGAGTGATGCGTGATTTCATTACTAATCTTCTGCTGTAATGAGATAGATGGGTTTATATTGCCCGGTTGCATTTCTTATACGGGGCAAGTACGTAAAGAGTTTAGACTGTTTCATTTATTATTTATTAATCATTCTTGCTGCAGTACTTGGAAAGAAGGTTTGCTAATTCTCATTGTGGTATGTGTTGCAGCATGTTTGTCTCGTGATACACCACTGGAGTGTTCGTAGGGCATTATACGTGATATGTTTGCTGAGCTTAGTGTTTAGCTCGAACGGTGATGACGATTGAGCTAGGCCTATAGGTTCTTTTTTTATACAGATAAGTGATTTGATTAGCGCTAAATAATGATAATCACGATGCTGATGTGAAGGCTTGCTGAGCAGACATTTTCCGCGTTCGATTTCCCTTCCTGCGTGTCAGTTTTTTTTTTCCATTCCAATGAATAATTTAAAAAAATACGCTAATTACTGTCGCAAAATAAGGATTAAGTGATATTATGTATCTCTACGTCACTTGCATCAACGTGTGACAATGATGTAAGCCTATAATAAGAGAGTCATAGATAGTGAACACTATAATGGCAATAAGTATATTATGAAGACGAATCACCACGCAAATTTGGGAGGGCTAAGCAGGGAGGGAGGGAGACAGTAAAAACAAAAGAATATGTAACACGCGCACTCCTATAGACCTAAACATAATGCCAGAAAGAACTTCGCTTCACCGCAAATGTCACGATTCGACTTTCAAGAATAAAACATACAATTTTTATGGCGCCATTTTCCATTCTGATTGAATGCTCAAGGCGCTTTACACCAAAGCAAAAAGATACCGTAAAAGAAGAAGAATGCAAATAACAAGACGACAATAGTCTCTCTTCAAAACGCATGACTGTCAAACAAGTAGGATTTTAGATTACTCCTAAAGGATGTTCTTTGTATGGAGCTTGAGTCTCGCAGCTCATGGAAGTGAATTCCAAAGTATTGATCAGCGTGAGCGAAAGCTCGTTCCCCAATGATTTATTATATCAAGCGGAATATATACAAGAGACCAGAAGTTGAGGATCGAAGACTGAGTTCGTGAAGGTGGCATTGACGAAACAAACATACACTGCAATCAGGAGCTGTTCCCTCAATAACATGATAAACCAGAAGAAGTATCTTAAAGCTAATACGCTCCTTTATAAGCAACCAATGAAGACTCTTTAAGGAGTGACGTGACTGCATTTGCTTGACAATAAAAACGATGCATGCAGTTTTATAGTTTTTGTAATTGGGCAATTTGTGAGTTCGGTAAATTGAAATGCAGACCATTACCGAAATCAAGGCGTGAAGTAATGAGCGAATGAACAAGTTTTTCTGTTACAGAGCGAGTCAAATACTTTCGAATGAAACCAATATTGCGCAATTGATAACGGACTGATTTAGAAATGTTGGTGATTTGATCAGACATAAACATGTGAGAGTCAAACATAACACCCAGATTGCGACATGACTTTGACAGAGGGATATCGTTACCTACAATGGAAATGAAAGTGATATTCAACTTGTTGAAGTGAGATTTAGAACCAAAAAGGATAAATTCCCACTTGCTATGGTTTAAAGGCAATGAGTTAGACCTCATCCAAGCATCAATATCAAAGATGCAATTTTCTGTAGACAGCGCTGTGCATGGGATGCTTGGATCTGATGGGGTGGAAAAGATACAAAAACCCATATGCCATCTGCATATAGATGATACCGAACAGAATGACGTTGAAATATTTTCCGCAGATCGATCAAATAAATAGAAAAAAGGGTGTCCCGCCAGCAGAGCCTTGAGGTACACCACAGCCTAATGGCTTTGAGGACAAAGATACCATTCAAAAGAACAGATTGTGAATGGCGTGATAGGTATGATTCGGCGCTGTGGCATAGTGGATAAGACTCTCGACTCCCGATCGGAGGACCCGAGTTCGAGTCCCGCCCAGTGCTTGCGTCCTTGGACAAGATGTTTTACCCACCACGTCCCTCTCGACCCAGGTGTATAAATGGGTACCTGGCAACGCTGGGGTCATGATAATGACAGGGCCCTCTGGTAGAGCAGTGGCAACACTGAAGAGGCTACCCTGGGTAAATAAGACCTTATTATCATTATTATTATTCCAATCGAGAGCCTGTCCCTGGTCACCCACACTTGTAAGAGTATTGACAAGGAATTTGTGATCTACATTGTCGAAGGCCGAAGACAGATCTAATAAACAAACTTTTCTTTCTTTTGGTCTGAAACAAAAACAGGGAACAATAAATTTATTTATCTGAAAAATTCATTCAGCCATGCAAAAGATTCATATATCACTTTATGGGAAAAGTCAGATAACATGCTTTCAGGGAAATTACGAAGTTGTATTCCAAGGGAAATATCGCTAAGCGTGGGTAAACGTGTTTACTCCAAGGGCATGCACTCAACGTACAGATAAAAAGAATGTTAGTTAGATCTCGAGCTATTAAATACCTAGCTAGACAGACAATGTTAATGATTTTTGTAAGACTTATTGCGATAGATGTGTCACGCTTGGCAAAACTGCGTGGTACTGCTGAAATTCGAAGCGTGAGGTTTGAATCGGTAATATGACGGTTATGAAACGACGTTTGACAAAGTGAGTTGTGTGTTTTTTTTTCGCTAAGTACGTTTCAAAACGCTGATTATTGCCCAACAAAACTTAAGTATAAACGCAACCTATTAGTCTCTATCAGGGGCAACGCTACATTTCTCATAGTGAGGGGGCCGAATTTATGGGAACAGGGACGTCTATTCGTTCTCAGTCTGATCCTCTGTATTTTTTGGGGAAAAAAAGTGTGTGTGTGTGGGGGGGGGGGGGGGGGGGAGGGGAGTCAGTAGTAGCGTAGGCCCTACAAGAAATATGCAACAAAATGCTGACAAAGTTCAGTTTTTAATTTTTACTTTATAAAGTTATAAAGTCATGTATACCTGTTATTTTTAAAGGTATACACTAAGGTGGAAAATATGGTAGCAATAACATAAGGTGGTAGTATTGTGGCTAAAATTAGCGACCATAAACATTATGGGAGACTGTTGTGATATGCTGACGTCATCCTCCAGCTAAATAGCAGGGTGGCTGGAACCATTCTATAACACTTTTTATTTGATGCCTAATTATGATAAAAATTCTAGATACCAATTATCATACTGACAAAACAATATTGTTTTATTTCATAGACTTCCTCAATCACTCATACATGCAGTGGCATACTCAACAATTTACTTTATCGCTACATTTTCTTTTTTCACGTAGCTGCATCGACCAATATCGGCAATGACAAAATCTATCCGTGACTTCTTCAGCCGCTCCAAGCACGCCAAGACAGCGGTGTCTGAGGCACAGCAGCAAATTTCGCTCTTCGTCGCTTTGCTCGTCATCCTCTTTGGCATCGGCTCATGGATCAGCGTAGCTGGAATGATGGTGGAAGTACCCGTTCTGATCGCCGAGGGGATACCAGAAAAATACAAACTCAATTCATATTTGAGCTGCATAGCACAATTCGCCTTCGTTGGCCAACTGCTATTCGTTCTTTTCAACCGATTTGCTCCAAAAATGCTGTACAGACCAGAAATTCCCGTAATATATCTGCTGACAGTCATTGCGGCTACAGGAAACCTCTTGTTAGCATTTCTGTGGGATAGCTACACTGTGTGGCCTATCGACAACAAGCTTCATAGCACTCCGTTCTTCATCCTTTTTATTTGCACTTCGATGGCCTCCATAACGTCAAATTCAACTTTTACTGGGTTTATGTCTTTGCTGAAACCTGCCTATTTGAACTGGTATTGGATCGGACATGGACTTGGCGCTTTGTCACCTTCATTCATAGCAATCGTTCAGCACATTATGCGGCAAGACTCATGCGTACAAAACGCCACTTTTCTAAACCATACGTGGGTTGGAAACGCCTCGGAGATATACAACTGTACTACCTGGATGGACAGTGGTCCTCGAGTCGACTTTGGTCCCCGGGAATTATTCTTTGTCCTCACGGGAATAATGCTGCTCTGTCTGATCTCCTTTGTAGGTCTCAACATACTGCCCAGCGCCATCCGCGAGCACGTCCCGTGTGATGATGGTCGGCCAGCGAAGCACGACCCTTGTGGCGGTCTGTGTCGTTGCGCTGGTTCTGCTGCTGATGACGAAGAACTGATACCTCTGTCAGAGGTGGCACGCAGTGATGTGCCGCCCTCTGAGACAAACAACAATCACGACAATGAACAACGGTCACTGTCGACATTGCAATTCGTTTGTCTGTACACAATTTTGTTTGGAAAGTGCTTACTGATGTACGGCATCATGTCTCCGATTCAGAGCTTCTCGGCCAGCGCCTATGGGCAATCTGTGTACGAGTACGTGGTCATCTCTGGGGGCATTTCCAAATTGGTGGGTTATTTCCTCTTCCTTATCAAGCCAATCTGCAGTTTCACACTGGTCGTTCTTACCTTCTTGCTCGGAACCATCTGCGCAGGTTACGGCATGGCAGTAGCTTTGATGAGTCCACACCCTCCACTTCAAGGGCTTGTCATCAGCAATATTCTCATTGTAAGTAATAATTATATTCAGAAACGCAGACAGAAGAAAACTGACCAGAAATGAATATCGATAGTGGAAAAAATATCGATAGTGGAAAAATGAGCAAAGAAAATGGGATTCCATCGGGATTCGAATCCCGAATGAATCGAATTTCTTTGCTCATTTTTCCACTACATAAGTATATTAAGAGATACATTAAGATATAGGGCGCGAGGGATGGATCGGGGTTACACACACACAGAGATGCACACACACACACACACACACACACACGTGTATATAGGCATATATACATTTGGGTCTCATCAAAATAAAACAACAGAAAAACAAACGAAATCTATAGACTAACTAAAAAAAAATCACTGCAAAAACCCATAAGTCTCCGAGGGTTCCGCCGGGGTGCGCAGAACCAGATGGATCCGCGGCCCCGGCATTGCAAAAATGGACTTGTTGTGGTACATGAGTTTTGTATTGCACATGAATATAAGATTATACCAGTACTATACATGAAGAAAAAAAAAAAGATGAATATTCTGGACTCAAAAAGTCGAGCAAATTCGCTTAGTAATTCCTTGAGTCAAAGCAGCATAAAGAGATATATTCATCTCATAGGGTCTTTTCCTCACTTGATGAATTTCCCTTTCATCTTTTTGAAATATAAATTAAGCTAAATTCTGAAGATTCCCTGATTCCACTGTAACTTGATAATGGTTCTCTATACTTCATGATAATAAGAGCAGGAATACAGCTGGTAGAGTTGGTATCGTTATTGCCTTATACAGACATAACCCATTGTTTCTCATTTTTCTCAAAAGACACTGCTATTGCAAGGGGAACACAATTTCGTTTTGAAAATTGAATTTGCATGAAATTCTCTAAAAACTGAAGTAACGCGCTACACTGCAACATGCAGCAATAGTTTTCATATCACTAAGTTTTAGTATCCTTTGAGTACCCTTTGCAAATGTAGTTGAAAAAATTGATTTGTGAAATGCTTTAGATATTTTTTTTCATTTCTGTTTGTTTGATTGTTTGTTTTATATTGTTTGTTTTAAACTGATTTTTTTTTTTAACTGTATTTTGCACAGGGCTTCC
Organism: Diadema antillarum; assembly: GCF_040938485.1. NCBI lineage: Eukaryota > Metazoa > Echinodermata > Echinoidea > Diadematoida > Diadematidae > Diadema > Diadema antillarum. Next base: position 180,831 of record NW_027272555.1, on the reverse strand, counting down.
TTGAAAAGCAAGTCTGCTGAATATCAGCAGAAATGAATGTCCCTGTTATAAGATGTTGTGAATATTCTAATACAGAAATAGATATTATTTTTCTTTTCTTTCTCTACTTTATTCTTTAAATATCAAACGTTTAGATCGCCTGTTGGACTGGCCAGGGCCTCTTGTTGTCCTACTGTAAAGCCGGCATCGTTTGGATCCTTCGTCAAGAAAGGAACAGCAGAAAGCATCTCATATGGAGCGGTGTCATTGGTCAAGTCGGGGTTGTCATAGGAACTTTTGCCATGTTTCCTGTCATCAACGTCTTTGAGATCTTCCACACCTCCTATGTAGACGAGTGTGACATGGTGACATGCGAGAAGATCTCACCTTCATCGTTGTATCCGCTCCTTTCAGGTGTTGAAGATTGAATGGCCAATAAAACAACGACTTATCACATTTGCTGTTATTCTAAATAATATGGACATTTCCATGAAGGGTGATATAGATTGTGACATAGTTTAGCAACTCAATTAGCTCGTTCGCGTGGTATTCAAGTTTGAATTGAATTTGATTTGATTTGATTTGATTTATTCATTCTCCATATGGCATCATTTACATTTTTTTTTCAACGTAATCAAACATAATGATATACAAATATGAAACTCATAACTAGTTTCAACAATTTCAACAATTACATCTAAGACAAAATTACAATACATGTGTTATGAATTACCATACATTCTTCATAATCATCATACGCAGCTGATACAATAGTAATTACCCTGTCAAAATTATTATTCTAACACAATGTGAGATCACATAGTTATAAGTAACATGAGCAACGTCGTATCTTAAAGATGGTATATTAGTGATCACATTTTATTACATTACTAGATATTGAACCGATTCCAGACAGCGTGACAACACGTAAGGCAGTTCCATGACATTTGCTCCTGCGACAATCGCTCCCATGAAATATCTGCACGCCAAGCCAAACACAAAATCTACCAGCCCTCATCCTCACCTCAAACTAAACCTAAACCCTATCACCTAACCACAACCCAATAAGTCCTTGGAGAAAATAACACTGGAGCAATAGTTGCAGGAGCAAAACTGTGTCGCTAGCAGTACGTCACGCATCCTCCACTATCGTATATGTTGTTGAAGAAGCTTTTTCCTTGTATTTTCAGTGATGAAGAATCAAGCGCGATACTGTACTGGAAAGTATTCTGATATAAATACATCGTGTGACCAGTAAGAAGAATAAACTGCTACAACGTGTTGAAGACACATGTGTTAGAAAAATAGCGAATAAGTAAATGTAGGGCCTATGTACGTGCCTGTACATTGTATGAATATACAAGGGCAAGTTACATACCCCCATATCAAATCAATATATCAAGGTTCATCATTATCTTTTAGATTTGATGGCCGGTTGTTGTTGTTTTATATCTTACCGTGTCATCATCCTTAGACAAGACTTAAAGTACTTTACGAACATTGCTTTACAGGCTTGAACGTGTCATTCGTATGTACACTTTCTTGCTAAGAGTAACGGATAACACTGATTGGTAGCTGGAATTTCGTACAGTGGACTCCCATTACTGCGAAGTCCTCAGGACCGGCAGTTTTCTTTCGTTGTATCGAAGTTTTGTTATAACCGAACAAATAAACAATAAAAATACATAGAGTGGATAACGTTGGGGCCTGAATTTTTACTTCGTTGTAACCGAATTTTGTTATAACCGTGTTCGTTATAACGGGAGTGCACTGTACTGTCTTTGACACTGCTGAGCAGTATGATGTTATGAGATAAATCTGCTCGGTTTGAATTCTCAAATGGAAAACGATATAAAGAAAATATAATAATTCCACAAATTATATTTCTTTTTGGGAGAGTATACACATTCCCTACGCTTCTTGCTGACTAGTTGCTGTTCAGGGTATTCGCCCTGGTTTCTGATAGAGCTAAGTTAAGAGCTCTTTTATCATGATACTCTCTAAAAAGAAAAATCGAGTGAAAATATTCACTCTTGAAGGAGTGAATACAAAAAAGAGTGAATTTAGGGTGAAATTGGAGTGAATTTTGAGTGAAAATGTTCATTTTCACTCGTTTTAGAGTGACCTCAGGGATCACTCCAAAATCTTCGAGTGATCCCTGAGGTCACTCCAAAATGAGTGAAAATGAACATTTTCACTCAAAATTCACTCCAATTTCGCTCTTTTTTGTATTCACTCCTTTAAGAGTAAATATTTTCACTCGAGTTTTTTAGAGAGTACAGAAAGTGAAAATATGCTGAATTTTCTTTATATTTTCTTTATATATATATATATATATAGTTTTCTATACATGATGTTACAAAGTGTTGTAGTCTTCTCATCCAGCGATATCTAAATGACAAAACGGCTGAGGTATACTCATCACCCGAATTTGAGCAAGAACCGATTTCAAAAATGAATCAAAGTATGCATGCACAAAATAATGAATAACAAACTTCCATACATTAGTCATTCTTTGCAAATATTGGATTCTTTCAAAGTTATTTGAATTGTTGTGGTTTTTTTCTATAAGTTGTAGTGTTTGATAATACATGTATATCAATAAGAAAGATTTTCATAATTTCCCATAAGCGTTAGATATGTGTTTATTTTGTACCGCAAGTTTATACATAAAGACTTATCTGGTTTATATCAAATATGAAAACATACGTTTGGCAGCTGTTGTATGCCTACAATGAAGTATATATATATATATATATATATATATATATATATATATATATATATATATATAGAGAGAGAGAGAGAGAGAGAGAGAGAGAGAGAGCGAGAAGGGGATCCTGACCGTGTACAGCACCAGTGTAGCTCCTTCATTATTTATTCAGTACGAGAAGAAGAGCATTCGTGGACATATAGTGATCAACGTGTGTGCTTATTGTCCTAACAAGACCGAAAGCTCGGCAATGAGATTAAAACCTAAAATGGTATTAAAACGCTTTATCCTGGCGAGGAAAGCGCATGTTTTAGAAACAAGACACCAAACATGCGCTTTCCTCGCCAGGATAAAGCGTTTTAATGCCATTTTAGGTTTTAATCTCATTGCCGAGCTTTCGGTCTTGTTAGGACAATAAGCACACAGGTTGATCACTATATGTCCACGAATAGTGGACATATAGTGATCATATAGTGATCATATAGTGATCATATAGTGATCATATATATATATATATATATATATATATATATATATATATATATATATATATATACGTATGTCTATATATATTAAAATTCAAACAGGAAAAGCAGTTTTTGGCCAATAAGGTATATGTTTATTTGACTCTATTTTTCTGCGTCCCGCACCTTCTTCAGGAGTTTAAAGTTGCACACGCTCGTCTCTGGATAGAGGAAGTATTCTAACAAGAATGCAGACTAATACTTAGTTCTTGTTGGTTAGCTACAGTCAGGAACAGCACAGCGTGCCCACATTTTGCATGGATGAATGAGACAACTCGATCACTATGCCCAAATTCAGAGGTCAGAATATTACATGTCACTTCACGAATTACTCCAATAAAATTAATCTGCTCACCTGATCAGAGGACGAACTAACGAAACTCACACAATAAAGAGTGAATCAGATACTTGACCATCAAACATCAAAGCGAGGTATTCATTTAACTTGCCAGAATTCTCACTTTTATATCTGTGATCGATTCACGTTGACACACATTGTTCACCGAGGCCACAAAACCACTTGACGCCTTTATAGGAGTGCAATGCTGTGTACCTGCCATTAATACATGTACTGCATTACCATACGACTTTGTTCTTCAAGCTCGCTCAATGTCAAGGAAATCAAATATCACACAATTGAGATGCAAGGTTCATTAACGTCAGTTTGGGTTTATTATTGAGATCGGCTCTCAGCTTATTTAAGGTTATTTTTATCGAAGGTTAGGTGTGTGACATTATTATGTCAATGATAATGACAATACTGATTACTTTGCTACATTCATTACAACTCCGTCCGTTTTTACCCTACTGTTCCACAAAGTCATGTCTCCCCAGCCTTGTCAAGTATTAATTTTTACAACAGAGTAAAGGAGAACTTAATAAAACGTCTTTTCCAAGGATGGGGCTGGGAAAGAATAAAATGGCAGGAATAAAAGCTTGGACATCCCGTGTATAATACAGTGTAGGACCTTCCACCATTAGCCACTGCTCGGCGAGCTACACGTTTATAGTTTGAGTTCACTACAACGGACAAAACATTTCATTTAGATATAGGGATAACAAATGTTTGAAGGTTGTTTCAGAACTAGAAATAAGTCCCCGCCAACACTTTTATTCTGGTACTCCGCCAAGAAAAATAAACAGTAACAAATGTGTTGTTACCATGGCAACATACTTGCTGCTACTCTGGAAAACAGGATGTCTCGCACAAGTACAAAATTAATGGCCATAATCCTACAATCCCACGTGCCCAATTTCATCTCAGGTGGTCAAACACTTAGGGAGCAGTTTCATCCAAAGGATTGTATGGTCTCTGTCATGAAAAGACATTACCATGACAACACATTTTCTTCATTGACCATCACGAAAAGAGATGTCTTTTCTCAACTATACATTATAACAGCAATTATACGTGTTAAATCCCAACTCAATTCGAATTCGAATTCGAGAGAATTCAGTCACGCAATACCCTGTATCATACCCTCTTACCCATGTTGGGGTATAATAACATCAATACACCTGTACATTGTTTACAACAGTCAGACTTTCACAGGGGCGGATCCAGGAATTCCGTAAAGAGGGAGCGTGTTTACAAAATTAATGGGGGGGGGGGCGCACGCACCCCATCCCCCATTTTTTTCTTTTTATTTCTTTTGTTTCAACAAAAAATAAAGGGGGGGGGGGCGTGCGCCGGTTACGGTCCTCCCTGGATCCGCCCCTGCTTTCATGTAAGATGAATTATATACTGTCATCCTGCCGTCTTTACAAAGCCCATGACGGAGCATGGCTACAACTACTATAAATAAATGCCCAGTGATCTATTTTACCTCACAATCTCAGCTTTATTGCGACTTTGTCTTGAGCAGTACGTATCACCTGACGATAGCCCCTCATGATTACATTTAAGCCCTTTACTCCTTTGATTAGATCGCCCTTCTCTCCAGACACAAACCGATACAAAAAGTCAAAACCTAAAGAAAGGAAAGCAAAACACACACACACACACACACACACACACACACACACACACAAAAAAAAAACCCGAACCTTCTGAATAACGAACCTGTGCCATTTTCGAATAAAAATAGCTTCGGAATAACGAACAAAACTCCTTAATTCAGTATGAGTGCACGTCACGAAACCAACACCCGCGAGTCATATGCGGTACAGCCCATAAGTCATACAGCCCACGAGCTCGACACTAGCTCAATAGGAAAATAAGACCCATGAGTCTGGCACTACGCAAACAAGACCTCTGAGGCTCACACGTTTAGTTCGACACTAGTAACATCACGGAGTCTAATGTACCCAGAGTCGGTCTCGCTCGTGGGCCTCTTTTCACTAGTGTAACACTCGTGGACCTTAATTGTTTGCACAGTGTCAGACTCATGGGCCATATACGCCTAGTGTCGGACTCGTGGGCCTTGTTTGCCTACTGTCGGGACTCATGGGCTTTATTTACCTTGTGCCGAGCTCACGAAGTGTATGATTCTTTTATGAGCTATATGATTCATGGACCTTTTTTAATGCCTCTTTGCAGTGTCAAAAGTGGGCGTCGGTCTCGTGTTATGACCCCTTCAGTTCATGGGATGCAGCATGCATATTCAAATAACAACGATGAACATTAGAGCCTGATTTACCACAGAATACACAAAGTAATCGTTTTCATTACCACTGCCACAATTTTGAATTTCTTGCTTGCTTCCAAGTGCACTTTGAAAGAAAATGAATCAATGATACGATCCATAGGGCCTATACGTTCTATGTTCGTACATTCGTCATGAAAGTAACCATAATGAAATATAAACAACATAGATTGCACGCAACATCAGATCAGTGCCGTTATTGTTTCGCAGCGCGACATTTAGCAAGCACATGACGTCATTCTCTTGGCCAGGTAATACTTAATTTTGAATCACAGCAGCAAACAAACTAACAAAACATTCAACGTTCTGGGTTTTGGTGTATTCTATACTGTAGAGAAAATTGGACCTCAATCCTATACTAGTATTACCATTACTATTATTCGCAGTTTTGTAGCCGACAGATTAAGTTTTTTCTATTTTTTGTGAGGTTGTATTTTAAATCGTTAAAGGTGAAATTCCTTGCAAGTGATTTCTCCGTCACATCGGCCCTCTTTATTTGCATGGAAGACATTGTAGACTGTGACCAGCGGAAACATCGTCAGAGTTCCTAGAACGACCGCTATCTGGGCGGTAACTCCTACCCAGATGAGGTGGCGTCGAACGTTGGTCCCCTTTCGCACTATCCACAGGGCAGCTGCCTGGCAGTAGATGAAAGATAGCCCTTCGAACATCCACGCCAAGACCTGAAATCACACGAGAAGGACCTGTCCGTTCAGAATACATCGGTAAAACAGCTATTCGAGAGAGCATTATGCATGTATATATCCCATAAATACTTTTTTCCCCCTTCTACCTACCCACTTTGGTACTGGACGTACTAATTCCCTCTCAAAAATCATTATCTTTTGATCACTGTAATCTTTTACAATGTAATTTAAAACTCTGTCTTTGGGAGGCTGGGGACTGTGTAAGAAAGCCACCAGCATTTGATGGTAGCAATTCGTGAAAATGTGAAGACATCACCTCTTCACGTCATGTAAGTTGTCATGTTGTTGTTTTCTTTTTTGTTAGAGTGAAGCTGATTCACTGTATATAAACAAGGAGCAAATTAGAACAAATGAAACAAATCCGAATGATGGACAATATTCACACTATATCTTAAAAGGGGAAGACAAAAAGAAGGATAAACGCGGAATGCAGAATTGAGTTAAGTATCATTGAGCGGAGATCAAACTAGATTATCTAAAAAAGTCTCAAACGATTGACCCTTTCATAAAGGAAAACAAACTTACCCCAATCTAAAAAAAGATACACAAACAAACCAATAAATTGAAATACATTGGTGGAAGAAATGAGGTTGAGATGAGTCCTTTTTCTTTTTGTTAAAACAAGAATACCATTGAAAGTTTCAAAACGCTTTCGTTGAAGCCATTTTCAAATTATCGTAATGATTGATCGTTATAACGTTGGGGTTTAGCACCGCACAACCTTTACATCATGTGCATTGCATTTTCGGATTCGAATCCTTCACTTTCGGAATCATGAACCTCCGACACAAATCTTCGGAAAAAGAAACCTTTTTCTGGCTAACGTTCGAGTTCGAATCCCGCCCAGTGCTTGCGTCCTTGGACAAGATGTTTTTACCCACTTATGTCCCTCTCGACCCAGGCGTATAAATGGGTATCTGGCAACGCTAGGGTAATAATAATAGCAGGGCCCTCTGGTAGAACAGTAGCAACAATGAAGAGGCCACCCTGGGTAAATAAGACGTTATTATTATCATTATCATGATAATGATTGTGATTATCATTATTATTATCATTATTGTTATTATAATTATATTCATTATTATTATCATTATTATTATTATTATCATTATCATTATCATTATTATCAACCCATGGAACAATGAACATCGATCTTCTCATTATTTTATCCTGTATTATACGCCCATTTTTATGATTAATGTCCATCATAATAAGGTTATTTTGGAAGTCAACTCTTTTACGTCACTCACGATAAATATTTTGCCGACGAGTAGTCCTTCCAGAGGCGGGTGTGGACTCATCACAGCTACTATCAGGCCGTAAGTGGCGGAGAGAAAACCGATAACCAAGGTTACAATGACCAAGACAAAACTATGAATGGGTTTCACGAGAAACAACAAGAAACCCGTCACCTTGGATAGATTACGAAAGATCACCACATATTCCAATGTGTCGTGCCCATAGGCGCTCCCTGAGTAGGTCTGAATCGTTGGCATTACACCATACAACATAAAGAAATCCATGAAGATGAGAACGTAAAGAAATATGTATTGTTTTGTGGAAAGGGGCACTGGGTCTGACTCTGTATGAGAAGATGTTTCTGCTTCAGCTTCTCCCGTTGTTGCTTGCATTTCAAGCAAGATCGTGTTTTCTTTATCTTCCTCGCCCTGGCTCTGGAACAGACCTCCGCAAGGATCGTGGCGTCTGCGGCGTCCGTCTTCGGAAGTCGCGTACTCTCGTATCGCACAAGGGAGCACGTTTAGTCCTATGAAGGAGAGATGACACACCAGCATCATCGCTGTGAGGACATAGAAAAATGATGTCGGTCCAAACTCGACTCGGGAGGCCTTGCGAGACCACACCGTACAGTTATAGGCCACAGAGTGATTGCCAATCAAGGTCTTGTTGATGAACGTGGAGTTTACAACGCATGAATAGTCATTCGTCCCTTTCTGTATCAACATCACGAGTGTGGGCCACAGTGAACTTGATCCTTGCCCGACCAAATACCAGTTGAGGTAACTTGCTTTGAAGAGTGACATGAAGCCGACGAACGTAACGCTTGAAGATACATCGACCAGAGAGATAAAGAATAGGAGAACGAGAAATGCAGTGCTGTGAAGTTTGCCATCGATTGCCCAAACGGTGTACTTGTTCCAGGTGAACGCCACTATGAGGGTTCCTATGGTGGCTATGAACGTTGTCACGTAGATTACTGGGATTTCTGGCCTATAGCATCGTTTTGGTGCGAACCGGTTGCATATCAAAAACGCTAATGGTCCGACGAGGGCCACTTTAATGACCACAGATATGTAAGTATTAATCTCGTATTGCTCGGGGATACCTTGCAGTATCAAAATGGGTACTTCGACCCAGAGTCCTGAAATGCTGATCCAAGCTCCGCCGCCAAACAGGACGACAAGAAGGGCGACGAACCAGGAGACCTGTGAATCAGTCGCCATGTTGATGTTGTCATCAAGGGTTGAAATGTCAGACTCTGGGATCACTGGGTTAATTGTTTCCTTCAGTCTCTCCTATCCAAGAAAGCAAATGGAGATCCATAAACGAAGATAATATTTACAATCAAACAACTAATCACATTGACGTTATAGAAGTCTTTTTATGTTGCCAATTGCAGAAGAGTTGAGGTTCATTTTTTTATCGATTCATTGTTTTTTTTAATCGATTTTTTTTTTCATTTCATTTCATTTCATCTATCTCATTTTATTTCTTTCTTTCTTTTCGTCAAACATAAAGATAGCACGAAATGAATCAGAAGATATAACATAGGCATGTATTCGATTTTACATGGTAGATAATGGTTAACAAATACAAGATTATACATGCATACCAGCAAAATACAAAGTTATGTCTGGAGGAAAAAAAAAAGAATTGAGAGGTCCACTGAAAAGCATGCTTGTAAATTGTGAACCACTCGAAGGATTCTTGTGAACATATTTGTTTACAACGACAGGACAGAACAAGACAGGAGAAACACAACGACATTACATGACTTGACAGAAGGGTATACCATTGAAAGTAATAAAGCACAAAATAATAATGGAAAGAAAGGAAAGAAAGAAAAAAAAGGGAAAAAAGGAAAAGCTCACACGCTGAACATCGGGATCGGAAGAGGGAATTGAGGCGCTTCGGAGCTCAAACAGCTGAGCAAAATTTGTACAAATAAAATGATGTAAAAATTACACAATGATGAATTCAATGATTGATGATTGATGACGAGGATTTGCTGGTGCACATGTTCTCTTCTCAATACCTCCCCGTCTCCTCTGAGGACACAAAATGTATAATTTTCTAATATTGTCTAAATCGTATACTGTCATTTCTACATCCTTGTTGTTGATATTATCATACTAACAATTATTCATCCGCTTGCAGCATGTGGCTTATCCGACCTCCAAAACCTGTATCAGAGAAGAATTTGCTATATCCTCGAATATTTTTCTTTCCTTTTTTCTTTTTTCTTTCTATGTTTTGGTCCTTTGCTGTACCTGTGCTCCTCACCTTAATCTTTACACTCAATTTTAATACTGGGACCTACCCTCGACAAGCTTGCTTTTAAGAGTATAGGTTCCATCATATTTCTTTAGCATTTATGCTCAGATTCCATCTTTTATCGATCAACCACTATATTCTATGTATTTGTCGTATTCTATCATTCCTTCCAGCCGGATATAAACTATTTCATTTTGTTATATTTTATGTATTTTTCACCGGGAAATATGGAAATAAATTTAAATGTAAATTGCATTTTTGTGATCCGATGAACAAATAATCATGAAAATGAGCATCGTAAAAACAGTCAATTTCTTTCTTTTATACAAACCAATGACGTATGTCCATATCATATTGCTTACTCGGCGAGTGTTCGGCAAAACATCCTGGCCTGCGATGCTGCTTACGTAAAAGAAAGACAATAATACACACACACACACACACACACACACACACATACACATTCAAAGACAGACAGACAGACAGACAGACACACACACACACACAAGGGGACGTGAATTGTTGATAGATGCAACACAACATAGGGCCTATTGTGCTCTTTTGTCTCATTCAATCAAATATATAGGAATGAAGAATTATGAGGCTTTTTTTTCTCTTTAGTATTTGCGATGGTAACAATCAGGAAACTTACCTGTCTCTTTCAATGCTGGCAAGCAGACGATGAACTAATCCACGTACTGTGTACTATATGTACAGGGAACATGTTATGGAATCCTGTGGCATGACAGATAATCAACTGTTGATCACAACGCAATCGCTTGCAAAAAGTTGCATTCATCAGGAACCGGTATTTTTGACAGCGCCGTAACGATGGGGTTTCTGTTGGTGTTCTCGCCTCTGTTCCCTGTAGACTTAAAAAGAACAGATCCTAATTGACTGCGATTAGAAGAGCGTCTTCAGTTCATTTGGCATCATCATTCATTGCTTGAATACTTATACGCCTAACTGGTTGTAGACTGTAGTCAAAGATGGAAAAAAATACCGAAATCATTTCTGCGTGACGAGTTGCTCGTATACCCTACTGTGCCAGACCCATGTAGAATGTTACACGCCAATCTTTATGCACAATGTGTAAATGGCACTTTTCATAACAACCCTACATAGAATTTTGAAGGATACTCGCTTGCTTTATCCTTGCCCACAAAGCGAGGATTAGACAATCCTGTCCGATAAACAAGATGACAAAGAATGCTCTGTGGAAACCAAAAGATGTCACGCTAGAGTTGGGAAAATAAAAGAACAGCAAACAACACAGTAGAAATGCAAATCTGTCATCCAAAATGAATCCAGATTCAATATGCAATGTTTGCCTCACGCGTTAAACAATACTATGCCACAATAAATCATGACAAAATTGAAGCCATTTTCACTGCCTATTCATCCCATTTATGTTATCATTATTATTTTGTTGTTGTTGCAAAATTAATGCTACTGAGTAGTTTGAATTGTCACATAGGTGTAAATTACCCCTTTTCACATATCAACCATTATTACTTGGGTCTTTCCTCTGCTTGTTCGCCTTTCATTGTTTTCTTTTTTCACGCTTCCTCTATTCTTTTCATTGTAACCAGTCTAATTTGTACAAACACAACAGGTGATCACATGCATCCTCATTTGGGGTGAGGATGTATACAACTCAATAGGTTTGACTCATTTAAAACGTTATGTAATCCAGAGTTATGATGGAGCGGGGTTATCGCTCTGACTGATTCTGTTCTGCTTTGTTTGTTGCTAGGTGATATCTTAACTCCCAGCACAACGTATCTGATTTGCATATGCACTATTTGTTGTTAGAATGTGCCAATTCTACGCAAAAGAACGTCGTATATAAGACAGATGATCTGCAGTTCTTTTATCTATGGGTCAATAGCAGTAGGGCCTTTATTTTCTTCTCTTGCTCAGCAATGTGTCATGCATAATAACCCAAATACCTCTATGTTTGTTCATTTCGTTGCCCTTTTTCAAGACGATACTCACAATGTAGCGTGCTATGTTCGTATTGTTAGAATGTGCCAATACTATATGAAAGCATGTCGTATATTTGACAGATGATCTGCAGTTCTTTTATCTTATGGGTCAATAGCAGTAGGACCTTTATTTTCTTCTCTTGCTTAGCGATGTGTCATGCATAACAACCCAAATACCTCCATGCTTGTTAATTTCGTTGCCTTTTTTCAAGATGATACTCACAATTAGCGTGCTATGTTCTTACTGTTGAATGTGTCGATTCAATTTGAAAACACGTCGTATATTTGACAGATGATCTGCAGTTCTTTTATCCTATGGGTCAATAGCATTAGCACTTTTATTTTATTTTCTCGCCCAGCTATGTGTCATGCATAATAACCCAAATACCTCTATGTTTGTTCATTTCGTTGCCCTTTTTAAGACGATACTCACAATATATAGCGTGCTATGCTCGTACTTTCTTTCTATCGTTCCACCTCTCTGCTTTTCATGAAGAAATAGCTGACAATCTTTCGCACCGTGTTACACCGCGTAACAATTACCAGTCTTGTGCCATGAGATAGGATTTTTTTCTTTGCTATCCTCTGAATAGGTGGCGTGACATTGGCTATCAGTTCATCGAACTGTAAATTTAGTGCACAACTATGGCACGTATATTGTAATACCAATCTTGGAGAATGAACAGAAGCAGTATTGCGTTATGTAATAACGTGTTCAATTGGAATGGTGTCATGTCTTTATTCCGGGTGGTACTTATTTTCCCTCTCTTCTCTCAACAAATTGAATTTGAATTGCATTGACTCTAATTCTTTTATATTAGATGCCATGACACGCCACGAATTTGGCTTTATTCTCCGTTTTTCTTTTGCAAATAGGGTAACCAAACTGCAGACCCTGTCTCATATCATGTCATGTCCGTGGTTAATGGCGTCACTTTCTGTCACTAGGGCTGCTGTGTCATTCGTTTCTATCTTCTCCTTTTCTTTTTCCTCTTCTGCAATTTCTAACTCCCGTGTCATCCCTCAGCTTGGTGGCGTGATGTTGTCGGTTTAAGAAAAATAAGTAATGACACAAGTATACACAGAGTTTTTTATGTATTTAAGTAAAAATGGGTGGGTCATGAGGTGTCATTTAGCTTCGATTCTAATTTCAGGCTCTCCGCCTGGTGGAGTAGCGTCAATCTGATTCTGTGATGAACTATAGGTATAATGATAAATTAAATGGATAATTTGGTTGAAATGAAATGTTAAGATGATGTATTTTCAGAGTTTAGTATATCATAATGTAATGGATGTTTGACTTCTGTGTTTTTTTATTTTTTCGAGGATTGGTTTAATCTTCGTTCCTTCTCCTTTGTTAGGAAAATTCTGGTTTTGATTCAGAGTTGACAAATAATTTGATTTTCATTGAAATTTATAGTTTGGGTTCGGCAAATTTTGATGGGGTGGGAAGGGCTCTCTTTCTTGCATGTTGTTCACTACTCATGAATAAGAGCTATAGAATTATGTATAATAGGCTGTATTATTTTCTTGTCTTTGTGCTGTCCTTTTTTATTGTCGGTAATATGCTCTCTTGTAACCCTTTCACCTTGTATTCTTCTCCTACTACCCTCTCCCCCTTCTACCATTCCGACTTCATTCTTTCCGCAGCGATGCTCGCATTCTTCCGTTATCCCTTTTCTTCTGTTCTTTGGGTCATCGCCTCGTGCCCTCGAACGCACTCTGCATGGTTCTCGCTGAAACTCGAGTTCGGTCTTGTCATTCATCTTATATATTTTAGATGATGCGAATTGAAAACTTCGCTTTCAGTTTACTAAATGACGACGAATTTTTTGATATGTTTCATCAAGACCCTGTGTCATATACAATTAATGAATCCAATGATGAGTATCCTGCTGTTTATGACTTCGATTTTTTTGAAACAGATGTAGAATTTAATGAGGATAATCATGAACAATATGTAAGTTCAAAGTATTATACTATGAATCAGTTCAAATCCTTAACCGGACTTACTGATTGTTTCTCATTATTGCATTTGAACATTAGGAGTTTGAATAAGAATTTTGATAATTTTTGTTGTTTTCTGGACAATACTCATGATATATCTTTTTCTATAATAGGTCTTAGTGAAACATGGATTACTCAGGATTCTGCTTCCGCATATTCTCTTCCAGGCTATGATTTTATAGAAAATAGTAGACGCGATAGAATGGGCGGAGGTGTCGGTTTATACATCAAACAAAACCTTGATTATGTTATGCACAAAGATTTAATGTGCATGAACGGAGTCATCGAGTCATTATGTGTTGAAATCAAGGTCGCCCATGCCAAAAACATACTTGTATTCATGATGTATAGACCTCCTAATTCTAACACCCAAGACTTTTTGGATTATTTGCAAAATTTATTCCATAATTCAGTATTTCATAATAAAGACTGTTATGTTATGGGAGATTTCAATATAGATTTATCTAAGTTCCAAGCAATGAATACTGCTCAATCTTTTCTTGATATCATGATGTCCACATCTTTTTTACCCCTTATAACCAAACCAACTCGAGTAACCAATCACTCGGCAACTCTTATTGATAATATATTTTGTAACATTAACCCCTTACCGGTCTCTGGTATTGTTCTTTCAGATTTATCAGACCATTACCCTATTTTCACTCACATACCCCTTCAGAAAGACATTACCATGAATGACCCGGTGTCAACTTTCCGGAAAGTTACACCTGGAAATATAGAGAGATTGCAAAACGATCTCGGTAATGTGGATTGGTCTTCTGTATATAATACCGAAGATACAAATGAGGCTTATAATTCGTTCATGAGTACTTTAATATCGCTTATGGATAAGAATGTTCCTGTTGTTAAAAAGAAATCTAGAAATTATAAGAGATCCCCTAGACTCCCATGGATATCTAAGTCTTTACTGCGATCAATCAATCGAAAGAATAATTTGTATTATGCTAACAAAATTAAACGTACCCAGCAATCTCATGATAGATACACTTCATATAAAAACGTCCTAACACAAATATTACGTTATGAGAAACGGAAATATTTTACTAATCAGATAAGTTTGTTTAAACATGATATTCAAAATACTTGGAAAGTTATCAATATGGCTATCAACAAAAATAAGGACAAACCCCGTATTACATCAATCAAATATGGTGGTTTATTTGTTGATGATGTTTCTTCAATAGTTGATATCTTTAATCAGTATTTTTCACAAATAGGAAGTAATCTTGCCCAAAATATTTCATATACTCATCTGAATTTTCAAGATTATTTAGAAGGCCCGAATCCTAGCTCATTGTTTTTCATGCCTTTGCACAGAAATGAATTATTAGATATAGTTCAGAATTTAAAAAATAAAAAAAGCTCTGGTTATGACGGCATTGATAATGTCCTTTTAAAAAATATTATTGATTATATCGTTGATCCACTTGTACATGTATTTAATTTGTCTATAAGTAACGGTGTTGTCCCTGAGGCTATGAAAGTCTCGAAAGTAATTCCTGTCCATAAAAAAGGGGGAAGGGAAGATGTCTCCAATTATAGACCAATATCCCTGCTAACCTCCGTTTCGAAAATGTTAGAAAGGGTTGTTTACACCAGACTCTTGAAGTTCTTGGACACTCATAAAATAATTTCTGATTATCAGTTCGGATTTCGGCAAAAGCATTGCACATCTCATGCAATCCTTACTTTCCTTGACAGGGTTTCAAAAGCGATAGATACATTTCATCATACTATTGGAGTCTTCCTGGACCTCTCCAAGGCCTTTGATACCATAGACCACAACATACTGCTTCACAAATTATCACATTATGGTATCAGGGGAAAGGCCTTGGAGTGGTTCACGAGTTACCTTACTAATCGAAAACAATTTGTATTTATCAACGGTCACGCATCGACTACGCAAAATGTTGACTGTGGTGTTCCTCAGGGAAGTTTACTAGGTCCCCTTTTATTTACTCTTTATGTCAATGATATGTCAAATTCTTCAAACATCCTCTCTTTCTTATTATTTGCAGATGATACTAATGTGTTTTTATCTGATTCTGATCCCGATCGATTAATTGATACTTTAAATAGTGAATTAATGAAGTTACTTCATTGGATAAGAGCGAACAAACTGTCAATAAATTTGCAAAAAACTAAATGTATGTTGTTCAGTAATTCGTTGGAAAATTTACCGAGAAATGTTCTTCTGGAAGACACGGTCATAGAAGAAGTCTCTTCCATCAAATTTTTAGGTTTGATCCTGGACAATAAACTTACCTGGGGTTTGCATATTGATTCTGTATGTCGTGTTATTTCAAGGAATATAGGTATTATAAACAAAGTCAAATTTTATCTTCCCAAAAATGTACTTTTTATGTTATATTCTACTTTGATACTACCTTATTTAAACTACGGGATACTCGCATGGGGAAACACTTTTTCTACTTATACAGAAAGAATATTATTATTACAGAAAAAAGCTCTTCGTATCATTTGTCACGAATCGTGGAGAAGTCATACTAATAATTTATTTCACGAAAATAATATTCTGAAAATTTATGATCTTTATCGTTTGCAATTAGGACAATTCATGTACAAACTCACCAACAATTCTCTCCCCCTGGTGTTTGATTCCATGTTTTTAAAGAATGAAACTGTTCATGCATATCCAACCCGTCAATCCCATGAATATCATTTGCCTTTGACTAGGACGGTTTTTGCTAAATCCTTATTCTCCTTTTCTGGACCAAAATTCTGGAATTCTCTTGATAATAACATCAAAGAAGCTTTAAGTTTTCATACATTTTCTTTAAAGTTAAAGAAATATTTAAAAATGTCGTATGCAGCATAATGATTCATTCTTTATATACATGTATGTATGTATGTATATATATATATATATATATATTTGTGATTTCCAAAACTGTTGTTGCTCGGTAGTGTCACTATACACACTTTGTTTATCAGTGAGCCCGTACTTCTGTGCCTCTAGTGCCCTGGTTATGACCCATCGTTTCCTTCTCTCTCTCTCTCTGCCCCCCCCCCCCCCTCTTGCCCACTTCGGGACTTACTACCTTCCTCACTATATCTCTATCCTCTCATCTATCTTTCCTTACAAGAGAGCCGCCTTGTGTCTGTCAATGTGCATTGGTATGTGTGCATGTATGTGTGTATTTGTCTGTCTTTTTTTTCTTTTTTCCGCTTAGGGAAATTGTTGTTTTGTTGTTTTTGTTACTATGTGTGTGTGTGTGTTTGTTTTTTTTTATACGAGGGGACTGCACTCTACAAGCTCTGCTTTTTAGCAGTCCCCTCCATTTCCAGCAATATTGTGTATGCATTTACCACAGCGACACGAGTTATTTTTTGTATCTATGTTGGAAAGTTACCTGTATCTGTGTTACAATGTTATTTCTGTTGATCGCATTGTGGTACTGATTTTCTGACATCTGTTTATACGAATGTTTCATTGTACTTCCAATTATTTTGTTTGTTGGAAATGAAAATAAATGAACTTGAACTTGAACTTGAACCATCACTCCTACATCAGAAGATGAATAATTGTCATAGTAAAAGCCATTTTCACTGCCCGGGAGGCGTGGGGGTCCCTTTGACAATGTTCTCCCCATCCGCGTCCAAACACCTCAGAAATGGATCCTGCGTGGCGTATTACGCGAGGTATTACGGCACATCAGCTTTACACCATGTAAAGCGTATTGCAATGTTTTACAACCGGAATTATGATGAGAGACCTCAGACCTGGGGGCATTTCATGAATCATTTTGTCCGACAAAGTTGTCGGACAAATCTGCTCTTAGCCAATCAGATGCAAGGATTTCAGTATAGCTTGTAACAGTTTGTCAAAAATATCCGTCCGAAACGCTTCATGAAATGCCCCCCCCCCCCCCCCCCCCCCCCCCCCCGGGAGATAATCACGGCAATGTCTGGTCCGGCGAACTACTCACAGTCTATCCCAGACCCAGGTTATATGTCTTTTTAGATAGATATATGTTTCTTTCTGTCTTGCTTACCCGGCATGAATATGCCTGTAACTGCCACATATAGTCAGCCAGGCCAGACACATGGCTCAGACGGGTATCTTTAGATAAAATAACAAGAGGGCTTTTTACACTTGTAAATTTTTGCTTAGCCCCGGACTATCGGTGGGGCTAAGGGGGGGGGGGCCTTAGCCCCACCGTTGGTACGGGACTATCCTTAGCCCACTTTCTGTTTACACTCGTTTTTGCCAAAGTGGGCTAGCCCCACCGATAGTACGGTACTATCTGGCCCTGCAAAATAGCAGGGGTTAGCACCGCAATTGCGGTGCTAGCACCGCAATTGCGGTGCCAAGCAAGTGAGTGTAAACAGAACGAAAAAATAATCCTGGGCTAAGCGACGGAGACGAAGTCCGACCCTCACTGACCAATCAGAAACGAGGCAATCAAGTGCTGCCGGTGCGTGCGTGTACGTGTACAGTACACAGCGTAATTATGAATATTCATGTGGTTTGGAAAGTCCGGGGCTAAGAAATACGAGTGTAAAAAGGTCAGTTTTCTCCTTAGCCCCGGACAAGAGATAGTACGGGACTAATTGGCCAGTGTAAAAAGCTGAAAAAATTGGTACGGGACTAACGATAGTCCTGGGTCAGAGAAAGTCCGGGGTTAAGAAACACAAGTGTAAAAAGCCCTAAAGGTTAGCATTAGGATGTGGACAATCTCTGAAATAATTATGGCAGGCCTACTGTAAAACTAAATCTCGGAAGGAGACAGCCAGGGTTAGCCGACCTCCAAACTGGTCACATGACATGTTGTCCTACCACAGAATACGGAACAGCTATACCCTAAAATTGCGTCATCAAGGACGTCAGATAAACCTAAATACATCACTGTAAGTGGGGTGTAGATCGATCGTCATGCCATTTATCAAGAGCAATACTGCGAATGGAGTTTTGCTAAAATGCGTCCTACACATATAGTTAGAAGACAACAACAATCAAAGTAACACTTCCCACCACCAGTCAACCCAAGGCATGGAACAAGGTCTATCTGATAGCGAAGTTCTTTTTGTTCCATCACGACATTGACGACTTCCTCTTTAGCGATATATACTTTCAATTTCAATTTCAAATTCATTTTCATACTTCTAAATGAAACATGAATTAGACATAACGATATAATAATGATACATCCTGTCCAGCTTACATGTAAAATAAAAACATTGAACATGGTTGCCGATGTCTAAAAGATTCGACCAAAGTAAAATTCTATAGAGAAATACGATGGAACCTACCCTTAAAAACGAACTTGTTGAGTATGCCCCAACAAAAGCCTAGTGTGAAAAACAAGATAAGCAGCACGGGTACAATATATTTATGACGAAACTAAGGAAAACCGACCATTAATACTCGGGATAAACAGTGTAGAGTCTTCTCAAATACAATCATAGGACAACAGATAACGTGCTGCACACGAATTAGCAGTAGCTATAAATGATAGCAGTATTGACAAATGCGTATGAAAAACTATGAGATGTGGACTCCCATGAGCCCAGGGTGATGATCTGGGTAACGGCTTGCTCTCATTCTATAATGATTTTAAGTGTTCACATGGTTTATTTTGCGTTAAACAAATACATACTGCTACTGAACGTTTTCGACGTGCACTCTTCGGAGTAGAACCGCACGTATGAAACAAGAAGTGCAAGAATGGTTTATTTTGATTCATGGGTTTTCTAATCGTTCAAGTCTTGATTGTAGTACAACTTGCTCATTGAAGCCGAACAGTCAAGCTGTCCGGAAAGTCGAGTCTTCTCTCTTTGCTCTTTGCCCTCTCTTCTGGTTCACAGTGTCCTTTTCAGGACTCACATGCACATTTTCTAGAAAGAATACCTCTAGTCTTTCTTACTCTCCATCTCGTATCTCCTTTCTCACATCTCCCTCTTCACTTATCTACTATCTCCTCTTCCAACAATCCTTTTCAGTACTTACCACATGGTGAACCGTAAAACTCAACATTCGTTATCGACATCACCATGTAAACGTCCACCTTCAAAGATCATCTAACTTCTCATTCTTTTATACTGACGATGGCAACAACTTTCGAAATATGATACTACACCACTATGATGTACATTGAGTGAGGTAATAGTTTGCATGGTAGTAAAGTAAATGTAAAGGTTTATTGAGTTTGCTCTTCACCATGTGGGTAGGCCTGAAAGGGTCTGTTTGGGTAGTCAAGAGAGAGGGGGTATAGAACGGTTTACGTCTGACGACGGAGTCTGTATCTCCGTTACGGTGCCAGTGCTAGCTGTGCGATAGTCGACGGTTCCAAGACTTCCAAGAAAGAATACCTCCTTCATTTTCTCCCTCCTCTGCTTCCCTTCACCTTTCTTCCAACTTCTACTTCATTTTTTTTTGTCCATACTCCCACTCTTCTCATCACCATCACTTTCTCCTATGCCTATCATATACCTGTTTTTTTCTCTCAACACTAAAACAGATTTTTTTTTTCTTCCGGTCTCATCACCTGTGGAACCGTACCCCTATGATGATGATGATGATGATGATGATGATGATGATAATAATAATAATAATAATAATAATAATGATAATAATAATAATGATAATAATAATGATAATAATAATAACAATAATAATAATAATAATAATAATAATGATAATAATAATAATAATAATTATCACCATCATCATCATCATCATCGTCATAATAATAATAATGATGATAACAATAATAATAATGATAAATAAGAATGAAGATAGCATTAACAATAATATAGAAAAATTGTATTCTTCGAATCTATGTGGTGCATACCTAAAAAAAGACACTGGTTACAAGAACGTCGAACAATAACCTCCGACCCGAAAGGGTAGAGAGACCAATAGGTACTTCGAAAAATCTCTTGTGAATCGCAAGACCGCATTGAGCATGCGATGACATAACCCGAGAAAGTTCTCCGTGATAGCAACAACTTGTTGACAAGATTTCAAGTGTTCTTTTGATAAAACTAATGTTAACATGTTTATACAAGCCCTACATTAAATCAACTTTATATAAAAACAAACAAACAAAAAACAACAAATATACTGATCAAAGAATGCCGATATGCATGGATCATTGACAGTGGAATTCTTGCTCCCCCTTCTGTGGCTCTAAGTGTAAGAAAAATTATACAATAATAATTGTAATTTCAACCCTTTATCACAGAAGATTCGTTGCCATGTTCGTGTCTGTACACATTATACAAAAAGCACTGATAAGGGATCTATCCGAGATTATTGTGACCTCTATTTCTCCACTAGTCTTGATCGACCATTTGTGTGTATGTGTGTGTGTGTGTGTGTGTGTGTGTGTGTGTTAGTAGACTCTTGCAACCAACAATAAATTCAATGCAGGGATCTTTAACGATATGGTAAAATACATGGTAACTTGTGTTGTGTTGATTATACCATGGTCATGCATCACTTACGTGATAACTGCAAAAAAAAAAAAAAAAAATCTGAATATATATAGCTACCAATAATATATAGGCCTACTGCTATTTTTCTTCAGATTACGTGGACCCCCCCCCCCGCGTTAAAATGATAAAGAAAATCTTCAAAACCATTTTGTCGATGTCTTGACAAAGACTGACAATCACTGCATGCTACAGGCCTATATTAGTAATTTGATTAACAATAGACATTGGAATGCACATTCCCGATAAAGTGAGCATACATGATCTACGTCACGCTTCATACATGGTATAACGTACCATGTATTCATGTGTTTATAGGTCATGTAGGTATGGTATGTATACGGTATGCATAATAGGTGTAGGCCTACCCACCATGTCCATGAAAATCTTACAGCCCTGATAGTATGAAGCACATACCTTAACTCAAGGTAATTTATAGGGATTGTTGTATCACCACATAAATAATATTGTGCTGGAGGCTGAACAGCGTTAAGAAGGATTACACGCATGTGACGAGAAATGTGACTGTCGTCTGGGTTTCGCAGCCGGATTTGTGGTAAATCGCCCAAAGTCAGTCACACGGTGTTCACATTTAGGTCTACTTCGGAACTTTAATCATTACAAAATATACATACTTCAACAGCAGAGCGACGGCTGCACCGCGATTGTGGAACGATATACCACGATTCATCCGCATTCCCCATCCCTTCAATGTCTTCAAGAAGA
Organism: Diadema antillarum; assembly: GCF_040938485.1. Taxonomy (NCBI): domain Eukaryota; kingdom Metazoa; phylum Echinodermata; class Echinoidea; order Diadematoida; family Diadematidae; genus Diadema; species Diadema antillarum. Next base: position 158,550 of record NW_027272555.1, on the reverse strand, counting down.
ATACTTTTCTTTTTAATCTGTGACTGAATTTTGTTGTAAAGTGCTGTGAAATCAGTCATTGACTGTGTAAGAGTGCTATATAAATAAACCGATTGTATTATGTTGTATACATCATCAACAACACGTCGATGGGAGCTCAGACATCAGACTACACCATGCACTAAATTAGAATACAGGTTGTGTCAAAAAGGCTGCGCCAAAACTGTTACAATAATATAGGTCTTATTTACCCAGAATATATCCTCTTCAGCGTTACCACTGCTCTACCAGAGGGCACTGCTATTATTATTACACTAGCATTGCCAGGTACCCATTTATACACCTGGGTCGAGTGGGACATAGTGGGTAAAAACATCTTGTCCAAGGACGTAAGCACTGGACGGGATTCGAACTCGGGTCCTCCGATCGGGAGTCGGGAGTCTGACATGCCATCCAGCGTGATAATACTCATCATGTCCTTCGACAAAAGCGAGTATTACTTATAAGGACTTGAGCGCTCTCAAATCAGGAATACTCCCTCCTCCTGCACTTAGCTCCCTCTTTCCAATGTGATGCCAACAATGAATTTGTGTGCCTGAAATTGGAGCAGCGAATATAGATGCAGTGCAAAACTGACAATTTTAACAGTACTCAAAGTTTAAAAGCACGCTGAAACATGATTTAGCGGAGTACTTTATTTGAAGGATCAAAATATTCCAGAATGAAAGACAGAAGAGCAATATGGCAAATGTGTATACCAGAAAAATATGAGGTTTTCATTGGAGGCCCTGATTTTCATTCTTTTTGACTTTGCGCCTTTATGATAGGAACACACTTCGAAATTAAATATTTTAAACAAATCTCCCCTTTTACAGAGTGCAATATGTTCGCCGTCAATTTGTTAACCCCAGCAAACACTACATATTAATCTTAAATCAATGTGGGGGAGGGGGGGGGGGGGCTAAAATCCCAATGAACAATGTGAAATTGCCTATATTAACAGTCGGGTCGACTTAAATCATCCGTGACAACCTAACGAACAAGGCTTTGGTACAGTAGCTATAGGTACATACCAAATTATTTACTTTGTCATGCTCCGTATCGACCTACGCTATCCATGTATGTATTTATGATAATAACCTGAACAATGCGCCATGTTCAAAGAACCAGTGAAGTGTGATCTTTGGATCTAACAGATTGTTTACCTCCTTGTACAGCTAAACGTATGCTCTCGAGTTTTATAAAATAAGCAACACAGCCTGATCTGTTCATATGTGAAGTATGTAGTGGGGGCGCTGTGGGAAAGTGGATGAGACTCCTGACTACCAGTCGAAGGACTCGAGTTCGTTTCTCGCCCAGTGCTTACGTCTTTGGACAGTGGTTACCTAGTTTGCAGGCACAAACCCTTGTTGGTCGTAAAGGAGTCTGCGCCAAGACTACTACATGCACCACTTTGGCACTGTCCCATAGGCCCTGTGTTGAAGCTTCTCCCAACTGGGAGAGGCTGCAGTGTAGTGGTGCGTGTATTAGTCTTGGCGCATGCAGACTCCTATACGACCAACAAGGGTTTGTGCCTGCAAACTAGTGGTTACCCACAATGTCCCTCTCGACCCAGGCGTAAAAATGGGTGCCTGGCATCGGGGTAACAATAATGGCAGGCCCTCTGGTAGAGCAGTGCCAATGCTGAAGAGGCTATACGCCCCGCGTGATGGATAAAGAGGACCTTATTGTTAAGTGCTGCTTTACATAAGTATACCGCAATACCAACACGTGACCAATGTCCTATGATTAAAAAAAAAATCATGTTTTGGACACCTTGTAGAACGTTTACATCATATTGTATGTAGGCAGAACTGGGCGACTGTTGACAGAGAACATGTGGTAGCGTGGTGACCTGCTGGTCCTGTTGTAGGATTTTGCACGATATTATATTACACAACATCAGTTTAAGTTTTTTTGTAATATTTTTTCTTCTTCTGTTTTTGGTTTGCTTAAATGTTTGTAATTATGGTGGTATACAGTTGGTGAAAAGCGGCTTCATTTCAATTTGATAGATCTTATTCATTTGTCACAGCTACCAAGAATTTATTCAACACAGAAGGAAACATTGCAAAAGGAAAGAAAAATTTGCCCAGTATGATACTCCATTGAAAGCGGAGCCATAAAATAGAAACTTCTGTTAAACGCATTTTCTAGTACGCCTACACCCCTCGCTTTAATGTCCTAATTTACGGCAGTCAGCGTTTCATGCATAGGGGGCTATATAGAAATAATAATTATGTGTCGGAGTCAGCGGGTTACTAGTAAACCATGCACTCAGGTTCATTTCATATTCACTGTCCATCTTTGTAGAGAAATCTTTGGCATTGAAGGCATACTCAGTGTAGTGCCGATCGTGCTAAACTAACTTCTTGAACACGACACCCAATCATTATTATTCATGCTTACCCTCCTCCTTGTAAGGTGATGAATATTAATGAGCGTAAGCGAAATCTCTTCCCTCAAGTCAAAGTCGCCTCTAAAAGTGCCTTACCGCTACGTACGTACGCCGTGTGTACTATCGAACCGCACACACCGGCACACACACTGCATGCAATTGCCTATGTAACATTGGTAAGCACCAGGGAGGTTGCTAAAGAAGCACTATCTGGGCACCCGTCCCGCTTCATCATGAATATTCATCATCTACATGTATCCGTAATACCGTTGAAATACATATTTTTTTCATTTCCCGGCAGCGTTTTTACATTTCTCGGCAAAACTGAACATTTTTACATCTCCCGGAGAGACGTTTTAACATTCCCCGTTGATGCAATTTTTCGAGATTTTTACATTTCCCGGCCATACGTTTTGCACGTATCCAGCGTTCTGCCATTTACTAGTACAGTATCTTACTGCCTGATGAATATTCATGATGAAGCGGGACGGGTGCCCAAATAGTGCTTACCATACGTCTCATCCATCACATTCAAAACACGAGCGAGCAGAACCTCGTAAGTTAAAAAGTCTACAAAGTATGAATTGTTGCCCAAAGTTACTCTGACACTCTGTGTTGACTTCATAATATCAGATTCACGGGATCGGTACGTGCCGAAACATTTCATTATCTAGCCATTACAATTCAAGGCATATTACTCCTGATCGCTTAGCGCCGAGGCTGAGCTGATTCAGTGTAAAATTTAGATCTACATTTTAGTCCCACGTGTGAAGATTCGCGTTAGCACTGTCTTGTATATGATTTATGTGAATAACCCCGACGCGGGTCGCTGTATTTAAACTAGTGAGTGGTTTACGCGTTGGAGTCACTAGTTCTATGTGTATGGTGCGTTTATGTGAATTGACCTAAAGACCAGTTTGTACATGTAATTTAGGTATCTTGCCGTGCCGTCAGGGATATGTTCGACGGAGAGATCTGGCTTCACAATAATCAATTAATTTTAGACAATATCTCTTATTCTTGTCACCGGAGTGGAGGAGGGCCGTAAAATTTAAAAGATATAATAGACTAAATAACAAGGTTGTCTATTTAAAACTCGTCCCATCAGACAGATTATCTACCAATTATTAAACCCCCATAGACTAGGCATTTAATACCATGCATGGGGTCGGCCATGCCATGTGAACTGATCAGCTGGCTGGTAATGTGGTACAAAAATAAATTTTACTGCCAGTAGTAATAAACTTTGACTGAAAGATCGGTCTGTATCTGGTCGTCCGGGATATGTTCTGCGGAGACAGACAGATCTTTCTGTCCATAATAAACTAAACTGGTTCTATGGATGAGTATGAGTTTCAGTATTGGTAGGCCTAATGTTACATCCATGGTAGATAAATCTTCTATCTACATTATCTAGAAATGTAGGCCTACCAATACTGTAATATTGCTAAAAGTATTCCTTGTTCTAGAGTAATCAACCTAGGTTGTGTGCGCGCGGCAGGGTGCCTATTTCTGGCAGGGGCACTTTCATCATTAAAAGTAAAACAACTACCGTGGTAATGGACATCATGTGTGCTTAGTCCCATATCAGAAAACAAGCAGGAGTTACTTGCAAGTCTTATAAGAAATTACACCTGATTTGGCCTTTTATCAAGGAATGAAATGGCCCCTGCTGCAAATAGGCACCCGGTACAAAGCTGGCCACAAACAGGAAATTTTACTCTAGACTTTCACTTCTAGTTGGTCTCTATAGACTCGTGCCATGTGGTCAAAATGTCAGCTGTACGTAGACTCTATACTCTATCTCTATCTACTTCTACTTGGATTTGGCCTGGTGTCCATTCAAAAAGATCCCAGATGAATTCATCAGTGCAATGCCACTGTAGTGATCATTATTTTCTTTTTATTTTATGTTTCTGATGTAGTGCCAATGTGATGAGTGGCATTGCATTTGATTTGTAGCTACCATGCCACCTGAGTAGAGCCACTTACACAAACCATGGATACCCCCAGTGACAGAGAGCCAGCGGAGGAAGAGGTGCACCAAAGCTCGAGCTCCACCTCCTCCTCTGATGACGGTATCGATGATTCCAGCGACATGGAGTTAGAGGAGAATGAGAGTGAACTCTATGCATCTAATGTCCATCGTATGGATGCTGAAACAAGACAAGCCCTCCGTGACAGAGGTTAGTAACTTTTGATCCTTGTGATTTTTGTTAGCTTTCATGCATCATCAATGATTATTGACATAGAATTTATAACTTTGTTGTCTATGATTTGTTTTGTTTTTTTGAACTCAAGATTGTTCATCTTTTTTTTTCATTAATATTGCTATATTTTACATGTTGATTGCACTGAAGAGTTTTTTTTTAATCTGTGTGAATATCACAGATGTAAAAGTCAAAGATGAATGAAAAAAAATTAAATACTTTTATACAGTATATTTGATATGCTTTGAATAAAAAGATTGATACATGTTGAATGGAGAGAGATTGTGTAGACCCTAATAATGGTGAAATGGATGAAATTGTAGGTCCTATGGCTATAATAAGGTTGAGGGAAAGCAGCATGTTCTATTGAAGATACATGTATCGTCATTGAGGCAACTTTGAGAACTGCACTTGTGAAAACTCCTATACAATTGCAATGTGCACCCATAATGGCAATTAGAACATTGAGACCGAGAGGACAAATTGGCTATACACATCAAATTGACCCATTAACATAAAAAAGAATTGGGCCATGTGTTTTTTAATATTCTATAACATTTTGAAAAGGTAGTAGTGTAGCTTTCTTCTCTAGAATACGCAGAGCTATTATTAATGCTGCATCACAGCAAATATACAATGTACCTGTACTAACATAAGCATGATAATGATGAAAAGATCGGATCTTCATGAAGGCTATGAATATGCCAAAAGAACAAAAATTTACAGAAATAACTGTTTGAAAAAGACTGAGTTTATTTGCTTGAAGTGTTTGTCACACACAATTCTGAAGATTAGGTAGAAAGGCAACAAGATTTCTGTATGAGGAACTTGAAGTACTGCTAGTGTACTGTTATATGAACATCGGCATGAAGAGTTTTTATTGCTGCTAAAGAGATTGGATGATCCCAGGAAGCCAATTTTCTGCAACACACGCTATTGAAAGATGTGTGCATGTACACGTGTATGTGTGATGTTTTCTTGTCAGATTTTGGTGTACATTTGTACATGTAGTGCTCGAAGTGCAGAGTAGCTTTACATGAAACAGTTTTCCTTGAACTGTTTTACCAATCCTGCTTCCTTACCCCCAGGAATTGTTGTGAAGGAAGGCCTATGGAGTGGAATGGAAGACAAGAGATTGAAGGAGAACATGGCAAATATCTGTCAGGTAATGTGGCATGGTGTTGACCACCCTTGATCCAGTTTTCACATTGTTTGTGCCCCAGGAATATGATCAAGTCGGGGATATTTTCTCTCTGGTTTCATCAAGATTGACATTTGGTGTAGCTGTGCAAGTTGCAGGAGCTTTTGTCTGACATCAATATGAGTGTCTGTCCTGTTCCTCTGAGACTCTTCAAAATGTAGGGACACTTTGTTGTACCAAATTCATTCACAATGAGGTACTATTTTTAATGAGGTTTTAAGTTGGTAGTCCTGGTTTTCCATATATAGAGTGTTATTTTATTAAAAAAAAGAACTGACTTAATAAAAATTACAATAATGAGATCCCTGTTACAGCAAGGATGATTTGAGTGAATCATGATCGTAAAATACTATAACACCTTTTAACTAGAATATTTTGTATGTAATATTTTAGATTAAATTCACTTGCTGCCATTTTTAATTATATATACCGGTATATATTTTTAAATTTCCTCCGCCCTATAACAACACTGACATATTTGTAATCTGCAAGGATCTACCATGGCTGCCTTATTTAAGTAAAGTGGAAGAGTGTTGTCAAAAAAGTATACCATTACCAACCACTATATTTTGCACACCATTTAGGTATTATATCCACTTTTGGTAGGATGCTATTAGCACATTGTCTTGCACAAAGATGCCAAATCTGCCATTTGATTTGCAGACTCCCTGACTAGTGCACTTATTTCCATATCTGAATTTCATTTCTGGGTGTGTTTTCTGCAATAAAGATGCTGATAAAGAGGAAATTACTATTTGCATGAGATACATGTATTAATACATTTGTCAATTTTGCATTTGGTGAGTATGCATAGCATAATTTCAGTGAAATCTTTTGCTTATTTCTGTTTGGTCAGTAGATGATTTCAGTGAAACTTTGTTTTTATTTCTCCATTTTCTTTCAATTCTAATAGAAATACAAGATTGGAGAGCCGAGGAAAATAATCTTTCCAGATGAATACCCTGACAGCAAAGAGTTACGCACACTGATTATGGAGAAGAATATCTATATGAGACTGAGTGAGTTGTGTAGACTTTGAATCTTGGTCCTACCATGAAACTAAGCCATTGTTTTTATACCCCCGCCAAACGAAGTTTGAAGGGGGTATATAGTAGGAATCAGCGGGTGGTCGGGCGGTCGGGCGGTCGGGCGGTCGGGCGGTCGGTCGGGCGGTCGGTCCGTTGCAAATCTTGCGTCGCAAACTACTTCCTCAGTTTTCAACCGATTCCCATAAAACTTGGCACAGATGTGTGCCTTGGGTTGTAGATGTGCAAGACGTATTTTTTGACAGTACCCAAAAGTACGTTGCCATGGTAACGGCATATTATGGGCAAAAATGGGTACAAATCTTGCGTCGCGAACTCCTCCCACAGTTTTTGATCAATTTTTATGAAATTAGGTACAAATGTTCATCTGAATATGTTAATGTGCAAGACACATATTTCCGCAGTGGCAAAAAGTGCGTTGCCATGGTAACGGCATGTTATTGGTAAAATATAGGGCAAAATGCTTCATGGCAAAACTGCTTCATCAGTGTTCTTCCAATTCTCATGGAATTCATATTGAATGTTTGTCTTAGGATATAGGTCAGCATGACACATTTATTGACAGTGACAAAAAGTATGTTGCCATGGTAACAGCTCACATATTATGAGCCAAAATGATGGAAAATTTTGTGTTGCAAACTACTTCCTCAGTTTTTGCCCAATTTCCATGAAACTTGGTACAGATGTGTGCCTTTGGTTGTAGATGTGCAAGACGCATTTTTCGACAGTACCCGAAAGTACGTTGCCATGGTAACGGCATATTAATGGCAGAAGATCAAGGAAAGATCTTGCGGATTTAACTACTTCCTCAGTTTTTTGACCAAAGCTTATGAAATGTTGTTTTGACCAAAGCTTATGAAATGTTGTTTGGCGGGGGTATAACCAGTTGCTCTAGCGACATTTCTAGTTTGTTTTTATTTTCCTTCACAACAACCGTATGAAGATTGATTGGCTCTCATAAAATGGATGAACAACTAAATGCCGCATAAATTCATTAGTGTATACGAACATCTATGCCCAAGTAGAAATATCCTCATTCATATGATTCATATCAAGTCCTTGTTCACAAGCTATTTTTTGGTGGTCTGGCAACATAACACATAGATAATTTTTTTTTTTTGGAAAATACAATTTTCCAATTCTTTGTAAATGTTTCACATGTTAGAATGAAAGAAAAAGGGTTCTCTTTCAACTGAAACTTTTGTTGTTCATTAATTGTTTTGCACAATTTTCAAAAAAACTTCTTGATTGCTAAATCTGCGAGGCCTAGGTGATTTCTAAAATTGTTGACATGTTTAAGAGGACTTAAGTTCCTGCTTCTCACTGAACTTGACAAATTTTAGTAATCTGATGAGACTCCTAAAAGCAAGGTGTTTGTAGAAATTAGTTTGTATATATATGGCATCTTGTTCTCAAAAATAGGATGTGCTCTATTATGTTTCCTAGATTTTTCTTTCACTCCTGTAGGGATGGTATAGTATTGGTTGTGGTGAGGATTCAGCTTTTAACTTTTTGTGAGATAGTAGAAACCACTCTATGAGATGTTACAGAGCATACAGTTTAAGAGGAATTCAAAGTTTACCTTATTAGAATTGGTTGTTAAATGGCTGGGATATCAAAAACAAAGTAAAACAAAGTGGTCCTAACAAGGTGGGTTCCACCTCTTACTAGGATCGCTTTGTTTCGGATATCTCAGCCATTTCAAAACCAATTTTCTCCAAATAAACTTTTAAAACCTCTTGAATTATGTGCTCTTTCACTATGTCATAAGAGGTTTCTCATTGTCTCACCCCGCCCCCCAAAAAAGTTAGAAACCTTGAAGCCCCACTTCAACCAAAACGATATCATTCCTTTAAAGTGCAATCCATGTAAATTAACTTGTGTAACTGTGATAATTCAATCTTAATTTTGCTTCATTGGTAATTTCCATCCATCAATATTACGCTGCACACACATCATTAGAGGCATATGAGATGTTCTCAATTCGTTGTGCTTCCTTGCTCTGTGGTGGTTTCTAACAGGCAAGGGAATCCAAAGACCAACGTACAATGTCTACATTAGGGCTAGGAAGATATTTGATCCTCTCAACTACTTGGGACAGTGAGTATGATGTCATTTTTCCAAAATTACTTTGTAGATAGTAAGTAGGCATAGCTAGATTCCAAGGTAAAAGGAATGCTACACTGGTTATGTATATGTGTGAATTTAAGATGTTTTGATGGCAGTTAATGTTGTATTGTCAAGAGATATGAATTATTTGAAAGAGTTTTTATTCATGTTATCTTTTCTAGTCAACTGTTCTTTAAGTTAAAAGCAAAAGATAATTTGCGGTAATTTGCAGTGTCAAGTAGATATCCTTTCTTGAATTTTTATGCAGAATGAATTTCAATTGTGGGTCAGAATTCAAAAATGTTTGGTCATCTTGTGAACACAGTGCATGTTATCAGTGGTGTTCCCTTACAGTGTCCCAGATTTTTGGCTGTATTTGCCTACAGCTTGTGTCTTTCGATAACATTTCTACCAAAGTTTCTCCAAGGACGAGGTGAAGAAAATGAAGAGACTCGCTCGGAAAATGGGTCCTCAGTGGAGTCAGATCGGCAAGATGATGGGAAGGAGCGGCAGGTCCCTCTGTGACCGTTTCAAGATTTCCATCACTGGTCAAGGTAACTAGAGCTTGGCTATCACCGGGAGAAGAGTAAAATTGAATATAGACCAATGTCATGAACATGCTTTTGTCTGTGATGTGATCTGGATTGACAAAGATATTGACAACTTGTGATAAGGTTTTAGACTGACAAAGATATTTTCATGATCATGCAGCTGTAAGTTGGCACTTTACATGTATGCATCCCTTCGTCTTGGAATAGAATATTCTTTGAAGCACATTGTATGCCTATTTTGGAGAGTGTAACTTTATATGTTAGCTCTGTCCTGATACAATTTTTTTTAAATTCTATATGTATACTTTTATGAGTGCATTAACCCTATAGAATGTCAGTAAAAATACCAAAGGGTGGGGGGGGGGGGGGGGGGGTAAAGATGCAACCAATGATGTATGGTAGTCTCTAGGGATAGAATGTCATAGTTATGTGTTTGTATTTTTCTTTTTTTTCTTCCCTTCTCGCCTCCCACATGGTGTCTTGCTGGGTGTGTTGCCGTGGTTACATCCTCTCATCATTGAACCGGCAGAGCACGGCTTGTGGTCAGAGCGAGAGAGGCAAAAACTCATTGATGCCGTCAAGGAGGCGAGTGGATTCAACAGGACTAATGATGTCAACCGACTCTTCTACAAAATCCCTTGGACAGCAGTGCAGCAGAAGATGAAGACAAGGAATGTCCTTCAGTGCCGGTCACAGTGGTTAGTTACCATTGCAACTAAGTTGTCTTCGTCTCGGGATCAAAGTGCTTGCTCCTTGTCTTGGATATTTGTCTCCTGAACTATACTATTACATTGTTGTCAGTCCACATAACATGTGTTCACCACTAAGTCTAGAAGGGTATTAAGCACTGTGTTCAATAGAATTTAAGGGCTGTTATTTTTTCTAATCAATATCAGGCCATTAAGTTGAAATATGGCAAATTTTCATCGAACATGTATTATTTGACCTTCATACATAGGTGTCAGTCTAGCATTACATATTGTATGTTAGCCCCCAAAATTTTCATTTTGGCATAAATTCTAATACTGTGAATAGATTATTTGTTTGAACCAATTACGGGACAAAGTTTTCTCTCATTAATTGGCTCTCAAAGATCATATTGTATTTGGGTTAATACAGAATGGAAACAGAAAATAACCCGACATCTCTGAAAAATGTCCTTTTACTGTGGAAATACCCCCTTGTGTTTTCTTTTTTTCTGTCAGGCTTTTCATTGTGTCGTGGGCAGCGGCTGAGTATCAGACAAGACACACGGCCAAGAAGCGCTGGACCTCCGATGACAGCGTGAAGCTCATTGAAAAGTAAGTTATAACAGTACTCCAGCCACTCTTCCTCTTCGGGGGAGATGTGTGTGTAGATGCCGATACATCCTACAATGTAAATAAGCAGTGAATTTGTGGTGATTGCGCATTCGAGTGAGATTTCCCTAGAAAATCACAACAGATTGAAAAACTAAGATGGGATCATTCCTCAGTTACTAGTATCACCGTATATTTAATGTTACGATCATTAACAGTCTAAGAACAAACTGGAAGTCGACTTTGTCTACTGCTTTGTATACTGCTTTGTCCTCTGCTACTGAAATCAAACTTTTAGTCGCATGTTTCAACTAAGAACTTTAGACATCCTGTAGATGGTTGTGTTTCCATGTTGTTAATGTCCTAATATCATTTTTATTGATTTTGCAAACTGGCATTTATTACACATTTCGATGACCCTTATAGAATGGTTTGTTGATAATTGGTTTGTCTCCATCGCAGAAGTTCACCTTAAGTTTGACGCTGGAAAAACCTACCATTAGAAGTCAGGAAATCCCCAACTGTAGCAGTCTTTACATCACAACTCAAAACACATCTTTTCATTTAACTACACATGTATCTGTCATCATCAAGTACATCAGAAGCTTTTGCAGTTCAGAAAAATATATGCCTATACATGTAGGTTTTGCGCTTTATAGATTTGATATATTATCATAATTGACCTCATTGGCCCACCACCTCTCCTGCAATTCCAGGATCTACAAGTTAGATGTGAATGATGAGCAGGACATTGACTGGCTGTCTGTACTGGATGACTTTCCAAAGTAAGTTAAAATATGCTGTCATAAAATTTGTGGATAAGTAGCCCTGTTTTCTAGCCTTTTGATTTTCATCACAGATCATCATATGATAAGGGTATAAGCTGTTATTTTGCGAGTTTTGAATTTTCATGAATTTCGCAAATCGCAGTTGGACCACAAATTTAACAACAGGCTAAGATGTTGCCATACACTAGGCTAATAATGCATTTACGATAGCTTCGGTGTCAAATCGCTAAAACAACATCTCATGGAAATGCTCGTGACCACCTCATCAGTGAAAATATCTGTAGTCCCTACACAAAAATAACAGCTTTTACAGTATGCTTGGCATGAGAAAAGTGAGCTACAACTTTCAAACCTTCCATTGTGTTACCCAGCAGGAAAATATAGGTATTCCTAATTCCTTGAAGGACATGCTATTCGTTTTTGTTTTTGTTTGTTTTCTTCTTTTTTGATGCTGGGGTTATCTTACCATAGTCCAGTGACTACGGATTACTATGCAGTTCCAAGGTCCACCACGTCATGTCGGGGTTCAGATTTTCAGTCAGCAGTATGAAACAGAGATCAGTTAAAAAGATTTTTAAAGCCCAATATGTCCTAAAAGTAAAACTTCTTTTACTTTTGATTTGATTCCAATTGTATAGTGATTACTTCAAGTTAAATGTCATTTTTTATGTTTTTGTGGAGTTTTAACAAGTGTATTGTTGATTTCTTGCATTTTTTTCTACTCGCGATAGTGCTTTGTATCTGTTTTGAAAAGGCGATATACATATATGCATTTTGGTTATCATTTCCAAATCACATGTTCTTTTTGTAGTCCTCCACACAGTTAGGCAGATTAAGATATCTTTCCTTGAGAAAGCATGTGTGATAAAGGTTTCATTTTGTTTGTTAGTTTGGGATTTTAGAGAGAGATACAAGAAACAGACACAAAAAATAACAACAACAAAACCCAACCATAACAGATTCATGTAGATTGCCCTTTCCCTTTTGCTTTGGTGACAAAGTTTTTAATCCCAGTGTAGCATCCATCATCCATGCAGTAGGCATGCCTATAATCTCACAATGTTATGTACTGTACAATTGTTGACTACAAAAACAGATGCCAGAATTCACAAAGTTAGCTTAAATTTTGTCTATGAATCAATTTATGCAAATCTCCACATGATGTACGGCTGTATCATGTACTGCAACAGACATCCAAAGCTGAATGCAGGCTGAGAACGTGCATGTGCCAACCACGCCTATTTTGTGTTCGTTACAGTCCATGGGCCAAATTCAAATCATGAATTTGATACAGACCATCATTACCCCCCTGAATTTGGGCCAAAGAGTCTGTCATTCTCTTTAACAGGAAACAGACAAGTGACCTCCATGATCAGCAGGAAATACATGGGGAGTGTAGCTTGATGTGTAAATTCCTCTGCTGAGTTTATGGCATGCTTCTATTAAGTTCTGTTATAATCCCATCCAAAACTGAACATTTCTGTCACTATATTTCTAACTTTCAACTGATTTGTGTGTGTGTGTGTGTGTGTGTGTGTGTGTTTTTCCCTTGACAGCGTCCCATCTCCACAGAAGCTGCGCCTCTACTTTCATCAACTGAAGGTGCGGTACATCCCAGACTACCGCTTCAAGATATACGACGGTGAGTGGAAAGTTCTGTAGTCATTACAGACATTCAATATGTTGTGATTTGTGAAGTTACACAGTTGCATTTCTGCAACTGGTGAAGGAGAGAGATTATGCTGAATGTAGCCTACATTAGCTACTCTCAACAAAATGCAGAAGTTTTGGTTGTGAGATGGTTACTGTGTCATTACGTCTTGATCTATGACAAATGGATTTTGAAGGGGTTATTTGTAGAAGTCAGCATTCAGTCCATTGAGAGTGTTGTAACAGATTATTGAGATAAGTACCTTATACTTCCAGTAATCAAATAATTCAAGTGAAATTTGGCATGTACATTAGCCTAGATATGTGGATGAGACAGACGGGTTCTGCGAGTAGCAAGAAGCGTGTTGGTATTATAGCATATTTATAAAGGAAGGTTAAGTTGGACTAGGCCAGAGGTCAAAAGGTCAGTGAACTTACATAAAAAACTTTATGATCACAAGTTGTGGTATGCAAGGAGACATCGCTTGCTGTTTGCCTTGCTAGGTATTCATATCACAGACATCTTTTTGTGAATAAGGAAGTGTGATGCCATGTTAGTGTCATATTGGAAGCCACAACTGTGTCTTGGTACTGTTGCATAAGGTTTGCAGCGAATGCTTGTTACAATATGATTTTAGCTGCCATTGCAACAACTGCAATGCTCAAAGCTGATTGGAGAGTACTGAACAGGTCAACGTAATTTCTGTAAGGTAATTCCGTACGGCCATGAGGCCCTGACAGTGGATACAGGCGACTCCCGATACAAGGAAGTCTTCAGCACCAGCAGGTTTCTTTCGTTATTGACGTAATTTGTTGAATTGGACAAGTAAAGAATATAAAGCTATACATACATACATATAGCTAATACTTTTGGGACCTTTATTTCTATTTTTAATAGTTGAAACCCTTTAAGTGGAGTACACTGTACTGTACCATGATGAATAAGGCAGTGCATGACTTCATCACTAGCACATCCAACCTCCGTTTTGCAACAAGTCTCTTCTTTTGTGACTAATATGCAGCTCAATTAATCAAAAACCCTAATGGACAGAGATGATCAAACGTTTGTTTGTGTTTGTTTTATGTCTTTTAGACATTGTGTGTCATCTTCACGACTACGCCCTGCCAGATCTTTGCAGCAAGTCAGGACCGTACACCACACCTGGCGAGGTGGAGGAGAGCGAGGAGGAAGTATCAGGGGAAGAGGGGGATGAGGATTGCGCCCCTCGAGGAGGAGCTATGGAGGAGCGAGTGCCTGAGCAACATCATCACAGTCATCAAAGCAACGGGAGTGGAGGTGAGGCCTCTAACTCTGAAGCAGGAGAGAGGGTTGCTGGGGGAACGGAAGATGGCAGCTTGAATCCTCCTGCTGAGAGGAGGAAAAGGAAGAAGAGAAAGAAAGACAGAAGAACTGCACAAGAGGGACAATCTGAGATGTCAGATGATGGAAGCGAGGGAAGCGAGAGTAGTCAAGGACATGTGCGTCAAAAGAAAAGAAAGAAAGATAGAACTTCTGAAGTCGAGATGAGAGTTGAGACGACTGCCACAGAAGAGGCGATGTCCACAGACCATCAAACTATCCAGGAGGGAATTCACAAAAAGAAGAAAAAGAAGAGGAAGAAAAGAGAGGACAGTGGGTGAAGAACCTGTTGCACCTTGGAATCATTTCATGGCTATTCTAAATTGCCAAATATGTACACAGTTGAGAAAGATGTGTCAATTTCTGTACAGAATTGTTAAGAGCTGTATGGAGCATACTCGTGCCATCAAGAAATTTGATAAAATACCCATATTGTTGTTCAGTTGTATTGCCATTGACTTGACATGTGAGAAAGAAAATGTACAGATCAAAGCCAGAAAATGACATGTTAGATGATTTTAAGGGAAATTTGAACAGTGAGCTTAAATTCTTTTTTTTTTAAAATTACCTGTCAAGAACCAAACCAAACCAAACTTATTGAAAGACAAAACGGAGTTTGGTTTTGAGACAGTACAATGTACAGTCAACCTCCCATAAGTCGGCCTCACACAAGTCAAAATATTGATTAATCTTAGAAAAATTCTATGCTGGATGAGTACATGTATTTTATGTTTATTCTATTGTGTAAGTCGGAATTCATGCTTTTCTTGGGTTCCTTTGGATTCAAGTTATTTGAGGAAGGCTGACTGTATTTCAGGATAGAACCTATTCATGTTTTCCTTATTAAAAAATTGTAATACAGTATGGTGGTGTGACTCCACTGTTGCTGGCATTGTACTCATTCATAGGCTTTATCATCTTTCTTTTTTTTTGTGTGTATGTGTGTATGTAAAACCTCGGCTAGGAACAGAAAATCCCACTACACCGGTCCAGTTGTATCATTACTACCTCTGTCATTTTCAGATCCATCCAGATCTTGGTTTTTGAAAAAAAAAAAAAATCACATCATTGATATTTGAACTTTGCTACACTTTGTCTTGCTTTGAGGGGAACTGTCTGAAGTCATAGTCGCGTGTACTGTACAGCTGTATGATGGTGTTGTGCACACATGATATCGTCATGACGTATAATAGCAGTGTGAGGCAGTCTGATACTGTGATTGGCTTTCTACTAGGGAATTCCCCATCTTCACACACACACAGGCATAATGTACATAAATACAGAATGTGTCACACACACACACAGCATTATGCAGAACATGTTCGAGCTTTCCACACACAACACACGCTTGCCATAAACACATACCGTACCAATCCCGACCTTCTCGTTATATCCAGTTTCCCCTGTAATGTCAATGTCAACCAGACTGATGTGTATGGGAGTTCAGGGCAGTCAATTTCATTTATAAATCACTGGTATGAAAGTGGTTTATGGTACTGTAAAAGTGGATATTTTCGCGCGACTAATTTTTCGTGATTGGCCGGGTCAGAAGAGTTTCGCGTGTTTTTAATTCCGCGGAATCAAGACGGCACGCACAGGAACATATGGCAAGCAAAAATATTCGCGGGCTTTTATTTTCGCGCTAGTTTCTGGTTGCGCGAAATGCGCGAAAATTTCAACACCGTGAAAATTTCCACTTTTACAGTAGTCTGTGACAAATCAGCCAATCACAATACATGGTGTACATTGTAAAGGCAGCTCCCATCATAACGAATTCCTGGGGTCCATATCATGAAAGTCTTATTAGAGACTTTTCACTCATAGGACACACTTACGAGAGACTTCATGAAATGGATTCGAAAGCCCCATGTACATGTAGCTACATACAGTGGACTCCTTGTCTGCTGGGACCAGCAGTTTTCTTTTGTTATATCAAAATTTCGTTTTAACCGAACAAATAAACAATAAAAAAGCAGATTGGGTTGCATTACGGCCCAAATTTTTACTTCGTTGTAACCAGAATTTTGTTATAACTGTGTTCGTTACAACGGGAGTACACTGTATTATGAGCAACTTTCGCCATTCTGAGATTTATGTAATTACTTTTATGTGATGACTTCATGAAATGGATCCCCGAGGACCAGCAGCCTTCTTTCGCTGTATGCGACAATCAAAATATACATGTACATGTAGTGTACTTGTACAGTTGAACCTCTATTATCCGGCCTCCCTTTATCCGGATCTCTCTATTATACGGACGCAATCTCGCCGTGATTTTTCTTTTTTTATATAATTACGGGAGGAAAGGGGGATTCCCAACTCCATGAGAACTTCTACACAAACACACATGAATTACATATACTTGAAACATTTCCTAATAATTATTTAGGTAAATCATCCCAAGAATTTATAAAAGAAAATGATTTCATTCTTGCAAACATAAACCTCTATTTTGGGGTCTGTTACTGAGTGTAACAATGAAAAGGTTGCAGTATACACATTATTACATGTGGTACTACAATCAATGGGCTACATCAGTACATGTGTATGTATATGTACATGTATGAAGCATTGAGTCTCCCGTATCCGGCCAAATCCCTAATCCGGATGAGCCCCGGTCCCGACTTGCCCGGATACGAGAGGTTCAACTGTAATAATATTTGGACCTGAATTCTATTTCGTGATGACATTTTGTTATAAGTGTACAATGTATTAATCTGTTGAAATGGGAGCATCCTGTAGTGCATTTTAGTGTGCAATGTGCAATACAGTACACTATACTTCATAAAATTAAACCCCTAAACACAGGAATGGCTTGTACAAGAATGTAACATGTACATGTAAAGAGCGTAGGATACATGTTGACGAGTTCCATTTACCGTATTGTACAACATAACCATACATTAAGAGAGATGGACTCAATAAGGAAACCGCACTACAGAGGTGTTTTTTTTTTTTTTTTTTAAGGTGATTATTGCTTTTTTTAATCTATTTATTTATTTTTGCCAATTGCATTTCATATGCAAGTACATTTGTTTTGAGTGCATTGATTCACACTTCTGCAGTTCTTCTATGTGTGGCACAATGTGGTCTGGTTGATACCATTTGCCGATTGCTAGTCACCTGGAGCGAACCATGAGGGCTCTGCATCAATCGCCATGGCAGTTTTGATATTGATATGTTGTATAATTTACAGTGACTTTAATTTGTTGAGTCGCACACAAATATATCAAATTTTTATCAAAGGGATTGTGATTATGTGTTCCTAAAATTTGAATAATGCTCTTTCATGCCGAAGAATGTCAATGCTTTTGCGATACACTGTACAGTGTATTACGTATGTTTAACAGCATGCACAATCTGTACGATTTCTGTTTCTTGTCGAAAGGTGCATCCATCCGAGTGCTTCCATGTATGCTTTAATACAACATACGTAAAGAAGTTGATATACAGTCTGTATTTGATGTACACATACAGTCAAGACATAACAAATGTAATATCAGAGCATGAGAAATTTTTGAAAAAAAAAAAATGATGCACATACCAGGGAGAGACTCATCTCTCACTGCTTTGAGGCTCTCTATAATGTAGCATCATGCAGTAATGACTAAAAAGCTGCCTTACTCCTTCCCTGTAAGATACACTTGAATTCTGAGCAATGTTTGAGTTACGACCATACAGTTGTACTTCCATCTCAGGGGCAACTATTGGAAAAGAAATTTTGTAATTTTGCAATGACGTCATAAGGGTATAGTCATTGTTTTAGGAAGGATATGACCTCCTGAATGTTGTTTTTCAATCAGATTTCAGATTCAGTGGATGCTTCAACTTGTATGTCGTCATCTTCAAGTCATATTAAATGACTCACTGAAGTCCAAACTACTTTTTTGAATACTACTGTATGTGTGCATATGAGTCTGACTTTGTGCAAAGTAAATGTATGTATTAACCCTAACTAGGCCGGGCTATTTAGGTAGTTGATAAAGCCGGGGGGGGGGGGGGGGGGGGGGGGGGGCCTCCCAGGCCCCCCCGCCAGATCTCGGCCGTTGACCGCGCGATCGCGACGAAAATTGGCACACACATTGCCTATGATGTAATCTAAAATACCATGAAGTTAATTTTTCAAAAAATTATCATTTGTGCTAAATTATGCTAATTTATGCATAATGATGCATGAAATCAGACTATTTGGTATAAATCACAAAATAAAGTTCAAAACAGGCACATCTTTTTGTGTAAATATTCTTTTTAGTGTCCTTAGCAAATGTAATTAAAAAAAATTGTGATATCAGAAAAAATTCTTAAGTATTTTATTGTTTTTTTAATTTCTTATGTATTTCTTTGTTTTTTCGACTTTATGTTTTTCATTGTTTTTTCGATGGGATTTGTTCGCAACATCGCTCCGAACAAGAAAATATGTTATTCATTGATTTTAATCAATAAAACACCAAAATAATCATGCTTTTATGAAATTTGCCTGCAAGCATAGTTTGCATTGAAATTGTACACAAATTCACGTTTTTGAGCAATTTTTGGTCTGACATGCATGTACATATTTATGCGTAACTTTGGAACCACGCGCCCGGGCGTCGCAAATTTGGTGTCAAAAGATGCGGGAGACTCGAAAGAAAAAAGTCATGAAACGTCTCGGCGATAGCTTTTTGCGATTGCGATACATCGCGCGGAACGTTGAGGGGGGGGGGGGGCGTCAGAGGCCCCCCCCCGGCCTAGTTAGGGTTAAGACATTCATTTTTACTGAAGTAATTGAGAACATTATTTGCTACAAAGTTTTGAACTGACATTTATTGTAATGTATATCATTGAATCTGTTTTTTGCTGCAGTTGCAGTTGATACATTGTATACACTGTAGCAGCATACATGTAACACGGCATGTCTGCTTGAGTTACATGGAACATTTAGGGGTCAATCCACGTCAAATCAACCAATTTTCAGACAATTTGTAACCCGACCCCCTTCAATTTTTTTTAAACTCGCACCAAATGTTCCCCCAAGTGTCTGACGGAAGATTCTGAAATATTTTGCCCCAAGGTCAAACGGTTGCTAAGATACGGCCTCCCTTAGCAACCAATACGTGGTCAAACAACCGAGTTTAAATAAAATTTGCTATTTTGGATTGACTGCTGCAGCCAAATTAGATGAGTTACATTGCTTATTTTTCGGAAATTGTAAGAACTTAATGATCTTAACATGCACAACATATTATGGCGCGGATCTGACCACTCGTAATTACGCACGGGGTCACCGAAAATGGTGTTAAGCGCCAAAGTTAGTTTTTTCGGGTGCATGTTTGGAAGCTTATAACTTCAGAATTTAATTAGCTTAGAACCCAATATTATGCTTATTTAAAGAGTCTCACCTGATCTACATACCTACCAAAAATGGGCTAAAAATTATGCATATTTTTCGTGTAGGGCGCCCTCAAAGTTGGATTTTTTTAAAAAGTTGCCAAGTTCAAGGTAAAAAATCACCACTCGTCCCATCGAGGAGGGACACCAATTTTTGTGTATTGATAGACATTTACCTATATTTTCATGGGTTACCAAAAAATGTTTGTAACCGAAATGTTTAATAGCTGGTTTACGCATTCGAAAATGGTCGTAAACACTCAAAAGTCAATGTAAAATGGCACATGTGGGGTTTTCAGCATATTTCAAATTGTGATTACTCAGAGATGAGAAGCCAAGACACCAAGGTATTTTGTGTGATGATAGTCTGTAATTAGTACTAAAAGGATATACATTACAAATAGTTCTGTTTTATTAGTAATGACCTTGAAAATGCAGCTGAAAATCACAAAAAACAATAAATCGGTCAACCGTAAGGTGTTAAAGTGTGTTTACAACAACCTTTAATTGTGTGTCATTTCAGTACCATTGGTGACTTTAAGCTGATAACTGCAGATCATGTTCCATTTGTATTATATTCTAAGCTGCAAATAAAATGCAAAGTAATTTCCATATTTTTTGACCTTGACATTATTCTGAAAATAGCCATTAATGCCTAAAAATTAGCATATTCCCAACACACGTGGTATTGACACCTTATTTCAAATATACTTTTCTCTGTGACAGAATGCCTGATCATGTTAATATTAGCAGTATAGGTTGTCTGTAACGAGTTTTTAGAGGATCTTATATTAACTAATTGGTGAGATATGACAATGACCTTGAAAATACAGCTGAAAATCACAACAAAATCAATAATATTGGTCAATATTCCCTTCGTATAGAGCATTTACACCGACATCCAGTTGTGTCATTAAAGCTGACAATAATTGCAACTCATGGTCCTTTTTAGTTCCATTTTGAGCTACAAATAGTATTAGAAGTTACACCCATATCATTTGTCCTTGACATTATTCTAAAAATAGCTGTAAATGTTTTATAAGCACAATAACAACATGGTGATTTATATTGGTTTTTCTTACAGACAGAATGCCTGATCATGTTGATATTTGCAGTATTAGTAGCCTGTAATAGTGTAACACCTTTATTTTAGTGTTGATGTTCGATGGCGTATTGGCGGTGTTACATTGGTAACGTTTCTCGACAGCACAGCTCCACAGAAAGGACCAAGAGACCAGTTCATATGAAGTATACAATTCCGGGCTCATTATTGAATCACAGGAGGATATAACGCTTAACAGAGATACTCCCCATCAAACGGCCATATATCGTCCCTAAAAAGGGACGGCAAGGGAGACCAAAGCTTTGTCTTTACCCGAAGAGGGTGAAAGAGAGAACTCCTTTCCAAAAGCACATGGTCACTTTTATAGTACATCTTTACTCGAAGGAGGGGCTTAATCTACAATATTCAAATATTCAAAATAGAGGGATTCAAATTATAATAAAACAAAGGAGTAGGTTAATAATGACCACTGTCAATCCATGGGTCACTGACACCAATGACTCACATATTACATGATGGGGATGATGGGGGGAGAAACTTAGCACTGGTAGACAATGGGGAGACAAGTTATCCAGAAATGTTTATGGGAGAGGTTAGGCTCCTAGGGAGGTAGGGCGTGTAGACTGACCACAGGATGTGATGACCAGTCGGGTAGGACAAAATTCTGAGAATAACAATGAAGGAGGTTTCCCTCATGTCTGTCTAGTTGAAGCTTGGGTTTGAAGCAACAACACTCTTTAATTTGATATATTACAATAGGTTCTGTATTACCTACTGGTGTTGATCAAGTGCAAATGAACAAAAAACCCCAGCTGCCAGCTGATTCTTCCTGTCTTAATCTGTTGTGCAAATAAACTTCAGTCTACTTTCCAATGATCAACTGCATTATACAGTGGACCAATGGTCAGTGTGAAAAATTGCTATGCATGCATCACTTCCCAGTGTTATTTCTCTGCTCAGTTGAAAACAAGCTGTCAAAATGGCAGCTTCTACTTCCAAGTGCTACTTTGGTGTGAGATTTAATGAAGAATGTTCACTTGACAGTGCAAATATAGAGTGCATCAGCAAGTTCACTGCAGAGACAAGGACCATTCTTTCAATGCGTACAGGCCTCAGTTTCGGTGATGATGCAATCACAATTTGCTCTTCTCATCGAATGAATCTCTTGGACAGATACCGACATAATCAGCGAGTGTGTTGTGATCCATTTCAGTCCCACAAGAAGCCTTTGAGGAGAAATCTGAGAGAGCTAAAACTGAGTTACTGCCAAAAGTTTGAAAAACTACACATATGCAATCTGATTCCGGGGAAAAAAATCTGTACAAGGTGCATGCGTCGTGTGAATGAAACAGGAGCTGGAGAAAGCAGTAGCAATGATGACAATCCAGGCGAGTTTGTAGCCGATGACATTGATTTGCTGAATGAAAGCAGCTCTAATTTGGACATATCTCCTTTCAAACTTCATGGAGTTCCAGCATACTACAGAGAAACATATGGGAAAAGGAAGCTGACTGAAGCCTCATCCAATTTGCAGGAGAAGATCGCAAAGACCCTGAAAGTTGACAAACAAGCTATCGCAGTAGATCAACAGACAGAATGCAGAAAATGTTCAGATCTGGATGAAATGGTTACTGAGATGAAAGAGAAAATTGCTCATTCCCCAAGACAAAAGAAAGTTCAGGTCTTGACTATGACACCATCAAGTTGGAGTGCAGAAAAAACAATGGATGAGTTTGGTGTTTCTAACTATTTAGTTAGAAAGGCAAGGAAGTTGAAAGCAGATGAAGGAGTGTTTGCCATGCCGCAGCCCAAGAAAGGGAAGCTTCTATCTGCAGATGTCATCAAACAAGTAACAGACTTCTATGAAAATGATGACAATTCACGCATTTGTCCTGGAAAAAAAGACTATGTCACTGTGAGAATAGATGGACAACTAGTCCAAAAACAGAAGCGACTGTTGCTATCAAATATTGATGAACTCTACAGTGTCTTCAAAGAAAAAACAAACTGCAAAATAGGGAGAACAAAGTTCTTTCAGTTGAGACCCAAGTGGTGCATTACTGTTGGGGCTAGTGGAAGCCACTCAGTGTGTGTCTGTGTTCAACATCAAAACGTGAAACTCATGACTTCACACCTGCCAAATTCCTCCAACTACAAAAGCCTCTTAGGAGTTATGGTGTGTGACATTGAAAATAATGAGTGTATGTTACACAGGTGCCAGCACTGCCCAGGAAAAGAGGCTCTCAGCACACATCTATCGAAGATCATGAATGAGGAATATGATGACGATGATGAAGTATGTTACAAACAATGGGTGCATACAGATAGAACAGAGCTGATAACTGTTCAGGCCACAGTGGAAGAGTTTATTGCCTCACTTGTTGACAAGCTGGACAAATTTGCCTCTCATCACTACACTGCTAAAGCTCAAGCACTCTACATGCAACAGTGTAAAAACAACTTGGATGAAAACACAGCTCTTGTATTACTTGATTTCGCAGAAAACTATGCTTTTGTTGTACAAGATGCCATACAGGGTTTCTACTGGGAAAATCGCCAAGCAACAGTTCATCCTCTTGTGGTATATTACAGTGAGAGTGGCATTATTAAATGTCTCAACTTATGTTTTCTTTCAGATCACATGAAGCATGATACCATAACAGTCCATGCCTTCCTGAAAGTGGCTATTGAACATGTGAAAACTACCTTGCCACAGATCAAACATATCATATACTTTAGTGATGGAGCAGCAAGCCAGTATAAGAATCACAAGAACTTCACTAATCTGTGTCACCATGCAAACGATTTTTCCCTGAGTGCAGAATGGAACTTCTTTGCGACGTCACATGGGAAAAATGTCTGTGATGGAATCGGGGGAACAGTCAAAAGATTAACCTCCCGTGCTAGCCTGCAACGCCCACATGACGATCAAATCCTAACTCCCCAGGACATGTTCAAGTTTTGTGATCAACACATAGAAGGAATTAAATTTTTCTTCCTGTCTAGCTCATCCATTGCTGATGTAGGCATCTCACTTCAAGCACGTTTTAAGAACAGCAAAACTGTTCAGGGTTCACGAGACCATCATCAGTTTGTGCCTGTAGACCATCGGACACTCAGAGTGAAACGAGTATCAACAGATGATGAGTCTGTCCTCACAACAGTGAGCAGTGTCTCTCCAGAGAATTCATCAGTGATTCATGATGAGACAGTGTTCCAATGTGGACAATTTCTTGCATGTGTGTATGACAGCAAGTGGTGGATTGGCCTGGTGAAAGAAATCTCCCAAGAATTCCAGGACATTCAAGTGCAGTTTATGCACACACGAGGATCCACAAAGACATATGTGTGGCCAAACTCTGAAGATGTGTGCTGGGTTCCAATGAATCATGTCCTCTGCAAAATCTTGGCCCCTGCAACATCATCTGGTAGACTTTATACCATCCCTGAACAAACGGCTTCAACAATTGAATCCAAGTACAAGGAATTCAGATCCAGAAATTCTAAGTAAATGACTTCATGCCATCCCAGAACAAACAGCTTCAACAATGAATGTAGTACCAGTATGTGAAATTTGTTTATGTTTTGATCATTCTAAGTTTATGGCTGACTTGTTAAAGGCAAAAATAATGTGTATCCATTATCCACAATCTGGATAATATCGTATACGAAATTGTGTGTATGCAGTGATCGTTAGAGATCCCCAAATACTCATTGCAAACAACCAATATCAGGCATTCTGCCTAAGAGAAGATCAAAGTTGAAATACATGTAATCCATACAGCTCATTGGTGGTGTGAACAAGCTCATGTTAAGGTATTTATGACTATTCTTAGAATAATATAAAGGGTAAATGATATGAATATGACTGATATTATTCGTGCTCTCGAAATGGAACAAAAAGGGAAAATGACTTGCGATTATCAGCTTAAATTCACAATACGTGTTTTGAAATGACTGAAGTCAGTGTAAACGGCCTATAGAGCCTGTTGGAAATTAGAAAGGATGTTGATTTTGTTGTGATTTTTCACCTGTAATTTCTAGGTCACTGTCACATAATATACACAAATTCAATTAATACCAGATCCTCTAAATACTCACTACAGGCTACTAACACTGCAAAATCAACATGATCAGGCATTCTGTCTGTAAGAAAAACCAATATGGAATATGCTATAATTAACCATGTTGTTAATGTGCTTATAAGGCATTTACAGCTATTTTTAGAATAATGCCAAGGACAAATTATATGGATGTAACTTCTAATACTATTTGTAGCTCAAAATGGAACTAAAAAGGACCATGAGTTGCAATTGTCAGCTTTAATGACACAACTGGAAGTTGGTGTAAATGCTCTACGAAGGGAATATTGACCAATATTATTGATTTTGTTGTGATTTTCAGCTGTATTTTCAAGGTCATTGTCATATCTCACCAATTAGTTAATATTAGATCCTTTAAAAACTCATTACAGACAACCTATACTGCTAATAATTAACATGAGCAGGCATTCTGTCACAGAGAAAAGTATATTTGAAATAAGGTGTCAATACCACGTGTGTTGGGAATATGCTAATTTTTAGGCATTAATGGCTATTTTCAGAATAATGTCAAGGTCAAAAAATATGGAAATTACTTTGCATTTTATTTGCAGCTTAAAAAACAATACAAATGGAACATGATCTGCAGTTATCAGCTTAAAGTCACCAATGGTACTGAAATGACACACGATTAAAGGTTGCTGTAAACACACTTTAACACCTTACGGTTGACCGATTTATTGTTTTTTTGTGATTTTCAGCTGCATTTTCAAGGTCATTACCAATAAAACAGAACTATTTGTAATGTATATCCTTTTAGTACTAATTACAGACTATCATCACACAAAATACCTTGGTGTCTTGGCTTCTCATCTCTGAGTAATCACAATTTGAAATATGCTGAAAACCCCACATGTGCCATTTTACATTGACTTTTGAGTGTTTACGACCATTTTCGAATGCGTAAACCGGCTATTAAACATTTCGGTTACAAACGTTTTTTGGTAACCCATGAAAATATAGGTAAATGTCTATCAATACACAAAAATTGGTGTCCCTCCTCGATGGGACGAGTGGTGATTTTTTACCTTGAACTTGGCAACTTTTTTTACAAATCCAACTTTGAGGGCGCCCTACAAGAAAAATACGCATAATTTTTGGCCGATTTTTGGTAGGTACGTAGATCAGGTAAGAGTCTTTGAATAAACATAATATTGGGTTCTAAGCTAATTAAATTCTGAAGTTATAAGCTTCCAAACATGCACCCGAAAAAACTAACTTTGGCGCTTAACACCATTTTCGGTGACCCCGTGCGTAATTACGAGTGGTCAGATCCGCGCAATAATATGTTGTGCACGTTAAGATTATTAAGTTCTTGCAATTTCCGAAAAATGAGCAATGTAACTCATCTAACTTGGCTGCAGCAGTCAATCCAAAATAGCAAATTTTGTTTAAACTCAGTTGTTTGACCACGCATTGGTTGCTAAGGGAGGCCGTATCTTAGCAACCGTTCGACCTTGGGGCAAAATATTCCAGAATCTTCCGTCAGACACTTGGGGGAACATTTGGTGCGAGTTTAAAAAAAATTGAAGGGGGTCGGGTTAACACCATTGGTTGATTTGACGTGGATTCACCCTTAGACACAAAACAAGCAAACAATTGTTTTCAGGGTGAAACTTTTTTTTTTTCAGCGTGACAGGCAGACACTTAGAATGAAATGGTTAACTTAATCACTCCATTAAGTCATACATGATACGGTGTACATTGCTTTAAGGTGTTTGCAAGCTTTATATACTGAAACACTTCACAAAGTAATACACATGCCCATGAAATTGCATGAGGAAAGCCTTTGGAGAAAAGCCTTTGTTGGACCCTTCACTTTTTGTGTGCCATGTTCATATGCTGGATTCGGTTGACGGCTTGCAAACTTCACATATCATTTTGCTCAACTGCCCACAAACCAATCTATAAATTGCAGTGTGCCAGATTACACACAAATAAACATCCCAGTAATGCTTATAATTTCTTAACTCTGCTGTTCTGCAATTCTAGCATAAATACAATGTACTTGTAAATAAGAAATGTAACATGGCTTTAATAGAAAAGCAGAATGATTTCCATAATGCTTCAGCATTGCAGTCTAAGAACAAGGAAAAGTAGAAATTACGCGGTGCGTAACATATGTCCCCGCCGGAAGTAGCATTTTGTAACAAAATGTGCAATATAGGTCAAAAATCAAGGTCAAAGGTCAAAGAAGTCAAAGGTCAAAATTCTGTGTAGAAGTTTTGAAGCCCTCACCTAGTGCCATCACATAAAGCAAACGGAATCGAAATTGGGTTAGAAATGGCGAAGGAGTAGCATTCTGTAGCCAATGTACAATATAGGTCAAAAATCAAGGTCAAAGGTCAAAGAAGACAAAGGTCAAAATTCTGTGTAGAAGTTTTGAAGCCCTCACCTAGTGCCATCATATAAAGCAAACGGAATCGAAATCGGGTTAAAAATGGCGAAGGAGTAGCATTCTGTAGCAAAATGCACAATATAGGTCAAAAATCAAGGTCAAAGGTCAAAGAAGTCAAAGGTCAAAATTCTGTGTAGAAGTTTTGAAGCCCTCAACTAGTGCCATCACATAAAGCAAACGGAATCGAAATCGGGTTAGAAATGGCGAAGGAGTAGCATTTTGTAGCAAAATGTACAATATAGGTCAAAAATCAAGGTCAAAGGTCAAAGGTCAAAATTCTGTGTAGAAGTTTTGAAGCCCTCACCTAGTGCCATCACATAAAGCAAACGGAATCGAAATCGGGTTAGAAATGGCGAAGGAGTAGCATTTTGTAGCAAAATGTACAATATAGGTCAAAAATCAAGGTCAAAGGTCAAAGAAGTCAAAGGTCAAAATTCTGTGTAGAAGTTTTGAAGCCCTCACCTAGTGCCATCACATAAAGCAAACGGAATCGAAATCGGGTTAGAAATGGCGAAGGAGTAGCATTTTGTAGCAAAATGTACAATATAGGTCAAAGGTCAAGGTCAAAGGTCACGACTGAAATTCTGTGTAGAAGTTTCAAAGCTCCCATGTAGTGCTATCATATAAAGCAAACAGAATCAAAATTGGCTCATAAATGACAGAGAAGTAGCAAATTGAAGATTTTGATCACACACGGACGCACACACGGACACACGGACGGACGGACGGACGGACGGACGGACGGACACACGGACGGACACACGGACACACACACGTACGGAGCCCGTTTCATAGTCCCCTGCTCGAACTCGTTCGGCGGGGACAATAATGTGGCATGCAAGGTGGTTACACTTTGGAAAACAAGGTGTAAAAAGGGACGATATAGCAGAGAGAATCACCAAAGTTAGAATGAAATAGTGATTAAAGCAAAGTGATTTCACTAGGCCCAAGGAGTTTGCTACAACTGTTAAAATTTGATGCGAAGGATTTATTCTGTCTTCCCATGTTTGGTGTCGATGGACCGTCATTGATTAATCGTTTCCATCAAGTAGCTCTCCCTTCCTTTAGTGGTCACAAGCAGATAACATGTGAAGATAAAGGAATGCTAACAAGAGGTAAGAGCAAGCATGGCCAGATTAAGTTTTTGCTGATCCTAGCTATTGTTCAATAACAAGGAAGCAAAAAGCTGACTTCATCCCTCCACACGAAAACCTGATCTACAGCATACATGAGGGGTGTGGACCTGTCCCTATGTGCACTCACACTGCGTGAACTGCAAGTGCGCATGATAGATAAGGATATATTATATTACTGTTCACTCACACTGTTTTTGTTGTTTCTACAGTGCACTCCCATTATAACGATCACAGTTATAAAAAAATTCTTTGGGTGTGAGTTTCTTCAATTTGTCTCCCTCTACAAATTAAATTTGATAAGATCGCAACTGTTGATCTGTAAATTAACAAACATGTTGGAAAATAGGAACCAGTGGGCAGGGACTCGAACCTGTCATCTATTGCTTTCTTTCCAATAAAATTCTTATAACGAAATCAACATTCACGACCTAAAATTGCCATCCTATATCTGTATACACTGTACTATTTGGTTATACAAAGTCATCATACTGAAAGAAAACTGCCGGACCCAAGGATTTTGTTATAACAGGAGTACACTGTACTATGTGAACATCATTAAATCATACCATCAAAGGAGATACACGTATGTACAATGAAGATACATGTACAAAGATGTCTGTACACAACTTCCAATTAAGAAACCATGATAACTGTTCTGTGATAACGTATGTACAGAGTATTCATATACATATTTTCCATATACATTCCCTTTACATGTACATTTACAAATATTACAGTCTACTGACACATGATGATACACATTGATGACTGTACAAAGTTTGCAGGCAGCCAGTCTGTTCAGTGGGCTTGGAGTACGGATTAGGACGAGTCAGCGTTTCCCATGCTCCTTCACAGGGCAGCTGAGCAGGACTATGATTTCATAGCATCAGTCGTCCAAGATTGGTCTAAGTGAGACACATATGACACAGGAGAAATAAAAGTGAAATTTATAACTAACACGGTTCTAAAATAATTTTGTTACAACAAAGTAAAATTGCAGGGACAAATACAATGTATCATTATCTTCTTTATGTGTTTGTTTGGCTATAAAAAACTTTCAACGTAACGAAAAACAACAACTAACAGTCCACATGACTTTGCTATAACAGGAGTTGCCTGTATGACAAGCCTTCACTAGTTCTTGATTATTTTGAATGATGTGACCTAGGAAAGCTCAGACAATTATACTCCTGTTCAGCTGGAGCAATGAAAAAACAAAATACAAACACAATCAATAATACACTTGATTCAGAATGACAAGCAGTGATTGGTTGACGAGGAAGGAAAATTTTTAATGAGTGCTGGGAGAAGCAGAAAAAAAAAATGACACCACTGACATGGCTTGCATTAGGCTGCGTTCACATAGAAGTATTCGGTATTCGGTATTCGCTATTTGCCATGCGCCGTCAAGTCGACCCAGTACACCATCACTCGCACCATCAACTCCCTACTTCTTCCTCCTACACAATCATCCCAGCAATAACAATTTCTAAACTGCATCAGAATGTCAGTCTACATGCTTATTTTTGCTAAAGGGCAAATCCAGACCAAAATGTTCATCATTAAATAAACGAAAGATGGTATACGCTGCTCGAAAATCGAACAAGCTCGATTCCCACTATGCTATACTATTCGCAGCTATTCGGTATTTTCGAATAGTGCCCTCTTATATGTGAACCGGTGTTAGGAAATCCTATCATTCGATTAAAGCTATTCGCGTGCCCTTGAAAATGAGCACCGAATACCCGAATAGTATACTTCTATGTGAACGCAGCCTTACAGCCACCACTCAGCCTAGATATAAAGCAAGTTTTCTCCCCATGAGGACTATATGTGTACAAAGTGTGATTCTAGGCTAACCCTATATCTCTTGAAATATGTCATATCATAGGGTACAAACAACAAATAATGACTGCCCTATTATCAGGGTCATAGAGTCAATGCTTCATGAGCATTGATTCTATATGACATGCTATGACATGGAGCATATCCTTGAGAATTAACTCCGGATCAGGGATTTGAAAAGTGTTGATCCTCAACTATATGTAAGTATAAAATGACTACGAACACAATGTCATGGACGTGGTCCAAGTAATTGGACTGCATTGCAAAAAGATTATATAAGTTATGGCTCAAAGATGTTCTAAAAACAGGTTCTGGTACCAGCCTCTATATCTCTACTATATCTCTATTACTACCTGCCACAGTGATTTGTGTAACATGCCCATACAAACATTTCCTTCTCTGTGATTGCACACACTTGCTGAGTTACCAGTGAACAATGCAATTCCCTATAGTATCTTTAGTTGAGGAAGAGTTTGCGAGAGCAATTGCGAGAGCAACATTTCGCATCGACAAGAGATCCTTGGTAGAGCTCGTAAGATTTGACCATTCCATACACCACATTCTGTAACCAGTTTATGGGTATCATACCAACTGCATTTAACATAGCAACCTGAAGTGTAAGACCACTGAACTAAGAGTTTTATGTATTCCTGTAGCCACAGAAGCAAAAGCCTTCCTGATTGGTGCAATGCAATGCAGTCTGTAATGCCTTCATTACTTTGAAAATAATGTCACAGCAATGCCAAATCTGGAGATATTAAACTAATGTGACAAAAACATCACTCCCTTTTCTCAAAGAAGTCTGATTTTTAACTGTGGTATCAAAAGCTGTGTAAAAGCACAAGCCACAACAAGGCCTGTAGGCTTGCATGTACAGTAGGTTGCATATCTTAGTCTTTTCTCCTTTTTTTACCGTAAAACTACTGTCTGACTTTTCTAGTGATGGAATGGAGAGGGGGATGAGAGGATTGACGGGTTCGCAAGGATGCCACGGTTACATGTGAATAACCCAATAATGATATGTTCGTACCATGTTGTGGAGTTATCATTGGGGTGTGTGGTCATGGTAAGGCAAGGGGAGGGTGAATTAACCCGTTGAGGACGGGCTGATATTGCTGCAACACACATTTCCCATAGACACCTGCCCGAGTATACTCGGGACTCGTCTTCAATGGGTTAAGGATTTCCTGGCTGTTTGAAAATAACAATGGAAACAAAGGACTTGGGAGTTGTTGTAAGGGAAAGGGAAAAGGAGGAGGAGAAAGGGGGGATAGGGAGGGGATAGGGAGGGGATAGAAGGAAAGGGTTCAGGGAAGAGGGAAAGGAGAAAGGGAAGGGGAAGAGAGAGAGGGGTAAGCAGGGAATATCGCATTACAATTTGCCATGCATAAACTATCCACAAATATGAACTATACACAAACTATCTTTCATGTACACTTCGTAGCACTTCTCTTCCATAGAAGTGTACAGGATACCAACTGAAATATTGTTCATTCAGCTGAAATTGCTAATCAAATTTGAGTTGGAAAATTATTCCCTGCAAAGGGGAAAAGAGGAAAAAAGGAGGATGAAAAGAGGAGAGGAAAGATAGAAGGGGAAGGGGAAGGGGAAGGGAGGAGGTAAACTGGGGAAGGGGGAGAAAAGGGGGGATGGGGATGGGGATGGGGATGGGGGGAATCTCCAGCAATATGAAATAGATCCAAAGCTGTGCCAAACTGGCCAAAGCTAGGAGCAGTCCTCACCAAATGTGGTGTTGGCTGTGGTGATTGAGGTGTTGGGGAGGGCGTGGCAGTACTTGGAGGCCAGCTGTCGTCTCAAGATGGATGCTAGATCCTCATTCTCCTGTGTCAAAGGTCAGTGACAACATGGGTCATCCCTCATCAATGAGGATGCATGGTTAAGACAATCCCCTTGACACGTTACATTTAAACTTCATGTAACAAGTGATATCAAATTGGTACACGTTGCCCTGCATTAGTGCTTCAAGGAAGCTGACATAGATCTGAACTTTGAGAAACTGAGAAGATCATTATATGTCAGTGTTCTACACAAGATGGCTCACTAAAATCTAACAAATCTTTTTTAATGTGGTCAAGTGTTGAAAAAGAAAATAAATGAATGTCATGTAATATCAATACCAGCTTTACAATCTTATTTCTCTATCAATGCATACATATTATGATTATCAATGTAATTGAAGGTTTAGGAAAAATGTTGTTTTCTGAGTCTAGCTTGATAGGGAACTTGGGAAACTCTACAGAAGCAGTGCTAAAATGAACTTCTGAAAACCTCTTGTAGGCAAACATGTGCAAGAACAGATTGGTACTTCATCTTTGATAAAAATATTTCAGCAACATTTTAATTCTACTTGTGAACACGATCAGTGACAAATGAAATGATGATTTGAACTATTGAAATTAAAATGTCGCACATTTCCATCAAAGCATAAAATGTTTGATACCCACAAAATTGTTGGGGCTTCAGTCCATACATATGACAAGATGAGATTTAATTTCTGGCATGGCAATTATCGACATCTAATCACAGTCAGTGAAATATTTTATATTAAACAAGCAAAACTGAATAACTTTTGTTCTACAAGCTATGTTTTCTTTTTCAATCATTACTTTATTTAGGAGAGAGAGGGGGAGACAGAGAGAGAAAAGGTTTGATAAGAATATTGATGATTACAAAAAGATTAGCCATGAAAAATGATTGCCCCCCCCCCTCCAAAAAAAAAATCATTTAGCAATTGACACTTGAGTAAAAACCTACAAAAGTAAGTGGGATAGCACATACAAGGGGAGAGTCTACAGCACCAAACATATCATTTTCGAAAGGAGAGATTGCAATGAAGACAAAGTAAAAATGTGCACAGGCAAAGCAGGAAAGCATGATATTTCACAGCAACGAAGAAAACCTCAGAGAATCCAAGGCAACTAGTGGGCTGACCATTGCATATGGTGTATTACCCATGCAGAAGAGTATAAACAGCAAAAAGTGAAACCAAACCAGGATTACTGTACACAGAGGGACAAACCACAAAGGGAGTAACAGAGAAGCTTGCAACAACACTAGTTGTGATATGTCCAGGAGAAACTGACACAGCCGAAGAGTCAGTGAAGTACAACAAAGTTCTAGAAACAAGATTACAACATGGCTGCCAGAATGCAGACACTGACAGGGCAGAGCACTCACAAAGGATGTCTGAAGGATGGTAGTTATGGTCGGGCAGGATAAGAGGTCAAAAACACAAATCAAGCCGGAGAGGGCTTGAACATGATGCAGCCCTTTAGATTAGAAACATAAGAAACATAAGCCCCCAAAGCATGGTGGGAAGGAGAAAGTAAGGCTATGTTGAAAGAGCACACACTAATCACAACAATACTCTTTAGTGGTTACTGGAAGATGTAGAAGAAGCAGTATGACTCCAAGAAGTTAGATATATGTCAAAAGTTTAAAATGTATAATATCCACAGAAGTAAATGTAGGATAGCTAGACAGATGTATGTATGGCAATAAGACATAGATGAACATGTGTTCTTGGATACACACCTAAAATTAAATATGCAATGACTCTTCCTTTTCATATACATTTGGTTTAGCTATTTACCCCTCTCTTTTTTTTTTAACTGCAATAAAAATAGAATTTCAATACCCATAGTCAAATGAGCACTAGCAGCAGTGAATAGAAGAGATGAATAAAACAACACATGGCTGGCACAATGCCCCTTTGACCAAAGCAAAATGCATGCTGTGTACATGTACGGAGTAACTGTCTTTATTGAGGCAAACTGAGACACATTCATCCCTTACAGAAATGGCTCAACACACCTTTTCCTGACTCTGGCTCGGAGCTGTCATGTACTTTGCACTGCTGGACTGTGAGAGAGGTTTTAGTAGTGCCTGGGCCCCCTGGATGTCCGCCGAGTTGATGACGCGGAGTGGCGCCCGCTGTTGCTGCCTGGCTGCTGCCACTGGCTGGCTGGGATGTTGGTAGTGTGGCGGTTGGTGCCCCATGTGAGGTTGTGGGTGTGGCTGATGATTGAGCCGCTGTTGTTGGTTTTGGTGATGCTGCTGCTGGTAGTGTGATTGGCTGGCAATAGGTGGTGGCATGGGAGGGGCCATGGGAGGGGCCATGGGAGGAGCCATAGGAGGGGGTGGAGCCATAGGAAGGGGAGGAGTCATCTGTTGATTAACAGCCTACAAGGAGAGATGGGGGTGGGAAACAACAAAGGCATTATGTAAATTTGAACGATTAAAAAAAATGATGAAGAATGCAAAAAAATCAACAAAAACTATACTTGAAAAGCATGAGATAAACACCACTAAATTACTGTGAATTCTGTATAGAAATGGTGGCTCATATGAAAGAAATAGTCATCCTGGGAACAGAGTTTTCAGACACTGAAAGGGTTTATTCATGACAGCAAACATGCTAAAACAAACACAGAACCAAAATTAACAAGAGTCTCACACTGTTTACCAGTAACTTTTGTACCAATAATGGAAACACAAGTGTCTTCATTCTTCACCTCTTGCTGAATTCACTACATAAGTATACAGATCACTGCACTATCTTTAAAATCCGTATGGCTGCTACTGGTCTGCTGGCTCTTACCTGTGCCTGCATCCCAACCATGGGTGGCAGATCTCCCCCATCTGCTTTGGGCCCATGCTTGATTTGGTCCACTACACCTTGAAGGAGCTGAAGAAAGAGAGCAAGGGAATTAAAACTTATTTGTCTCTTGCTCATCTACTACTCAAAATAACCACTGCATCAAGTACAAGATGATGGATAAAGAGATGAGTTAGATTGACTGCTCTGAAAAAGGAAAAAAAAATGTGGCAAATTCCACCAGTCACTCTGCTACTCGTAGGCACACTGGAACATCAGACATTGAAATACACAATTATCATTTACACCTTGCTGAAAGGCACTCAATTTTCTTTTATGAATAGGAAGGAAAGAATATCTTTTTAACATCTACACTTTTCCGGCTTGATATCAATCATTGTGGACTCAACGAAAAGGGCAAGTGGAAAGTAAGCAAACTGGCTTCTTCAAGTTTTAATTTCTTCACAACCAGTTCACCTTCGCTTTCCACACGTTGCCAAACATTCGAAAGAAATATCTACAGCATCAAAGAATCCCGGAGGCAGAATGGATGGGAAATGAAGTGACAGGTTTACCTTCTCCAGCCTGCCCATGCTCCTTGGTGAGTTGATCTGACTCTGCCCAAGCTGAGAGATGAGGGCACTGATGCGATCATTGCTTCCTTGGGGTCCCACGTCAGCGGAGGCTTGGCCTAGTGATGGAGGTGGGAGAAGAAAATGAAAAGTATGATTCCCTGAACAATGTAGACTGGGAAGACGTTTTACCTGTAGTGTTGTTAAAGCGCCAGCTATGTCAAGACCGGGTCATGCAGAAAAGGATAACATGGCCGGAATAAAGTGACAGGCCGATGTGGATGTTATTCCCCAAAAGATGTGTATCGTGTTCTCCTGTGACTGTGTCGCGTGAATGAGAGTGATTGCTACATTAGCAATCATAAAGCACAATTAGTTTGTGAATGTGCGTGTGTGTGTGTGTGTGTGTGTGTTGTATATGTAGAGCCTAGTCCCACCCATAGAACAAGTTATTCACCCTTTTTTCCGTTAACATAATCATTCTCTTTCAGCTTAATTTACTGTAAAACACAATATTTTCGCGGCATGAAATTTTCGCGAATGGGAGCCTAACAGCCTTATTTGCTTTATGACATTTTCATGAGTTGCCTCTAAAATTCAATGCATATAGCATAGACAAGATTTTAGCGTGCATTTTGATTTTGCAAAAGTCGGCCCTCGCGAAATTCGCGAAATTACAATGCACATGAACATTCCTGGTTTTACAGTAATCAATCTGCACTTTTGTATCCTGTGTCTGTGTAAACTGTAATGGCAAGTAAGTGCAACATTCTGGTTTAAACAGTCAACAGAATGAAACAACTGGTGAACCAACGTTTAACCCTATTCTAACTGGGGGGGGGGGGGGGGGGGGGGGGGGGGCAAATTGACCCCCCCTCGACATTTCGCGCCACGATTCCGCAACGCGCAAAGATTTTGCCGCGTCGTTTCATGACTTTTTTCATTGAAGTCTCCCGCATATTTTGAGACCAAATTTGCGACGTCCGGGTACTTCGTTCTGATGTTACGTAACGTTTTGCATATGCGTGTCAACCTGAAAACGGCTCTAATTCATGATATCGTGTGCAAATCCAATGCACATTGTTTTTTTGTTAAATTGAAATAAATTAGATTATTTCAACTTTAAATCATTTAAATTGATAAATTCTAATGTAGATAAACTTGAAAGAGTGCCTGCAATAAATTTTGGGAAAAAACAATAGAAAACAAAAGGTTGAAAAAACAATGACATACATAAGAAATTAACAAAACAATAAAAAACAAAAGAAATTGATTTTGATTGTGCTATCTTTTTACAAGATAATTGTTTAATGTGCCTTGAGGAATTCTGACACAAAAATTTAGAAATCCTTCAGTCTTTTTAATGGAGTTACAAGGGAGAATATGATTTCATGCATACATATGCATAATTAATTTACTAAAAATAGAAAATCAATATTTTTGGATTGTATGACTGCGTAATCTTGTAGTTGACATCCGGCTCTATGTTCAGGCAAAATTTTGCGGCAATCGCGCCATCAGCGGTCGAGATCTGAAGGGGGGGTCAAATTGACCCCCCCCCTCAGTAAAAACTTGGTCTCAAATAGCCCAGTTAGAATAGGGTTAACCCTAGCTACTGTCATCTGAATAGTAAGATTCATCAGGACACTTGGGATGAAGCAGTGGCAGAGAGGAGAGAAACAGGAAAGCCCACGGCTATGATCTCTCACCTGATTTGTCAGGACCCTTGATGTATGGATGATCCAACAGCTCCTGGATTGAGGGCCTCATCTTCACATCTCTCGTCAGACATTTCTAAGAGACAATCAAATGATAAGGTCTGAATTTTGATTTTGGTGTCTCTCGGATAGACAAAGCATGCAATAACGTGTGCTCCGATTATATCCAAGACAAAGAAATTTTGTTACAAGGAAGTAAAAATTCAGGTCCCAAAGTCATTACCTACATACCTTTATACACTCAGCAAAAAAAGAAAGTAAACGCTTTTTCAAGTTAGGATTTCTCATAGAACATTTGGCTGAAAGCAAACGTATTATAGACCATATTGAAGGTAATTTAATTGGCTATTAACCTGGTAGGTCAACAAAAAGGGAAACCTTACGCATAAGTGCACACCATTGTTTTTCTCTTCCAGGGCACAAAAGTAAAGCAAAACCGAACAAGTTGTCATTCATGCGTATGTGCTCTTCCACAGAACAATAAGAACAAACAACAAATTTCACACAGAAAGAAACATGAATTAAGTTGCAAAAATAAACCTTTGATCTCTATGATATCTTTAAAGCCCAAAAGATTAATGAAGGCTAAAAATAATGGAGGAAAATGAAGCATTTTATGTCAAATCTAAATTCAAATGAAATAAGAGAAGGAGTAATAATTAACATAAATGGTAGAAATTTGAGCTTTTTTTTCAAATTAGGAAATTGTAAATAATGTTTGGTTCTTAAAACTGTCACATGGATTTTAAATCACTAGATTAAAAGAAATAAATAAAGAAATTCTGCTTATTTAATCATCTTTATGCTTATTATTCCCTATGTCATTTGAAGTTCGACTTGACAGAAAATTCTTATTTTTCCCCTTTAGTTTCCCACTTTGTTTTTCTTAGAGGTTATAAAGAGATAAAGAGAACAAAAACTTATTTTTCCTATTTCATTCATGTCTCTCATTGTGTTAAACAGGTCTTTTGTTGTCAATGTTATTGTGAAGGGCATTTGCAAATGAAAAGAGAACTATCAATTTTTGCAATTTTTAATTTTGTGCCTTTGAGGACAAAAACTAATGTGCTCACTCATGCGTACATTTTTCTTTTTAATCAACCTATTAGCTTAATAGTCAATTAAATTACCTTTAATATGGTATCTAATACATTGATTTTCAGAAAAATCTTAGCTATGAAAAATATGACATGGAAAAAGTGTTTACTTTCTATTTTTGCTGAGTGTATATACAATACTTCATTAGTTCACATAAAGTGAAATTTTGATTAAACGGAAGAAAACTGCCAGCCCTAAGGACTTAGTTATATCAGCAGTCACCTAGCTGTATAATATCACACCCTTTTTTTACAGCTTTGTAATTGCCATGTCAAGTTTTCCTTGAGCAGTCATTTTTAGTTCCAATGTCACTTCCATACTGTCTTGATACAAATTCAACCTGGAGAAACAAAACTGAAATGCAGTATAGAATGTTACAGTTTGAACAATCAACATGTCTAAAATTTTTCCGCCTTTGCATAGAACCAGCATGCTATGGGAAACACACAATGTACTGGGTAACTACAGTTAAACTCGCCTAAGTCGACGTCGCATATGTCGAATAATCACGCAAGTCGATGATTTTAAAAAGTCCTGATTTTTCCCCATTGACTTACGTGTATAAATTCACTCACAAGTCGAATTTTGTAAGTCGAATACTCGCCTAAGTCAATGAAATTCCAAGAACACTTTCACGGAAAAACCATTGAATTCACTGTGCCTAAGTCAAATAAAATTTTATTGTGTAATAAATCACTGTCAAAATCACGAGACGCCATTTTTTGTTTACATAAGACCTAGCCCGACCAGACATGTGACAAAAAATGATCTGAAGTATCAAAATTCAAAGCGATCGCATGCTATCGTTGAACTCTCTTCGTGTTTGGAGGTCCGCTGGTACAGCCCTGTCGCGCTACGTACGTACAGCGACTGGGCTGTGTATAGTCTGTGTATGTTTGCAGTCTGCGCTGTGCAGTGGAGTGGTATGGATGAAGCTGCTGAGTTATCAAAGCGGAAAGTAGGGGGAAAGTTTACGGGCACGGGTAAATCAGAATTACACTTCTACACACATTTCAAGCCACGGTATGGTAAACTGGAATCAAACAGTGCTCAAATATCGTTCATCTTCACTTCCCCAAGGTTTAACAAGGGTGTATCGGACCTGTGCCAATACTAATGCACTGTCCATGCAAAGTTAGCCGCGGCCCTGCCGGGCGACCCGTGCTGCGGCACACCTCTCCAGCTTTCGGCTCCAGAGTAGACAACATACATATACATTATACATATGTACGTGTGGTGTAACTGTAAGTCAATTTTTTTTCGACTTACACACAAGTCGAAAATCGCCTATAAAGTCGATATGTTTTGCTCAGTCCCGAGAAGATCGACTTTAATGCGAGTTTAACTGTATATGCAATGCTGCTTCAGATCCAATTCAATATTAATTCTCAGATTGGTGTTTTCTTGTTTCTCCGGTTTTCACATTGAAATGGACACATGTTGCTTCAACACACCACAGTAACCAACACGTTAGAAAGTGATGTCCTATGCAGCAAAGTTGATCATTAAATTTCTGGCGGCCCTGTAGCACTGCATGTTGCATGATATGTGTATTTCCAAACACTTTTGCTATGTAGAAACTCTCCTAGTCTGCCACAGATACAATCAAAATCACTTCAGAAGTCTCAGTACAGGTTATAAAAGTATGGAAATCATACCTTCATCACATCAACCACCAGCGGGTTCTCTACTGGTGGGAAGTCGATGACGTGGTCTGGGTTGCAGATGGCTTGCATCTTGAGCAGTCGGTGTGTGATGTGCTGGAACGGGGTGCGGCCATAGACCAGGGAGTACAGGATGCACCCTAGGGACCACACATCGCTCTTACAGTTGATCTGCAAAATCGGATACAGGTTGTACTCAATATTAGTGATACTCCTGCACACATCAACTCATATAATAGCAATGCCACATCTTCTTTGACAACAGCATTGTTGCTTTGCTTTACGGTGAAGAATGAAGCAATATACTTTATACATGTAGATTCTTGTCAAATCGTACAGGAAAAATTATCATAATTCTGAAATAAAATTCTAATTCTAGTACAGATGCAAAAAGGGGAATATTTTACCAGGAGGTAACATAGACAGAGTGTCATACAAACTGATGGCACTGAAATAAAGCAAAAAGAAATGCAACAAAAACAAATCAAACGAAAAACAGTGAGACTCTGTGAAACCAACACAGGATTTCATAGGAAAGATGAAGTATTTTAGTGTCACTAAAAAACTTAATGTTGTCATTGAAAAGTTTTTGAAATTGATATCAGTTGTGTTCTTGTGAGGTCATATTTCCACATCATAATTTGCATAGTGATCTACGGTAATTGCCTATAGCATGTTGATGTGACTTAATTTTCTCATTACGACTCCAAACTGATCTGCATGTCAGCGAGTCAATACAAAGGAATGTGACATGACTCATACTTTAATACGAACTTGTTGTGAGTGCATTTGCACTACTGCAAGTGCCACACCTCCACTGGATGCATTGGTGGCAACTGCAGGGGTCGCACTTCACTTTTTTTTTAACTAGCCAGGCGGACTACTTAGAATCAATTTTGACACTGAAGCAATATTTTGGCTAGCCAGACGGACTAGTAACTTCAGAATTTTACGATTTTTAGCTAGTCCGACGTGATTTTGGGTGGCCAATGGCTAGCGGACCATCGCCAATTTCGAACCCTGAACTGAGAATGCTCTTGACTGAGCCGTTATACATGTATGCTCTGTGCAAAAACTCCCCTCTACACTGAACGTATCATACAACTGAACACTACATGAAGGAAATAGTCCATGTCCACCACTCCTTCAGCATTGAAAACATCTTCCCTTGTCAGAAAAAAAACAGCTCTTCCTGTCCATTAACAATTTAGTTTCTTTGGTACTTTTAAGATGTTGTTCAAGTCAGTTTTTTTTTTTTTGTTCAAACATTTCTTTATGACTCCTATCAAGAACATACAAGAGACAAAAAGACCAGCACATCATGTCACCACTGATATCTTCCACTCAAAATATCAATTATGCCATAAAATGCTTGTTGGAAGGTATATGAAGTGCTGATCAACAAATCAACAGAAAAATGTCAAATTCACCACATCGACATATGAACACAAAAACATGTTGCAAGTTGTTATTTTTTAATATTATATCATAGCTAGAAGCTTCAGCCAACCTTGAGTCGGGGCCTCCTGTGGCCGTATTCGTCGATCTCCGTTGTTGGGGAGGTGTCCTGGATGGCCTCGGGCGACATGTAGTTGAGGGTGCCGACCTGGGTTTCCTTCACAAAGCTCGTCTGGTCGCTCTGGATGGCGTTGGCAATGCCGAAGTCGATCAGTTTGAGACTCGCCTCCACAAAGATGAAGTTGGCAGGCTTGAGGTCACTGTGAATAATGCCTATGTTGGACATAGAGTACAAGATATTTTGAGAATAAGGTGGTCCTAATGATGATATCTTTATGGAACAGTCAATCTATTTTTCATAAACATATTCATTTTTTTTTGAGAGGGGAGGAGAAGGAAAGGAGGGTTGGAGCATCTACAATAATGCAAATATTCTTCCATGTTTTCTTTTTATAAAATCACTATTAATGCTTTTATTTTGGCTTTTCATGAAATGGAATGGAGAGACTAAAAACAATATCACATACAAAAAACAAAAAAGTCTGTTTTAAATTTGGGCCCCAACT
Organism: Diadema antillarum; assembly: GCF_040938485.1. NCBI lineage: Eukaryota > Metazoa > Echinodermata > Echinoidea > Diadematoida > Diadematidae > Diadema > Diadema antillarum. The sequence continues at coordinate 116,318 of NW_027272555.1, read as the reverse complement.
TGAGTATTTACCCTTACAAGGTTACTTACTGTAAACTGTAAATCAAATTCATGTATATGCATTATCAAAGAAGGAAAAAAGGATATTGATGAAAGTTCAAATACTGACACAAAATATACCTTGAAACTACACGTACATGGAGCCCTGATGATTCTTTGAATCTGCTGTTTTTAAGCACCAACTGAAAAGTAGATGAGATGGTGCATACAATATTTTCACGGCATGAAATTTTCGTGAATTAAGGGCCTTTGCGGCATGAAATTTTCACAAGTTGCCTCTAACATTCAATGCATATAGTGCAGACAAGAACTTTCGTGTGCATTTTAATTTTGTGCATCTTGGCTCTCGCGAAATTCCCGAAATCAAAATGCATGCGAACAGTCCTCGTTTTACAGTAATGAAAAGCAGAGTATCACCTTGTTTGTGGATGACATCAACTGCCTCAAGCATCTCCTGCCAGTAGTAGGCAATGTCCTTGTGGGATATCTTGTTCCTGCGCTTCTTGAGGAATCCAGCAAGGTCTATGGAGCCCCACTCCATCACAAGGTAGATGTGCTCATCAGTGATCTCACTAAATCCAGGAAATAAGTTTGAGAGCCAGTGAATGGGTGTAATTCAGTCTGACGTAAAAGACCGAAAATTGATTGCTTTGAAACATTGTTTCTTGCAATACCCATGCATTTTACACATAAATCCTTACAATTCCCATACATTGCATTTTACATACAAATCAATGAAAATGGCCATTTTCTGTATACACTCATCATGAAAATAGGGCCTATGCTCTAACTCTGCGACCCTACTCCCGATCATCACAAATAGGGTCTCAAATTATGTGGGAGATTTTAAAGAAAAATGCATGGATTGTGTACAAAATGATATCCAGTAATGTATTTTTTTTTTTTGTTCAGAATAATGTGTATGAAATGATTTTTTTTTTTCATTTGTTTGACAGCGTTTCAATATACTTTTTTATTTCCTCAAACAATGTTACATATGGTTGGATATTACGAATTCTACACCATCAGATATGATACTGATTGAAACAGGATTTTTTTTTTTTCTCTCTCTCTCTCATATGCTATAGTATTTCAGTAATTACATATAATGAATGAAAGAAAGGTTCTGTGAGCAGGAAATTTGTGTTTATTTAGCTAGCCTGTTTTTAAAGGCCCTGTTATCATATAATAATAAAAATGAATGAATTTGTGTGTTGATTGTTTCTGAAAAAGATTACAATTAGGCCTATGTAATCTGAAGTGATATGAAGAATTATGGATTATGCAATATATACATGTGCTGTAACCTAGACATTTTGATTTTTCTTAGATATGTCTTGGCATATCACTTTCCAGTGAACTGTAATGATAAAAATGATGTTATTTATTTTTTTTCTACCATCCTCCGCAATGCTCAATTATTTGGCCATGTTGTAAGTGTACCGTAATTGTACATTATGTTATTTTTCTTGGTAAATGTGTCTACAATGTATTTCGTGATGTACGTTATTATATGTGTAGGGCCTCTGAGAATAACAGTGTTTAGCCACTGACAGAGCTACCCTACTGAAACAAACAAATAAATAAAGAAAAAAAGTCATAAAATTTCAAGGCGAGATCTTTTAGCATTGCAAAGTTATCACCAAAAAAAAAAATGTCGAGGGGGCTAGATAGGGTTAACCCTGAAAAGACTGGGGGGGGGGGGGGGGCCTAAAAGGCCCCCCCCCCCTCGACATTTCGCGCGATTACTCTGCAACATGCAATGCTCTCGCTGTGATGCTCTATGACTTTTTTCTTTCGAGTTTCCCGCACATTTTGACACCAAATTTGTGACACCTGGGGGTACGGTTCTGAAGTTACATAACTTTTTGTACATGCACGTGAGACCGAAAATGGCTCAAAAATGTGATTTTGTGTACAAAGTCACTGCAAATTGAGTTTTTTCACATGGTTCATATAAATATGCTTATTTTTACTCTCAATGGCTAAAATTAATTTGTTTTAGGAGTATTATACTTCAAAAAGTGTCTGCCACAAATTTTGTTAAAAAAACAACAAAAAAGGTCGGAAAAACAAAGAAATACATAAGAAATTCCTAAAACAATAAAATAAATAAGAAATAAATACCGAATTTTTTTCAAGTACATTCGCTAAGATTGCCACAAAGAATAATAAGACCAAAAATGAGCACTTTTGGAGCTTTATTTACTGATTTAGATTTAAGAGTCTGATTTCTCGCATAAATTAGCATAATTAATAAAAATAAAATAAAGAAACACTATTTTGGAAAATTTAAATATACGATCTTGTAGATTACATCGCACACTACCATTGTGCAAATTTCCGTGGCGATCGTGCGATCCACGACCGAGATCTTAAGGGGGCCCCTTTAGGTCCCCCCCCCCCCCCCCCCCCCCGTTTTTCGAGCTACCAAAATAGTTTAGTCTTTTTAGGGTTAAGACAGGTGGTCACTATAGATATATTGGCATCTAATTCGATTTTTATCACACTACATATGCTATGAACCTCACATGCGTATATACCCCAAACATGCATGAATGTGAAGAGCTTTACGGATAGGACCAACTGTCATAATTCAGAAACAAGTGAGTGCCATGAAACAGAGTTTGATTTCAGGTGTTTTCTTTTAAAATCTAGGTTAACAATATTATTTGGTTTGACCTGCGAAAGTCATTACATGAGACGTACATTGTAGACACTTCAGCAGAAAAAGACTGGCAACTCATTAGTAGATCAATGGACAGGAATGAGCATGGTCAACTATTACCCACAAATTTGGTGGCTGCTATGGGAGTTTGCTGTGGCCACATACAACAGATAGCCCTTACGACAGGTTTGGAAAATGTTTGCCATGTTGGTTGGCCTTATCAGAGGTCAAATGAAAGAAGCAAACGTACTAGTCAAAGAGATGAATGATCCGTTCCTGGTTCTTCAGACTCTCCAAGAGCGTGATCTCATTCTGGTAACTCTCCACGGCCAGCTCATCAGCAAAGTCCAGCTTGATGTACTTGAGGGCAAAGATCTTCCTCGTGTCCTCGCTGATGACTTGGAACACCTGGCAACAGAAAGCAGTGTGCACAGCTGTCAATCTTGCAATAAAAAATTCAAGAGTCAAATTTTGTCTTTTCTTATATCAGTCATCATTAGCAGGTTATGCATAACTGCTTGCATTACGCTTGCATCAGAAGGGTATCAAATTAAATATATGCCACATGATCAAATAACTCTTAACACAAGACTGACATTATATACTGCAAAACATGATATATTCGCGGCATGAAAATTTCGCAAATTGGAGCCAACGACCTTTCTCGTGTTACAAAATTTTTGCGAATTGCCACTGGTGTCCTATGCATATTGTGCAGGCAAGAACTTTGCATGCATTTTAATTTCGTAAATGTTGGCGCTCACGAAATTAAAATGCATGCGAACATTCCTTGTTTTACAGTATACTACATCTGTGTCTCTTTTGGGGGGCATGTTTTTTTTAAAAATCACAAATCCACTCTTGATACACTCACTTCTTGTGACAAATGTAGTGTCGAGAAGCATCACAAAGCTCTATCAGATAAGAATATAGTTATGTTGAATCAAATCCAAAATGACTGCGCTTACTAATTTCTGATTCTTTGTGTGTGTGTGAGTGTGTGTCAGTGAGAGAAATCATTACGTCGTAAACTCTGGTCTACAAAGCAAATAACACAGTTCCAAGATTAAGATGTTGAAGAGATAAAGCAGAACATAATGGCATTTACATTGAGCCAAAACATACTAGGTACATTATATAAATCTATCACAACCTTTTTAAATTATTGTGGATGCAGTGATTTTATGAAGAGGTAATTAAATGCAGTCTCCTGCTGCCTACAGCATATCACTGATATACCTTTGAAGAGCCTCCTTTCCCGATGAAGTTGATGATCGTATAGCTCTTGCCCTTCACCTGGATTGTGTCTTTGCCTTTGCTGCGTGGAGCAGGAACCGTCTGAAAATATGCAACAGCAGAATGGCAACTGACTTTACAGTTGAGATTAGGAGTACCAGCAAGTAAGAACAAAGAGTTCAGGATAATAATGTTAAAGGGGAATGAAACCCAAATATACATTACAAAAATTAGACTCGATAAATATATGACATATACAGTTACTGTATACCACAGTCCTCCATGAAATTATGAGTGATATTGTAAATGTCAGTATTTTCGAACAATTATTTTTTTTCACACGTAGCAGCTCAAAAGCATATTCGTGGGCTCTTGAATTCCTGCTGCACATTTGTCAACTCATTTAAAATGTGCAGAGAAAATTGTGAAGATATTTTCACAGATTTTGGAATATGAGCCAGCCAAAAGTGGGGTGAAACATGCAAAAATCACTACAGTACACAGTACAACCAAAGTAAAACCGTCACAATTACTTGAACCACAGGTTGCACACATTGCTGCTGCATCTGCGGCATTCCAGGGTACTGTTGTAGCTGCACTTGCTGTTGCTGGGGTGGTGGTGGCTGCTGCTGTAATGGTTGTGGCGGATACTGTGGATGGGGTACTACGGGTGGGTTACAGAATGCCTGCTGCCTGTTCATTTGGGAGGGACATCCCCTGAAAAACAGACAAGTGAATTAGAAGGCAAAAGAGGATTAATAACAACATCCATACTAAATGGCATTTGAATAGCAAAGTAAGACAAAGACTTTATTCATAATTTCATCTCTCCATGTTATTCATACATGATTGAAATCAATGGCACAAATAACTTTGCTGACAAATCACCAGAAAAGACAATGTAAGAAGCTCTCTGGATTCCTGTTACTTATGTCTGTTGTTTTAAAGATAAAACAAAACTTATTACCCCTTTTAAGAGCTTAAAACAATTGTAGTTTTGCAAATTTGATTGAATGTGTTCTGACTGTTCTGCTACAAGTGTTAGGGTCTTATGGTGAAATTCAGATAGGCTTTGTAATGAGAGATATCATATCAAAACATTAAAAAATGCAGTATTAAGAGTAGACAGCCAACTTTTGTGCAACTTTTTATGTGACTGCTAGTGTAGGATTAGCATTTGTTGACACAGAAAATATGACCTCTAAATTAGTTGATGGAAGGTGAGAAGAGTTAGTTTGAACAAGGGAGGGACACCCCTCCCCCCCCCCCCCACATCCTTTGCACTTACATCCCACTGGGAGCTGGCAGCACACCTGGCTGGGAGAGATGTTTGATGGTTTGGGTGGATGGGGGCATGGCAAAGGGGTGTCCACCACGCCCAGTATCGGGCGTGGTCTGGATACCGGAGTCACTCTCATTGGTCTTCTCCGTGATGGACGCCAGAGTCGGAAGACCGCCTGGACCGTCCTTCCCAGTGATGTCTGGAGGACTACTCTGCAGAGGCTGAATGTCCTCGTCGTCGTCATCATCGTCATCGTCATCATCATCATCATTGTCCCCACTGGAGTGGGGTGTTCTGGCTTTTCGCCTCTGGGGTTGATTGGATATCCTGATGCGGACTGGTGGTGCAGTGCTTGTCCTGGGTCAAGAGATAAGACGGACAAGAGTCATCAGATGAATATTCAAAGAAGAGTCTTAGGTGGATAAATTTTGTGATATGAAATAATCAGAACAGTTACAAAGTTTGAAAATAATCATGTCACCTGACACTTTGCACTGAAGGCGGAAATTGGCTATCACGGTTCTGTGAACTCTCTGTGCATGGGCAGAAAGAGAAGTCCTTATTTTGGTTTTCACAAATACACCAAAATATATTTTTGATGATATCAAGAAACATTACAATTAGCATAATGCAAACTTTGGAATGGAACTCTCATTAATTGCCTACTCAGATAACATAATTATAACATAATAAAAGTACTTTGCTTCCAAAGGTAATTTCTAAAGTAATCTGAGCCATGAAAGTATGAGAAGTTCACGGACTGACCACTTCTTACGCTGGCTGGACTTTCTGGAGCTGGCGAAGAGGCCAAACTTGGCCGAACACTCGGGCGTGCTGGCGGTCATGCCATGTGCCCTGGCAGACTGACCGATGGGTACTGTGTCGCCGTCGTCAGATGCACTGCTACCAGTACTGGTGGTTTTCCTGTCAAGGGTTGAAGCGAGGAAGACAAATCGAAGCCATAAGTAGAAATGATACCATTCTTGTGTACCCCCTGGCGATGACTACACCTATCAACCTTTTCCCACTTTATCCTGTATCATAGTCTCACACTACTAGTATGTGACTAGACACCAATGTGGAGGAGATGCATATTTTGCGACATCACAACCAGTCCCAGAACTCTGACACTGTTTTTATTTTATCATTATTAATTACACTGGTGGTTTAGGGTCTCCAATGTATTTATAAGACTTCCTTTAGACGACAAACACACACAAACATACACACACCAGAATAAAGAACACCACAACCCAAAGATCTGAAATTGGTAACCATAGACTATAGTCATTTAACTCAACATACTATCATCAGAATAACCTTTTAAAGAGTACATAGTGTGACCTACCTTACACCAACTTCAGGTCTCCTGAAACTGACTGTTGTATCCACAGACTCCATGGTGCTAGGTATATGGTTTGCCTTGGCCGATGAAAGTGAGGAACTGTAGCAGTGCACAAGTAGTGGAAACAAAGAGTAACATTGCTAACTAGTAGTAGTACAGGTGACTCCCGGAATAACACAGTCCTTGGGACTGGCAGTTTTCTTTTGGTATATCAAAATTTTGTTATAGCTGAACAGTTAAATATATCAAGATATCGTCGGCTGAAAATGATAAGGGCGTTACGTTGCCACTAAAGCCACAGTGTTCGAGGCACCTTAAAGGGATTGTACAGTATTGGTTGAGGTGGGGATTCATGTTTTGAACATTCCTAAGTGACATGAGAAACCTCTTATGAAATATGAAAGAGCATGTAATTTTAAGAAATATTCAACGTTTATTTGATGAAAATTGGTTTTCAAATGGCTGAGATATCAAACAAAGTGATAATAATAAAAGGCGACAGGCCACGCCTTTTATTAGGATCTCTTTGTTTCACCTTGTTTTTGGATATCTCAGCCATTTCAAAACCGATTTTCATCTAATAAACTTTTGATACCCCTGAGAATTGCATGCTCTTTGACATCTCAGGGAGTGGTTTCTGAATATCTCGCAAAACGTTAAAAGCTAAATCCTCACCTCAACCAGAACTGTACACACCCTTTAATGCCCTTCTCACTCTCAGCTAACTATATAGAGATGATAATTTTGGGACCTGAATTCTTAATTCGCCGTAATGAGAATTTCGCTATAGCCCTGCTCGTCACGAGAGTGCACTATAATAGATTATGGCAAAAAATGTATACATAATAGTGAATGACATTGTCATTGTTGTACTCTTAAGATCAGACTAACTTCTATCTAAAATGGAATTCTTCTTTAAGAGTCTATCATGTGAGTAGATTAAAGGGGTTGATGTCAGATTGCAATAGCTAAAACTACCCATTGAACAATCTGAGCTACTATGCATGTGATATGCATGTGATGCAATGTGAAACCATCGCACCCAGTTGAAGGAGAGAGCGTAATACATGCTTTATTGCATGGGCCTACTTACACACTGACTCCATCTGTTGATGTAGTTTCCATGGCAACTGGATGGGAGGAGTGATGGATGCCTGCTGCACAAGCACACAAGGAAACAACAACAACAACAAAAAGAGACAAACTCAATAGTAGATTATTGAAGGAAATGTTTACAGGGCAGCAGTCAATCAGAATTAAGGAGGGCCAATAGATATCAACTCCTGAAGGAAAATGAGAATTTCATCATGTTTGTGAAATTCTAATTGAAGAACAAAAGACTGACCATACCATAAATAATAATTTTAATGGATAGTAGTGTGCATGGAAATAATGAGTAACAAATATTCAACCCACTAAATGTTTAAAACATAGATGTTATTATTTTGATTCCTTTACCTGGCCATATTGATTGATAAAAAGAAAAGTCCATGGGAATAATTTTCCTGGTATTGCACAGCAATTTGGTAAAAGTTTGTATGTCTTTTGGAAATGACTGTTATATTGACTACAGAATGTCATTTGTTCAACAATCTTATTACAAAAAATTGTAAACTGTTTGGTTGAAAATATCTTCCATTAATTAAAATTGCTATCCAATTTCTAAATGGAAAGCATCCCTTGGTGCATCATTAGTAGTCTAGTTGCTAGTCTGGAGTAATGCATTTTCAGTTTTGTGGTGCCAATTGGAAAAATGAAGGGTCCCTGCATACCATCAACTGTGTCCATGGGCTCTTGTGGGCTGGGCTCTGTTTGGCTAGGGTCTGGGAAGGCTCCCCCTTGCTTCACCAGTCGCAGTGCCTCACCAAGCCGAGGGTCTGCCGAGAACTTCATCCCTTTCTCAAGGATGCTGACACACTTCTCTCTACAGTCTGATGGGAAGGGAATGAAATATCTGTGGGTTTGTGGACGATAAGGCCCTAATGTCTTTACGTGGCATCAATCAGCATTCTCTTTAATATAATTCAATTAACTTATTTGTGTGTACACAAATGTTGGGATCAAAACTTCAAAACTCTTACTAAGCAGTCAAATTTCTTTGACGGTACAGCATTTACTAACTGTCAAAGCATTTCATGGGCAATGCACGTTGGTGTTTCTTGTAACAACGAAATCAAAATTCAGGTCCAAACATTGTCATCTATAAATTTTCATACACTATACCGTACCTAGGCTATACTATTTTTAGTTATAACAAAACTTCTTTATAATGAAAGAAATCTGCTGGTCCTGAGGACTTTGTTATAACAAGAGTACACTGTGTAGTGCTCTGGTAAATGAATGGCTCAGTGGAAAACAAAACAAAACACCAAAACAAGTAGCACAGACATCATTCTATCTTTTAAGGCTCTACCATTTAATTCCTATTCATACAAATAGGTTGTCAATTCGCAGAAAGAATGCGATGGATATCTGGCTCAAACATTATTCTACAGTGGCAAATATCTAGGAGACAGTTTTTGCAGAAAGTGTTTGATTGCTTGAGGTCAGAAAAAAAATGCCAGAAATATGCCAATTTATTTGTTAAACAAGATTAACAACCATAACATCCATCATAAGAAAAGAAAAATATCCATATCAATATCTTAATTGAACTGTTGTATATCCAAAGTCGATGAAAGGGTACAGCAATGCTGCATACTGGTGGCACTGGTCCGACGTCCCTGACTATCAAAAATCACAGTCAGACCAGTAACTCTTTCAGGAATGAACCAGTAAAAAATGGAAAAACTGGGTACCTCCTGGTCTGACAGACAGGTTGGACCAGTAGAAATAATGGGTTAGTGTGCAGCCTTGGTTACATAGAGATCAAGGAGAGAAAAGGGGGAGTACGATATACAACCCTATCAATATTCATTCATTTAAATTTTATTTGATGATACACATACAACATTCTTGGCCTATGTGAAAGGTGGACAAGGACATGAAGGATACAGAGATGGAGAAAGCATGTGCGAAGTGTCCACTCCCAAGTAGCAAGCATCAATCCGTGTCTTACCGTGATCAAGTTCAAACTTGGCAGCTTCAAGATGAACTATGGCCTGCCTCCTTAGATTGGCACGAGCAAACTTGAACATCATCCGCGCCGAGTCAAGACTCTGAGTGCTGCAAGTCATGAAACGCCAAAAGAGAAAGTCACCTTATCACGGAGAGGATTCTCGGATTTTGCGTTAATGGCAGAAAATTATTTTTACTTTCAAGTCATATTGTGTAACCTACTGGTTAAACCCATGACTGACTATTTACATTTCATAAGAAAAAGTATAATCATACATTTCCCCTTTCATGTTAGCACAAAGCTAATGCTTGTGTTGTATTATTCCTAGAAATAATATCTGCTACGACAAGTTTAGCACAGCTGCTATTAGCAACTATCTTGTTGGAATCAACCTCAGAATTTTTAATGAAAAAATATATCATTGGTGTTGCCTACATGTACACGTATGAACCGTCATGGAATAAGTCTAGTTTCTTCAAGCTGTGCATTACAGAACAATCATTGCAAATATGTACTGTAAAAGTGGATATTTTCGCGTGACTAATTTTTCGCGGTTGGCCGGGTCAGAAGAGTTTCGCGTGTTTTTAATTCCGCGGAATCGATACATCATGCACGGGAACGTATGGCAGGCGAAAATATTCGCGTGCTTTTATTTTCGCGCTAGTTTCTGGTTGCGCGAAATGCGCGAAAATTTCAACACCGCGAAAATTTCCACTTTTACAGTATACGTAAGCTTGAGACAATGCAGTGTAGAGCTTCAGTGGTTAACAGATGTACAATGTACATGGATTCTATGGTGATTTGCATTTCAATAAGTTATCTTTTCAAACTGATTTATCTGAAAAACATACTGTAAAACATGATATATTCGCGGCATGAATTTTTCGCGAAATGGAGCCGACGGCCTTTTTTGCGGCATGAAATTTTCGCGAACTGCCACTGGCATTCAATGCATATAGTGTAGACAAGAACTTTCACGTGCATTTTAATTTCGCGAATCTTGGCGCTCGCGAAATTCGCGAAATTAAAATGCACGCGAAAATTCCTAGTTTTACAGTAATCTGTGACAACTGAACTGTACTTGAAATGTTGAACCATGTTCACAAGTCAGGTCAGCCTGAGGTTTCCACTATGCTGTGCAAATTTTATTTGGACCAGTGAGTTGACAGCACTTTGGTACTTTAAAACTCAAATTCTTGACATGTTGCACTGTTGAAGAGCAGTACATTGAATACGGAAGTCTGTTAAAGGACAAGTCCACCTTCAAATACATGTGGATAGAGTGAATCCCCCAGCAATATTAGTACAACACATTCGTGAAAGTTTGGGGAAAATCAGACAATCCAATCAAAAGTTATGAATCTTTAAAGTTCTGCACAGTCACTGCTAGATGAGAAGACTACTACAGTGTATGGTGTCACTGTCACATGCATAGAATGATATTTGTAAGGAAAATATTTAGAGAATTTCACAAAATTGTATCTTTCGAAAGAAGTGCACATTAACTCAACCTGTCACTGACTAATGTCAAGGGTAATACTGTTACCGTTGCTTTCTGAAAGGGTTTTAGACAAGTCAAGTGTTCTTTTTTTTATGCAAGAAAAGTGAAAATATGTTGAATTTTCTTTATATTTTCTTTATAATATCGTTGTACACATGTGAAATCACAACCTTTAGTCTTCTCATCCAGTACAGACTGAGCAGAAACTTTAAAAATTCATAACTTTTGAACGGAGTGTATGATTTTCTTCAAACTTCTCAGTGATGTGTTCTACTAATATTGCTGTATTCATTCAATCCACATGTCTATGAAGGTGGACTTGTCCTGATGTGTGTGCTACAGATCTGAGACCTACGCTTTGAGATGAGCGAATTTGATGATGATCTTGGCGTATGCCGGGTCGTGGGTGGACTTGTCGTCCAGGGGAATTTGCTTCGTTGCCCGGTTGTATGCCGCGTTCAGGAAGCGGTAGGACACAGTTTCGTCTGCGTTCACAGCGTGGGACTCGACCTCCATGAGGTATGAAAGCCATTCACTGGGCTTGTTACCATTCCTGGCAAGCTGTGTCATCCAGGTAGTGTGGTCTGATGTGAGCATACAATTTACATGTAGAAATGAAAGAAAGATATTATTCAGAGGGGTGAAGGAACAATGTACGTATGTAGGTTGGAAAGGATTGCTAAATTGTAAAAATTTTATGAAAGAAGGCACTGCCCTAACAAAAGTGCTTGGTATATATAAAGAGGAAACTATTTTCTTATGGTCATGTGCTTTTCATTGGAAGATGTCCTAAAAAATGCAAACATGAAGAACACCATCCTTCAATAAAGTCCCTGCTAATCATTTTTTCCCCCTTCTTGCATATTTTTTTTTTTGCACGTACATATGCATAATGCAATTGCAAATGTATGCAATGCTGAGGCACTATGAAACATATTACAGAAAACATGTCATTACCAAATGGGCCATGAACAAACAAGCAAAAACAAAACTAACGAGAAAATGATCATAAACTGGAAATTATTAATCCTGGATGATCAGTTACACCTGAATCACATTGAATTGACAAGCAAAATTATAATCATTTAAGTGATCTCTATTTAGACAAGACAAATTCATAATGGTAATAGTGATTGAATAACCACATTAATCGAACAACTTGAAGAAAAAAAAGAAAAAAAAAAGAAAAGGAGAAAAGTTTTAATTCTGCCCACCTGGCATACTGTGAAGACTGGCCATACTGGTCAGATTGTTTCGCAGGTTGCCCGTTGTGTTGTCCTTGCTGTCGCTCGTGTTCGCACAGTACTGGGCCATCTTTTCAGCACTTGTTGTTGTAGACATCGGGAATGCAGACTTCTAAAATCCTACTGCATGAGGAAAAGACCGCAGAGTGAGACAGATTTAGGCACTAATGCACCTTTGTACATGTACTCCCTTTATCTCTAAGTCTGACATCAACCACAGTATGAACACTTGTAGAGTGTACATCAATACCCGATTATCAATCTCTTCATTCTCACGACCCTACAGGGGTCGCACTTAACTTTTTTTTTAACTAGCCAGGCGGACTACTTAGAATCAATTTTGACACTGAAGCAATATTTTGGCTAGCCAGACGGACTAGTTACAATGTACTTCAGAATTTTATGATTTGTAGCTAATCCGACATGATTTTGGGTGGCCAATGGCCAGCGGACCATCGCCAATTTCGAACCCTGCCCTACATTGTAACACTTTTGGGCTCCCTGGTGACAAAAGAAAAGTATTTTGGCAGAAAAGTGGTAAGAGCTGAAGAAATTGTCTTCTGTTTTCTGCTTGCAATTGCCTGTGACTAGGCTACAAGTGTTTTGTCAAATTCCTAGGAATTCCCTCAATTTTCTAAGCCCTTGATGCTGCATCGCTACACTAACCTACCTTCTCTTTTTACGCACAGATACACATTTGGCAAGTGGTGGGGTACATTTAATGAGACTGAAAGGGGGTACATCATGGGAAAACATGGCAATGGGTTTTATAATATTTACCCTCAACACAATTCTACAAGAAGTCAATCAGACTAGATCTAGAGTAAAATACATGAACCCCGTTTGCGGCAGGTTTTGTACAGGGTGCCCATTTACAGCCGGGGCCATTTTATTCGTTGATGAAAAAGGCCTAATCAGTTGTCACTTCCCATGCTAAACAGTTTAACACTTGCGAGTAACTAGAAGTAGGGTCTACATGTACATGTACAGTACCATTGTAGATCCAACTCCTGCTTGTGTTCAAAGTGGGACTACAAAAACTGTAAGCGCAGGTATGATGTTCATGAGCTGTTTTAGTTTTTATTAATAAATAAAAGTGCCCCTGCCAGAAATAGGCACCCTGTCGCATATACATGTACATAGGGAACCTTGCTTATATGGGCAATTCCATGGGAATGTGGACATGGCACTACAATTTCAACTTTATCATATTGCAAAAGAATTACTCATTATGTATTACCCATATATTGAAGTTAAAGAAACTCAAAGAATTATATAAATCGGTCAAATATTTCCCGAGAAACAGCTACAAATGTCGAAGACAATTTTTCAGTCATCCAAATTGCTAAAACGCATGCGTAACTTGATATAATTTTTTTTAATAGAAAAATTCTGCTAGCACTTCAATTAATTTATTTTAAAGAAGCAAATTGGTTCTACTTCAGTCTCCCATGAGGAAATTTTTATGCCACCTTCAAAAAATTCTAATCACCACATGAAAGTTCAGCCCTTGAGCCATGTAACGCGAGTTACCGAAACAAGAAATATTTTTCATTCTGAAGGAAGCAGTGGAGGTAATTTGTTGGGAATCATAATTTTCTAAATTCATCACACCCTGATACTGTACACAGGATGTTGACTTGAATAAACACTGTTATCACATTAAAAAATGTCAATGAAAAGTGTAACGCGAGTTACCATGTAACGCGAGTTACCGGCATGTAACGCGAGTTACCAACTATAAACACAAGTTTCCCCCAACATAAGCAAATTTTAGCACTTAATTGAGCTAGACTGTGGTGTAAACAATCAAATGCAGTGCTATACACACTATGCTGGACTGAAACAAAGGAGGGCAGCCTAATAAACTGTGATTAGCATCAAGGCCACTGATCACATGCCACATTGAAGAGTCTAGCCTGGCTTTCACTGCATACTGTACATGTATCCAGCAGTGAATGAGACCATTAGATTTATCTTTTGAATTTCCTGCATCAGTATTACAGAATTTTTATTACAGAATGCTATAAAGCACAGCAAGTGTTAGTTCTAATCCTTGTTCGGTGGTCTACTGAAGATGACACCTGTCCGGAGATCAGGAGGTTGTGGGTTCGAATCCTGCTCAAGTAGGGTGTATGCCCATGATTTTTTATCATGGCTACTAATAAAACACTGATCAATTCAGTGAGCTTATTAACGTTGATGTAGGGCAATTTGTCAATCAGTTGCAATGAAAACATCTCAACGGAAGAATTTCATGAATTTGAATAATTACGCAGTACCCACTGCATGTTATAAGGATTAGAACCAGCACTTGCTGTCGGGCGAAAGCACGGTGGTCTAGTGGAGATGACACCTGTCCGGTGATCAGGAGGTCGTAAGTTTGAATACTGCTTGAGTATGTACGCCCATGACTTTTTTATCATGGCTACTACTAAAACACTGATCAATTCAGTGCTTATTTACGTCGATGTAGGGTAATAAGCCAGTTCGTATACACTGTAGCTCATGTACACATTGGTACAAATGACCTTTCTTTTTCCTCAGTTGGTTCGGCACTTCACTTGTTTTCAAAGCAGCATAATGCATAAGCTTGCATGACATAACAATTTATGGAACTTCTGTTCAAAAAAAAGAATGAACTTGCATTTAGATCAGGGGATCAGAATACTCCAATCAGTTTATAATTTAGCAGGCATCCATTTCATTGTTTTGTATTGAATGCAGTAACAGCTTATTTCCGTTTATATTGCAAAATACCATTCTTGCTGTCAGGTGGATGTGCTGGCAAGCATCATTTAGATACGGATCGCATGAATAATCATCGCATCACAGATGCTTATGTCAGTGAATTTACAAACCAAAATGCCTGTTCGTACATATTATCTCTTTTTGTTCATGCACAAAGTGGAATTACGAACTGGTCTTTTTGTCCATCAGTTGCAAAGAAATGTACTAGTTTTCACTCCTCACAAAGATATTGAATTTTTGAAAGATTGTAAGCTGTTTCGTAAACTTGTATATACACAAAGGGTTTGATACTTTTATGTTTTTTTTTAAAGACTTTCAACATTTTTCATCTTCACACTCTGAAACTTACAATAAATACACCTATATCATCTAGTATATATTCAAACATATTCAAGGTCTCTATGAGGAGTGAAGCTCTTATTAGTCTTAAACACACTCTTCTATTGGGTTTATTAGTAAAATATTTGTTTAACATTTATTCGTTTTACTATCTACACAAATAAGCATCTCTCAGATTATTCAACACAAGATTCAGTGCCACCAGAACAATTGTATGTCATCAATTTGTGTCACCCTGTGTTAGTGGACATAATGTAACGCGAGTTACCGACATAAAGGCTCCCTACATTTTTCCAGGTCATTGTTACTCAACTTTGATATTGTTAATTTATGAGTCCTAACCCACTATCAATTCAAGGTAGGAAAACTTTTATCAAGATTGTCTAGTATGAGGAGACTTTCCAAAAAGAGGTCTTCATAGAATTGACCATGTCCTTTTTGTGTAACGCGAGTTACTGAAATTAAATGATTCGAGAATCCCAACATGTTTGTCCTTTATTTTTCTTTTTGGATTCATTTAGTTGGTGTATGTCTACTTAACCCATGATGAAAAAAATAACTTGTAGATCCTACCAATTACAAAGTGGCACATTATCCCAAAAATGTACCCATTATTTGTAACGCGAGTTACCGTGGAATTGCCCATATACCAGTTATGGTACTCTAAAAGAACAATGTCAATGTTAGATGGTTTCTAATTGTAGAGAATAGATCATAGGTGATTCATATTCAGGAATCATAGATGGCATCTAGATATTTCTCAGGTATCTACTATCAGTTCTAACGTTACTTGTGATAATAATGTTGTACACATTGTAGGCCCCACCACACAGCACAGGCCTAGACAGAAAAATTTGACTGTCAGTTTTTTTTTATTTTTAAATCATTTTTTTGACATTTTACACGGCTCTCCTCTGGACTGTACTGTAGGGGATTCCATGAAGCCAAACGTACATTACGTAGTCTCCCCCGAACATTGACCGAAAGATAAGATCTGTCCGTATCTTGTAAAGGATGTAACGTTAGATCTATTCCACAGCCGCAGGGACCAGTAGACGCTATAGACTATGTCTGGCTACATGGAATCCCCTGACATCTACATTGTAGGCTAATTCTTGTTGTTTATACTACAGGTCCTACTGAGGAGAGCCGTAAAAGTGTGAAAAAAATGTTTAAAAACTCTCTGGACAGACGGAATTTTCTGTCTAAACGTTACACGGTCTAACATGTTAGTACCCAGAAATTTGGAATCCCCGATGTCGACAAGATACAGACCATTATTTCACTTTTTCAGTCAAGGCAAGCCCAGCAAGCTCCACCACCATATCATGACCACTGCACATGCACTGTCTTTCTGTAAATATTATTGGCAGTTTTTCACTGCTTACCTCATGACCTGGTCCTGGCGCTGCGAGCTGCGCTGACTTGCGTTGTGAATTCAGCCCAATCACAGTGGCAGCTACAGCGGCCTGGTGATACTTATTAGTAAATTTACGTAGTGCTAACAGTTTTGTAAGTGGGGCCTTTTTTGGATCTTGCACACAATACTTGTGAATGCGAGTCAAACTGAAACGTTTGCAATGCCCGATTGGTTTACGCGAGCGAGATTGAATTGATGGGGCCACTACTATTACGTATTGGTAGCATAGAAATTAGCATAATTTTCCGTCCTTCCTTCCTTCTTTCCTTCGCTCCTTTGATATTTCCTTTTCTTTCATTTAATGTCCCACCACTAATCATTCTTTACCTGGACAGCTTCGAGTTCGACAGTGCAGTGTAGCTGCTGCTGCGCCGCCCTGCTGCAGCAGCGCTGTACACTCAGTGACAGGGCCAGGGATTACGCTTGTGACAACGCTCAACGTGACCGGTCCAGCAGCCGCGCCGTGGCGTACCGTAGGGCGTAGAGAGTATCTGATTTTCAAACAAACGGCTCAGCAAATTGGCTTGAAAATTAGTAAGATGCAATATGAAAGACATAAACAAGCAGCTTACCAATGTAGTTATGTTCCTTTGTCACATGTCATCTTCATTCACAGTGATGAAATAGATGCGTAAAATGCAGTGACAACACGGTAGAATCAGGAACGCAAGAAGCGAGTTTAAATCACCTCTGTTTTTCCTCGATCATGTGACTACATAACGGGGCTTGTGATTGGTTCGCTGCGTGCGCTTCTATACTATGCTCTATGGTTCGCCGTACGAATATGGCGCGCCATTTGCTCAATAACGCCGATATACTGAGTTTATCCCCGAAAAACTGTGTTCATCAGTCGATAAACTCGGTTTTACGACAGAAACTCTGTTTATCTAGTGAAAAACTAAGTTTATCACGATAAGCATAGTTTTTCGCTCGATAATCAGAGTTTCTCGATAAACTTAGTTTTCGCTTGATAAACTAAGTTAATCGCTTGATAAACATAGTTATTCGATAAACTTCGCTTGATAAACTAAGTTAATCGCTTGATAAACATAGTTATTCGATAAACTGTTCGCTCGATAAACAAACTGAGTTTATCGAAAAAAACGTGAGTTTAATGATAAACTCTGTTTATTAAGCGAAAAACTAAATTTATTGATAATCAGAGTTTTTCAGCTTTAACGAAAGTGAGCGCTTGTACAGAATTAGCTGCAGGATTAGGACGTGGACGTGGATATGATTTTGATTCATCTCTCTAACTATACTGATGAACACATGACGTGTAAACTCATAATGGGGCCTATATGTAATTATGTATTTTTATGTCAATATCAAATTTGCCGTTGATGTGTCGGTTTTACCTGTTTGTATCATTGTACACATAAGAAATTATTGTCTATCGATCTGATGCAACTGGACTTCTTATTCATAGTGCAGATAAACTGGTTTTATTTTTTTTTCTCCTTTTCCCCCTGTGAACAAGCCCGTTGCTGGTTCTTTCCAAATTGATTCCTCGGGCAAGGATTCCCTTACGCTGTAGCTGCCTGAGATCTGTACCCTGCAGGCATGATGGTTGTCAGATCAATTTATTGTAATCTAGAGCCTGCACGGGATTAGGATTCATTGTAGTTGAATTTATGGTTATATCATAGTGTATGTGATAAATATATTGATATGATTGCCGGAATTTTATTGCGATTAGATCCAGCACGGGATATGGTCCGTGACAACCAAATCCACGCCTACCGCATTATCCATGTGAGAGATATTTGTTATGATTCTCAATATTCATCAAACCCACCTGCAATTAAAGTTTTTTTTTGTTGTTGTTGTTGATAAATACCCTTATGATATAATGATAGTAAGTTATATCCTTTTGTTGAGATATAGTTTTTTTTTTCTGATTAATTGACATCAGCCGAATGTTATATTTTTCTCCACTCACGCAGTGGACAGGCTGCACAGTGTATTATAATACAATTGGCGTGACAATAGGCCCTACATAATTCTGTTAACCTGCATTTCCTTCGAATTTGGCGTGTGCCTTGCGCTTTAGAGTTGCCCTTGGCAACCGTGTACCTGCCCTATGTAGTAACTGTTGGCGGTCCCAGCGTGTGGATCTTGTTGTTGTTGTTGATATATACCCTTTACGATAACGACAATAAGTTAATAAAATGTGTTTGGGTGTTTTTCTTTTTCTCTCTCACTCTCTCTTGGTCGAAATATTTTTCTTATTAATTGGCATACCAATTCAGAACTCAATCAGCTGATGTTTTAAATATCTAGGTATGCTCCCAAATTACTCAACCTTTTAGCAGTCAACGTACACAAGCTAAATTTCATTATCATTATTGAAACACGCTTAAGCATCTTATACAGGTTGTATAGTTATCCAGGGTGAATTGTTCAGTTTGTTCTTCTTGTTCAGGGTGGCATCTGCCAACGGGTGCCGACAGTATCAGCCGAGTATTGTATTCTTCTCCACTCACGCAGTGGACCGGCTGCACAGTTTGATACAATTTATTACAACATACTATGTCAATTTGTAACTTGTTCGAATTTGGTATGTGCTTTGTTCGCTATAGAGTTGCTCTTGGCAACCGTGTATTTGCCCTACATGTTCTTTTTGTCCAGGATGGCATCTGCCAACGGGTGCCATCAGAACTGTCAGTATCAGCCGAGTATTGTATTCTTCTCCACTCACGCAGTGGACCGGCTGCACAGTTTAATACAGTTTATTACAATATATTATGTCAACTTGTAACTTGCTCGAATTTGGTGTGTGCCTTGTTCGCTACAGAGTTGCCCTTGGCAACCATGTATTTGCCCTATATAATATACTGGCCGTCGGCGGTCCCAGCGTGTTTGTCTTTTTGGGGCATAGGGACGGGTGATCTTTTGCGCTGCAGTTATGGGAGAGGAGGAATCCGTATAGAATTAATGATAAAAACGGTTATTTTTTTTTTTCATTTCTTGTAAAATTGATTCTTCGGGTAAGGATTTCCTTCCTAGAGTTGCCCTTGGGAACCTAGTATTTGCTCGATATACTGGCGGTTGGCGGTCCCTATAAGACTTGAGATGTCTTCTCTTCTGTCATAACACAATACGTATTACATACATGTGTTCCCTCTATTGATCGGATATAGAACAATTACCGGAGTTTTATTATAACTTATTTTGAATATTAGTATTCATGCTTATGACAAACTGTTCTCTTTATGTTTGTGCCTACTTAGATCGTATTAATGTTATGTATAGGACGATCCTATTTTCCTTTGTAGACAACGTTATATTAAGAGACAACGATAAAATGTGTGTACTGCAATATTGCAACAATCTCCACAGTCAAATTGTTCTATACTGCCCTCTACAGGTGCCCTCGTGGACTCAAGCAACGGACAACACGCTCACCCTTTAATACGCAATTCTATAGACACAGCATTCAATTCAATTAATGATGATGACTTTTTTGATTTGGCAGGACCTTCTTTTGAACAAAACGAATCAAATATCAATCAAAATGACAATTTTTTTGATAATTATGTTTCTGACAGTTTTAATTCATCGCCGCAAGAATTAGACTATGATTTTGACACAGAGAACCAATTGCAAAGTCCGTCTTCTGAATATCTTACTCAATCCCAATTTACCAATGTTGTCAAGGAATATGATAGTACTACTTTTTCTCTTTTACATTTTAATATCAGAAGTATTAATAAGCATTTTGAAGAATTGAGGTTATTTCTAAATAGTCCCATCATGCATAATATCTCGGCGGTAGGTTTAACCGAAACCTGGCTCTCTCATGACTCCAGTCTTCCCTTCGCTCTCGACGGGTACGATTTAGTGGTTAATAACAGACAAAATAGGGTAGGTGGAGGCGTTGCCATATATGTTAAACAAAATTATGATTATGTAGTCCGCGATGAGTTCACCAGTATGACTGATTTTTTTGAGTCTTTATTTATTGAAATCACAGTTCCAGGCAGCAAAAATATAATCATAGGTGTAGTATATAGACCACCAAATGCGAATACTAAATCATTTTTAGATTATTTTTCGGATCTGGTTAAAAACCCACTTTTTATCAACAAAAATTGTTTTATAATGGGTGATTTTAATATAGATTTGCTAAAACAGAATAATATGTCGCAAGATTTTTTGGAAATATTTTTGTCTGCCTCTTTTTTACCCTTAATATCTAAACCCACACGTATAGTTAATGAATCTGTTTCTTTAATTGATAACATTTTTTGTAACATTCTTCCTCCTCCTGATTCTTTTGTAGTACTCTCAGATATCACCGATCATTTCCCCATCTCGACTGGTTTTTCTTTAAATGGAGCAGTTAATAATAAAAACAACAATATATTTAAACGAAGAATTACTCATGAAAGTATAGCCAGGCTAGGTGCTAGCTTAGACACCGCAGACTGGTCCTGTATCTTTGATACAGATGATGTTAATTTGTCTTATGAATATTTTATGAAGATTTTTATCCAACATTTGGACATTTGTATTCCAAAACGTAGAGAAAAATCAGCTAATTACAAAAAAATACCCAGGCTCCCATGGATTTCAAAATCGCTCCTGCGTTCAATAAATAGAAAGAATAACTTATATTACAGATTTAAAATGAAACGTACTGAGCAATCAAAGTTGAAATACACTAGTTACAAAAATACTTTGACGAAAATTATACGAATAGAAAAGAAAAAATATTATACTAATCAGTTACAATTTTACAGGCATGATATGCAAAATACATGGAAAGTTTTAAAGCAAGCCATGAATATATCAAATGTTAAGTCAAATATTACAAAAATTAGATTTGATGGTGAAATTCTTGAAGATTCTCAACAAATTTGTGATGTTTTGAATAACCATTTTTCTTCAATTGGGGAAAGCCTGGCAAGTAATATTCCTCCCTCCACAAAACATTTTTCCGAATTTTTGGGTCCCCCAAATTCTAGTTCAATATTTTTTAATCCAACATACACTCAGGAGATAATTAATATTGTCTCTGATTTCAGTTCCAAAAAAAGTGCTGGACACGATGACATCAGCAATTTTCTTTTAAAGGGGGTAATATCGTCAATTGCGGATCCCTTAGCTCATATATTTAATCTATCCCTTTTTAATGGCACCTTCCCCGAAAGTATGAAAATAGCAAAAGTCATCCCCTTGTTTAAAAAAGGTGACAAATTAGATGTAAATAATTACCGACCAATTTCTTTGTTAAGTGCATTGTCAAAAATTCTTGAAAAAATTATTTATAAAAGAACTATTAATTTCTTTAAATTTAATCATATATTTACGAATTCTCAATTTGGATTTAGGGAGAAACATAGCACCACACATGCATTATTGAGTTTTATAGAAAAAGTGGCACATGCTATCGATAAATCTTCTCATTTGATAGGTTTGTTCCTGGACTTCTCCAAGGCCTTCGACACCATCAATCATGATATTTTACTTAACAAATTACACCATTATGGAGTGCGTGGGAAGGCCTTGGAGTGGTTCAGGAGCTACCTCATGAATAGGAAACAATATGTTTCTTTAAATGGTTGTAATTCACAAATATTAAATATCAAATGTGGGGTGCCACAGGGAAGTTTATTAGGTCCACTGTTGTTTACTGTTTACATAAATGATTTTTGTAGATCATCAGATGTTCTTTCTTTTATTCTTTTTGCAGACGACTCAAATCTATTTTTTTCACACAATAATCTTTTTACCCTTGTTAATACAATAAATTTAGAATTAGAAAATGTTGCCCAGTGGATAAAAGCAAATAAGCTATCTCTTAACCTTCAAAAAACAAAATATATGCGCTTTAGTAATTCTACTGAGGCATTACCTGTTGATATTGTTTTAGATGGTACTCCACTCGAAAATGTCTCCCATATAAAATTTCTTGGAGTAACAGTTGACAATAAGCTGTCCTGGAAATTTCATATTGACAGTATATGTAAAATTATTTCACGTAATATTGGTATAATTAATAAGCTTAAGTTTTGTTTTCCTTTGTCGTCCCTGCTCGTATTATATTCATCCTTAATATTGCCACATTTAAGTTACGGTATTCTCGCGTGGGGAAATACATATAAAACATTCTTAGATAAATTACTTTTATTGCAAAAGAAATCACTCCGTGTTATATGTCATACTGCATTTTTGTCCCATACTGACCCACTATTTTATGAGCATAAAATATTGAAAATTAATGATTTGTATTTGTTTAATCTAGGACAATTTATGTATAATTATAATAAAAATAATCTCCCAAATATATTTGAAACAATGTTTCAAAGAAATCAATCCATTCATAATTATCCAACACGGCGATCAAATGATTTCCATTTGCCATTTCTGAGAACTTTGTTGGCTCAAAACACATTTATTTACGACGGGCCAAAGTACTGGAATTCACTTCCCAGTAACATTACTACTGCTCAATCTCTGAATTCCTTTAAGAATAAATTAAAACCATTTTTATTGAAACTTTACAACATCCAACAGAGTTAGTTTCCCTTTATCATCTCAGTCAAGTCATCATTTTTTTTTTACATAAGTCCTCCTATTAAACTATGTCCCTCTCTGTGTTCTAAATATAACGATGTGTTTTTTTTTCTCCTGCATTCTTACCAACATAACTACGTATAAAAAATGTTTTGCATTACATTCAATCCAGCTTGTATTTTATCACTTATTTTACATTATGAAATCCAGATTGCTTGCGTCCACGATGGCACATGCTGTAGTTCCCTCTTTTTTCTCCCTTTTTTTCCTCTCTTTTTTTCCTCTTCTTTTTCCTTTCCTTTTCTCTCTTTTTCCTCTTCCCAATCATTTTGATGTCAGTTGACATCGGTTCGTTTATTGTGTTTTATATTGATGTTTTGTGTATTTTTCTGAGGGTCCCATATCGTACAAGCTTTGCTTCTTAGTGGGACCCTCCACTTCCATCCTCATCCTTAGTTGACTTGTATTATACGCTTTATGTATTTAACAAAGATGTAATCACATCTACTTTTCACTTTCATAATTTTCTTATGTACCTTTTCAAGTTTTGTTCTGTATCACAAATATCCCGTGTATACGCAATGTACATAAAGTTCTTTGTTCATTTTGATGGAGGTGAAAATAAAGTTGAAAGATTGAAAAGATTGAATAGGATCACGCATCCATGAGAATAACGTACGAAGGAAACATGGTTCTACATAGAACTGGAATTCCCTGTCGTCAGAAATTGTTTCAGCGCCATCTGTGGGATCATTTCGAAACCGTCTAACGGTTGATCACAGTGGCTAGTTATTTTCGTCAAATTTTCTATGTGCTTGTATATATCAGTAAATAAATTGTATTATAATGTAAATAGCACCAGTCTGCAAGAATCTTCAGTCTATTGAAGGAGGCAGACTTAATCAGAAGAAGAAGAAGAAGGCCTACACACACTGAAAACCCGAGTTCTTGTATTGAAACCGCAGCATCAAATACGTTTCCTTGTCAGTGATTATAGGCCTAGCTACTATATACATATATATATATATATATATATATATATATATATACATGTATGTATATATATATATATATACATGTATGTATGTATGTATGTATATATATATATATATATATATATATAATGTATTATATTATATCTAATACATTATACTATGTATCCCATATATTGGAATTTTCCACGTGTTGGACGTTCGAATGTTATTATAAGAAAAAGAAGGAGTCTCGAGTACGCCATTTATTTTGTAGTTCCAACAAGGTTTTTATTCACAAAACAATAAAAACCTTGTTGGAACTACTAATGGCGTACTCGAGACTCTTTCTTCTTCTTCTTAGTATATATATATATATATATATATATATATATATATATATACATATATATATATACATATATATATATATATATATATATATATATACATATATTATATATATATATATATATATATATATATATATATATATATATATATATATAGTGAGATGATACTGATACTCGTTCCTTACGCCTCTGTCATCTTTTAGGAAGAATACGCCCGAGACAATAACTCTGAGGACAGAAGATGTTGCAGGATGCCGTCTGGTGGCATCCTGCAACATCTTCTGTCCTCATTATTGTCTCGATTATATATATATATATATATATATATATATATATATATATATATATATATACATATATATATATATATATATACATATATATATATATATATATATATATATATATATATATATACATTAGATTACAATGCTTTGGTGTATTTTCTGCAATCAATGACACTTCATTGGAACTTTATTGTAAGCGCCTTTTCAAATATGAATGAATGCATTTTACATCCATCTGTGTGTTTAAGCAAACATACACATGCCATGCGCACACACAACATGTGGGCCTTAATTCTTGAATATCAATTCGGGCGGACATTATCATAGCATTGTTTTTCTATAATCTTTTATTGATTCCCCTTTCTATTCAAATACATGAGAAATCAAAATACGTATATAGGCCCTACCACAATCAATACAAATCAGCATTGCATAATGATAATCAATGAAATCAAATCCAGCTGTTCATTTACTTTCAACGAACCAAAATATTCTCATAAAATATCTTGACACATCATACATAAAGCACTTAAATGGAAGCTATTTCCATTATGCCTCTCCCAACCGCTGGTTAAAAGCAATACCTCCTACCACGTACCACTCTACCTATTTTACCGCTCCCCAGCCATCCCTACCCTTACCCCTCCAATCCCACCCTCCCTCCCTTATTATGGACATGTGGCTCCGGGCAGTTCCATGTGACTTCATTTTATACCTTAAGATTTTCCCACTTACTAAAATGAATAGTTAAGTTTCCCTCATTCATGCTTATTTTCTTTCCTCCAATCTATCTTCTAAAATATCCTTTTTAATTTCATCATTTATTTTAAGGTGCCTTTTTCTGTTCTTTGATTTTAAAAATCAAATACTTAACAAGAATTAAAATATGATTTCACAATTTTTATTGATGTTTTCCCGTATTGCACTCCTTCATCCGGAACAGGATTTCTTCCCAAGTACAGGTTCTTAATCCACATCATCTAACATATTCCCACATAATTTCCAGATTATTTTCACGTGCTCGCAGACATAAACCCCTCAAAAAAGTTTGGAAATCTCGGTTTGATCAATCATTTCTCATTTTCCTTAGAAATGATTTATTCGTGCTTAGTACCACAAAAAGATTGTTTAATTCTCATTAAAACAATACCATATTTGTTATGAATATCGTATACATGGAGGTGCAGTGCTTACAAAATTCATGAGGTAAAGTCAGAATCTAAAAGCTGCAAAATGGCCCAATTTTTGACGTCCCTAATGGAGTTTCCTCGTTATGAGTGAGTTCCTCATTGTGTCTTTGGTGTTCATTTACTGTAACATCAGCATTTTTATGGAGTGAAACATGTATTTTTTTTTTGTTTTCCGTGATCTTTTTATTCATTCCAATACCTTTGAAAACATAACAATTTCCAAAAAAAAAAAAAATACATACCTTATACATAACATTTGTCATAAATGTTCATACATGTATGAGACATATTCCATAAAACAAAAATAACCATTCAATATTCATTTTAAGGCAAAAATCAAACAAGAAAAAGAAAAGAGACGATAGGATAAACCAAACAATTTGTTTTTAACTTTAAAGGACAAGTCCACCTTCATATACATAAGGATTGAGAGAATGCAGCAATATTAGTAGAACACATCAGTGAAAGTTTGAGGAAAATTGGACAATCCGTTCAAAAGTTGTGAATATTTTAAGTATCTGCGCAGTCACTGCTGGAAGAGAAGACTACTACAGTGTATGATGTTACATGCGTACAACTATATAAGGTAGATAAAAAGAGAATTTCACAAAACTTTACTTTTTGAATAAAGTGCACATTTCTTCGACTTGCTATTGACGTATGTTAAGGGTAATATTATTCCCCCTGCCTTCTGAAAGAGAGAAGTCGAGTGTTCTTTTGTTATGCGAGAAAAATGGAAATATGTTGAAATTTCCTTATTCTTTCTTTATATCGTTGTACTCATGTGACATCACAACCTATAGTAGTCTTTTCATCCAGCCGTGACTGAGCAGAAACTTCAAAAATTCATAACTTTTGAACGGATTATCCGATTTTGCTCAAACTCTCACTGATGTGTTCTACTAATATTGCTGCATTCACTCAACCCACATGTCTATGAAGGTGAACTTGTCCTTTAAAAAAAATACACATGCAGTTGTAGGCAATTTAGCCAAACACTAGAAGAACAGAAAATGGAATTTCTATTATATTAAAAGAACAATAGCAACAACAAAACACCACCCTCGTTCCCACCGATAAACAGATAAACACACACACAAACACACACACACACACACAAACACACACACAAACGATCATGACTCAAACCATTTTATATCACAGAACCTCGCCACATTAACCACAATAAAGACATAATGAAGTGAAATGGCATGGTCTTGATTTTATTTGAGTTTCATCTTTATTTTGTCTTCATTTTTGTAGTTATTTTGCCTTAACTTTATGCTTACTTTGTCTTTATATTGTCAATGAACATGATCAGGGCTCAGTATCTGGCGGACGACCCAAGTGCTTGCACCACCGCCTGGCACCGTGTCCTCATGCTGTTGATTAGCTTCGTGATTCGCTGCTGAGGAATGGCGTTCAACTCGTCAACCAGTGTCTGACGGAGTCCTTCCAATGTCGTTGCATTTGTGACCCTCTTCCCCACAGCTCGGCCAAGTTGATCCCAAAGATGTTCCATGGGGTTGAGGTCGGGGCTGCATGCAGGCCAGTACATTCTAGTGATCGGGAAAGTTGCGCACAAGTCTCGCTCTATGTGAACTTGCGTTGTCATCTTTTTGAAGCATCTCAGCTTCAATTTGCCCTATGGCGTGGGCTTTTTGAACAATGCTTACACGTGGCATGGTGTACAACCATAAAACTTGATGAGCTATCAAAATTGCCTGGCATGGCACCACTGCAAACTTGAATGTGAAGTTAAAAGATGTCTATTGAAATTTGTCTTCATGGCTGACCAGTTGAGAACAAAAGACATAACACAAAAGAAAATGTTCTCTATTTACTCTTCACGACCATTTTCATTCATAAGGACCGTTGTTGTTCATCTTGCAACTTTTCAATGCAGACCTTATCAGACAATTTTGAGTACAGCCCTTTACCTGGTAACATAATCATAATGAGTAGGATATCATTTTAAAGAAAATTTGATAATCTTTCCATTGATATCAAGCATGTATTGTATAATGTTTACAAACTGGAGAAATTTGCAACTGAAGTCAGATTTCCAAACTTTTTTTTGAGGGGTTTAGAATAAATATTTGTATGTTTCTTCCTCTTTATCACACAAAGAACATGAATTACTTGAGATCAAATCAAACCGAAAAAGATGACGGTTTGTGTGTACAATACTATAGTATGTACCTGGAAACTCTTGTAATCGGCTATTTGATATACATTGTCTTGGCCTTAGAATTATGTTATATCGCCTTACAGAAAACCCATAATCTCGTGTAATTCCATCAAAACACCCCGATATACTCCGCTTTCTTTTTCTTTCGGGAATTGCAAACTATTTGTTATGATCTTCAAGCTTATCTGCTTAACATATGAATTGTTTTCCCTCTATATAGGGAAATCTATAATGGAATCCGTTTATTTATCAATATAAATCGATTATAAAGCTTGAAAGATCATCAAAATTTCATGAAAGGTTAGCATTTAATTTCTGGTCAAAATTTTCATTGACATCTGTTAGTGATAAGTACATATCCTCAGAAAAAGAATCAGATTTTTCTTTTCCCGTGTAGAGACTGAAATAACGAGGTACATTGAGAAATTTATTCACAAAGAGAACACGAACACGGAAGACGCGTTTGACGCGAGCGCGTGGAGGAATAGAGGCCATCTACTTTGATAAAGGAAATTAATCACCAATTAAGAAAAACCGTAATAAATAAAAAAAAAACCACGTAATAAATGAACTAATTATTCTGCCGGGATCAATTATATAACAGTGAAATAAATTGTTAATGAAACTATTATGATAGCGATGCGACGTTTCTAATGAGCTATGAGCTAGTATATGTAGTCGTCTGTAATCATGACAAACATGACAAATGATAATCAGTAAATATAGCGATAACGTCTTGTTTGACTTAATGTTTGACTTTACTTTACTCGGTCTGAGTAATCTATTAGAAAGTTTAAGGTTATATTGGGATGACGTCTTGAAGTTCGTCAAACTTTGTTGTCGCCTTTCGAAGACTCGATGAGCCAAGACTATTACACCTCTACAAGAATGCGATCAACAAGAGCATGGGTGCTGCCGTCTTGTGACTTAGTCACACTGAGAAACCTGCAGAGAAAATAGAAGGGAAACAAACAAATTTCCAGGAGTTAACAATAGGCGTTTTCACATCAGCCCGATGTTTCGAAATAGCGCGCTATTTTTCTGACTTGGGACATTAAAAAATATCTCGAGCTTGGATTTTTATCGGGCTGATGTGAAAACGCCTAATTATGTTGCTGAGGTGACAAACAATATGACGTACTGATGAAAACATAATCAATGAATTATGCAATGCTTCGAAGACGTATCTATCAAACAATATAAATGAATTCCAATGTCTTTGTGCAAATGCAACAATACAATATTATCTGATAATCTTCCAAACAAAAAATATGACAATGAATCACTCTTGGACGCCAATTTTTTTTTTTTTTTTTCGTGAGTGGAGGTACGCAGAGAAGTTGTCGAAATACGGAGTACATATAATCCAACATCGTAGACCTATACAGGATATTAGTATAATGACGCAATATGGTTGGAACTCTCAATCATTGGTGAAGAACAATAGGTTGCCAAAGTATTCGAAAATATGACAAAAATATGACAAAGACAACATCATGACTTGTATTGATATAATTCAAAACAAGCGTTGGTAGCACACCTCCAATTGGTAACTTATGAATTCGGGATTATTGCAAAAGATAAAATCCCTACATTCTCCTTTAGAGCTTTCACAACACAACTCTTCTTTAACTTACACACTGGTAGAGGACCTCCAGGTACTTGTATGTCCCAACGCACGGATCTCCAAACACACCGTTTGAAGCTTTAACTTCGCAGGAGTTCTTCCCATCGCAGGAGTTCTTGACCAAAGATGGCGCAGAAGATGCGCTGCATTCCTGCGTCTTGATCTGTGGATGAGGACAAACGCTCGGTCCCTTCTGGCGACCATAGAGGGCCTCCCTTATCAAGATAGTCTGGCCAGATGGACACTTCAATTTGAGGGTGGAGTGCTCGCACACGCGCTTTTTCTTTGCGCAGACGTACTCGATCTGCAGATACTTGAAGGTACCCATGCAGGGATCACCGAAGACCTGGTTGGATGCGTCGACGGAGCACTTTGCTTTGGCGTGGCACCTGTCTCGCACGCGCGCGACAGATGTTGTTGCTGCACAAGTGGTGAGCAAGCCGTCGGATCGAGGGCATATGTCCTTAGTCTGGCGTCCATACAAAGCATCGCAGATGTAGATCACCTCCCCATTCTTTGGACATTTCAGGCTCAGGGACTCGTGCTCACAGCTTCTCTCCATCAAACACGCGGACGGTGACGAGGGTGGCGGAGCAGATTGGCACTCGTAAGTGACGTAGAGGTACTTGTAAGTGCCAACGCATGGGTCATCGAAGACGGAGTTGGACGCTCCGACGGTACAAGAACGTTTCCCATCGCACGCGGACGTCACAACAGAGAGAGATTTGTCGCTGTCGCAGTTGGTAGTGGTACTGGGCGATCCCTTGAGGCAAATGTGGCTGCATTGGCGTCCGTAGCTGGCACTGAAGATGCGGATGATGAAATTCGCATCGCAGCTAATCGAAAGTGTTTCCCCTTCGCAAGCCAATGCAGCTGAAAATGAATAGATCGGGAAAAGGGGAAACGTAGAACAATATTTTTAATGGTAATATTAGGACCTACTGTTTTATTTTCACATGCACTTCCCTGTAAGAAATGTGTTGAACAGAGACAAGAGTCTTGACTCACACATATTAGTCAAAACTTGCACATATCAGGGATGTGGAAGAGAGACCCACCTCCCTGCACATAATTATACACTCTTAAAACATCCGAGTCAGAACTGACCCGGAACTGGGTCCGTTGGAGTCACACACCGTTCCAGGTAAGAAATGACTTGGAATTTGGTCATGAAGACCCCGAATGGGGTCACCCTGACCCAATTCATGACTCTGAATGGGTCATATCTGACCCAAATCCTTGTCATTTCTGACCCGGAACGGTGTGTGTGACCCAAACGGACCCAGTTCCGGGTCAGTTCCGACTCGGATGTTTTAAGAGTGTAGTCTTTGTATATTGTAATCAGACTTACTTTTTTTCCAAGGAGACACTAGCCTACACTGCAAAAAGTCCAGTGTTAAATAGTGTACACCGAGCTGGTGTTAAATTTTCGGTGCTCATTTATGGTGTTAAATTAACACCAACGGGTGTCATTTCCAAATTTTAAACTGTTTTTTAAAGAGTTTCTTAGTAACTGCACTTCTTGTTGATTTGTAATTTAAACAAGACGATCAAGAATTTTACATTAAAATACTAGATTTTTGAAAAAATGTGAAAATAAATTTACACCAAAGTAACACCAGCTGGTGTGGTCCCTTATTGAATCTGGACGGGTGTTAAACCATTGATATTAACACCAGCAAATATCAAATCAACACCATGTGGTGTCATTTTTGAATTAACACCAGTACAGTGTCAAAATAATACCAGGTACAGTGTCAAATTGACACCACGAAGTGTCAGGTGAACACTTTTCAACACCATCAAAGTGCATTTTTAACACCTGTGGGTGTGGTCCTTTATTGAAGTTTGATCGGTGTTAGATTTAACACCCGTGGTGTTAAATCTAACACCGATGTTTTTACAGTGTACTACCTTCTCGTTTTAAAGGAATACCATGACTAACTGTACGTGAGGCTATCGAACAACGCATATTCGAGAAATCGTTGACCTCATGCGGTTTTTCAACAGGCATTCGTTTACTTTTTTTTTCTTACTTTGTATACTAAAACAAACTACAATCCTTGAAAATGCCCAGACATATTAAGTTTATCAATGTATCTATAATTATAGATTAGGTAACTCTTATATCTAATAAATATGCCTTGTAATAGGTGTCTCGTGGGAAGAGAAGATTTGGATATTTTTTTTTCTTTCAATTTAAGAAGATACAACTTCTTTTCTCAATATACCAGCTACTCCCCAAACGGACGGAAAAATTTAGCAACAGTTCTATATCAGACCATGAACACTTGTCCAATAAAATTACATGCTTAATGCACAAGCCTGCACACTTCTCTTTGCATGATAGATAATCATGTTAAAGGACAAGTTCACCTTCATAAACATAAGGATTGAGAAAATGCAGCAATATTAGTAGAACACATCAGTGAAAGTTTGAGGAAAATTGGACAATCGATGCAAAAGTTATGAATTTTTAAAATTTTTGTGTTGGAACCGCTGGATGAGGAGACTACTACAGCTTGTGAGTCATATGCGTACAACAGGATAAAGAAAATGTAAAGAAAATTCAACATATTTTCACTTTTTTCGCATAATAAAAGAGCACTTGACTTGTCTCTTTCTAAAAGCAGGGGGAATAATATTACCCCTAACATATGTCGGTAACGAGTCAAGGGAATATGTACTTTTTTCAAAAGATGGAATTTTGTGGAAATTCTCTTTATATTTTCCTTATATTGTTGTACGCATGTGACATCTAAGTTATTCATACACTGCAGTAGTCTTCTCATCCAGCGGTTACTACACAAAAACTTCAAAAATTCATAACTTTTGAACGGGTTGTCCGATTTTCCTCAAACTTTCAATGACGTGTTCTCCTAATATTGCTACATTCTCTCAATCCTTATGTTTATGAGGGTGAACTTGTCCTTTAAGGGCAATTGTTAAAAGAAAAATCTTTATCTGGATAATGGTTTAAGAGAAATGTATATAGTTTTGTTGAGATGGGGCTTCAGGCTTCCAACTGTGATGAGCAAATGAGAAACCTCAAAAATTTGGAACATGAAACAAAGAGCATACATTGAGAGGAATTCAAAGTTTAAATTATTTCATTAAAATTGGTTGTGAAATAAGTGAGATATCCACAAAAAAAAATCCTAGTAAAAAATGTACGTCCCCCTTTTTATTAGACTACTTTGTTTAATTTATTTTGCTTTTGGATTTCTCAGCCATTTCAAAACTGATTTTCATCAAATAAGATTTTAATTCCTCTTAAAGTTGCATTTTCTTTCATATCTTATAAGTTGTTTATAATTATCTCGCAAAAAAGTTTAAAATCTGAATCCCCATCTCGACCAAAACTATACCGTAGTTATGGGTAAACTCGGCCATTGTCGGCCCAGCGGGTAAACTTGGCCCCTTGTGAGGGCTCTCTAAAAGGGCCGAGTTAATTACGGGCTAGGCCGAGTTTACCCATAAATACGGTACCATATCCCATTAACTCACATGTTTCCGCGCCGCATGTAGACTTTAGCAGGACAGCCGTTACCACCAGAGAGACAAGAGCAGCAACTTCCATCCTACTCCCCATGCTTCTATCGACTCAGTGTCACTGTAGGACAAAAGACGAGAAATCCGACACTCATGCATGATTGCTCACGGATTAATCACGTACGTTGAGGCTCTTGTATACTGCGAATGTTGCGTTAAGCGATAAAATGACAGCTGATGTTATATTTGACTGACATAATAAGCTTTATATGGGAATTTGAGACACGCCATGCAGAGGGTGAAATTAATGCCCTTTGGCACATGTTTACGACGACATAAACTTTACATACGTACATCAAAGTTGACAAATACTATAATAGTAATGATTATTATGCTTGTTTGCGAAGCCTGCTTTCATCATAATTATAGAATACGGCACTTCGTAACATGGAACACAGTCCCTGGGGGATACATCACACATTATTGAAAGTTGAAACAATGTCATTGTAATTCAAATCATGCATACTGCTTGAAATGAATTTGTTATAAATATTAATCCTTTGAAAACAGCATGGTGTAGTTCACGATGGGAGTGCACAGTTTTGTGTTGAAAAGTACTGAGGGTTTGTTTCATGTTTAATTAATTCAATTCAATAGTGTATTTATTTCCATCATCAAAAAGAAAAGAAAAAGTTGACATAATCCAAAGTGATACAATTTTTTCATTGTTATTACACTCGTCTGATAAAGGATTTTTTTTTTCAAATACAATATAAAGTATATGCACGAGTGATATCATAAGAAAGAAACAATGGACTTTGCCATGGCAACAAAAATGGTAAATAATCACAATGATGGAAAACAGTGTTCCACTAAGAAAGCCAAGCTTGTAAGACGTGGAACACTGGACAAAACAACAATAGCACCAATTTGTTATACCGTGTTCCCCTGAACTGCACGAAGTCTGGTAGGAGATTATTATTATTCTTTTTTTATGCAGCTTTAGGCACCTCTCGTTAACTACCTTCTCAACAACTGGATTATCCACCCATATATTAATCAATTAATTGATTAATATATATATATGTATATATATATATATATATATATATATATATATCTATGCATATTATATATATATATATATATATATATATATATATGATTTTTGTATTCGTATATTTATTCACATTTACATGTACACGTAGAGTAAAATGATATTAAGTTATAACAATTATGATCGTTAATACTCACGGAACGATTACTGTGAGGCAAAATGTCGACAGGATTTGTCGAAGAAGAAAAATAGCCCACTCTGAACTCTCACTCAGAATTCTTATGCCTTTTATGCGTTACGAACAGGATATTTGCTTCAACGTTATGACTTTCTGTCTGTCCTAGAAGAATTATAATCCTTTTTATGGCAGCTGTATGTTTGGTAAGGTACGTATGGTCACACAAAGATATTTCATTTGAAAAGAACTGCAGGTCTTTGTAACGACTTGTCGACTAAAACAGCGTCTATCTTCTTTGCTATAAAACGTCATTTTTACAGTCGCATAAGTTTGCTTTTCCCATCTGGCGCTTAAACATAATTATGTCTCGCAGGTCTGAACACTGAATAATAAATCTTTTAAACAAAATCCACGCCACCAGAATCTACATTTAAAGGTTTAATGGGACCAGAAAAAGATTTATTATTGACAATTTTGACGCAAAAAAATGATACATGCTTTCATTAAGTTACGGGCATCTTGACTGTGAATTGAAAGGTCACGTGTTCTGACACAATCTGCTAAGTTGTTGAAGGAAATACACTCTTAACATAGTAAAACTTTACTTGTGTAAGATTTGTGCCTCTTGACGGAAGAAAACATAGCAAACGAATAACTCCGGAAACAGTAACCTTTAAAAACCGATCTGCTGCTCGTGATTATTGCTACCGTAATGTTACTTATATTTTCCTATTTCTATACTGATGAAAGGATTTCTAAGACATTATTTTGTAATCATCATCTGCATGGTGACATATTGTGTACGCATACTCCTCCATAAATCACAAGTCCCACACGCACGTTCTTAATGCTGGTATTTGCGTGACAGTATTGCAAACTTACATGACTAATGTTTCTCAGTGGCACGCAAGAGAAATTGTGTTTGTTTTTACAACTTTGAAGATGGTGATTTTACTTGCCCGTAACAGAAATGTTACTTCCTATATATAGAGTATAATTTCTGAATTCTTAAGGCCTAACTACATTAACTGTCAATTGCAAAATCCGAGCTTAACAGAACTACAAGGCTTGTTACAGCCAGGGAGGTGTGAGTTTTAGGCTCTCACACCTCCCTGTTACAGCCTTGTTCGGGTAAATTAAAGAAGGGTTATAACTACAATACTTTGGGAGACTTTATCTGTGAACAATACACATTATAGCACAATGTTATCTGATCTCCCTCTATTGAAGTACCTTTTTATATGCTTTTGTTCCTCCACTTTTCCCCTTTTTTCTTTATGCTTTATGGTATCGTTCCAGTGTTTGTATTTCTCAATGTAGGCCTACCGTCCACTGTGTCCGTCTTTGTCGAAAGCTCCTGTAATAAGAGTAAGTTTCATCGTTAATCATTCCCTGTTATTTTGTTTCGTTTCCGTCTCAAATTTCTCTGCGTTTTCTCTTTCAACTATGAATGACATATCATTTTGTAATTTGGACACAAGCTATATAAAGTTTGCTTTGTAGATAGGTCACACTATTTATTTATGTAATAATTTCACACCTGCTTGTCATACAATACTTGAACAGAATTTATCCTCGAGACATTCTATCTTTGACTTGCCGCATGGTATTAAGAATGAACACTTTTTGCATTTCATTTACATTTCATTCTTATTACTATTTTTTAATAAGCTCTAAGTGCAAAGCAGAAAAGGAACAAAGAGGAAGAGATAGAGAGTGAGATACAGCGCGTTTGTATTCTGCATTGTCATTCCTAATAGCAATCTTCCGGAATGCGTGACGAAACAACTGTTCATGCACGTGATATGTATACCTGATATACATGTTGATATTTGTGCTTCAGACAGTTGAATCAAAATCTTTCGTAATGAAAAGAAGTTTTTTTAGACTACAAGAACGTCTTCAGGAAAAAGTGGACGATGATACCCTTGTGGGTAACGGACACCAAGGCAAACATGAAGCGTTATCATAATATGCATTTTCTTGCGTGTAGGAGAATTCGATTGCAGCACAGCGTTACATTGTGCCAATCACGTATTTATTCTATGTCTTTGTATACGTTTCGTGGACAAAACTATCTTGTTTATCCCCATTTTCTTACTATAGTCTTCTGCTACTGCATTGTACGTGACGGACATATCCGAGATTAAGTACACAATGCTCTGCCACATATCTCTGTCCGTCGTCAATGTTTGTTTGTCGACCCATTCATGCACAGTAAAGTCGTTTTATTAGCTTAGTTATTGCCGTACAGCGTTCGAAGCAATACTTGAGAGGAGAAAAAGTATAAAAGCGCTGGGAACCTGCTAATGAGGTGTCATATCATATCAGAAGTCTTCCGGAAGATCTGACACGCCCAACCCATCACCATGCAGCGTTTGATCTTTGTAGCTTTCG
This sequence comes from Diadema antillarum, assembly GCF_040938485.1. Classification (NCBI taxonomy): domain Eukaryota; kingdom Metazoa; phylum Echinodermata; class Echinoidea; order Diadematoida; family Diadematidae; genus Diadema; species Diadema antillarum. The sequence goes on along the minus strand of NW_027272555.1, from coordinate 79,210 downwards.
TCGTTATTGCCTCCCTCTCGTGGTAACGTATTGCTATTCCATAAAGCTGAAGCACGTATTCAGTTTGGCTATAATGTTAGTCATATTTGAGTTTCTGACTTGGAAGCAATATCGCGGAACTTATTTATTTGTTACCACCTGAAGTAAAAACATTCCTTTTAACGTGGATTTTGAGTTGCACTAATAAATCACTTCATCATTAGAATATGGGTTGGTCGCTAAGAAAAAATGAAGTATTCTAAACTGAAAAGCATGTTGTTGTTTTTTCAAGTATTACACGGTAAAATTCATGTTCGCTGTCTTTTGAGTAACTTTTAAAAAAGGACTAGGTTCTACCCCCAAAGCATCCACAGCTATTGGCAGGAAATGTTTTGTTGACAGTTTGACCAGTATCCATATCTATCCACAAGTGTGAAGTCTTCAATAACTCACGATAGGTTTAATGTATACTTCATTTTTTGGGGAAAAAATCAAGCATCTGTATAGTTGAAACCTCCCTCAGAACAAAAAAGCTGCACACAATCCTCTCAAATTAATTCATGAATAAGACATTATAGTTATGATTTCAATTCAATCGATAAAGTCGATGGCCAATAAAGTTTAAAGTTATCTATCATCAGTTCAGTGATTACTATTTTTAAATTTTCCTCGCAGGTTGGAAGTCACGCACGGAAACCACTCCAGCAGTGGGAGTGCCCAGAGTGGCTCGTCTGGCAGTGGTAGCAGCAGCAGTGGCAGCGACAGTGGCAGCGACAGTGGCAGCGACAGCAGAGAGGTTGTCTACGATTTTGACGACATTGTCTTCTCCAACGACTCTCTGCCGGGATCGTTCCTTATCAGTGCGCCGGTAAGTCTGATATTTTTGTAGCATAGTCCTCGTTAGCAAGTAAAGACTGAAAAACAGAAAGAAAGTAAACAGGCAATGACGATATCATTAGAAATAATTTGGACGCGGCAACTTAGGAACAAGCTGGAACTCACGAAGCGACGCCGGCTATTAGAGTCTGGTTAAAAAAGAAAGGAAGAAAGAAAGAAATATACGCAGAGTGACTCACAACCAATGAATAATTTGTCATTGGAGATGATACTGATGCGCGCTATTCACTGAAGACACCGAAGCCATACAGTGTTCAGAAAGTGTATTCTCGTGTGTGCGCGTGTATGCAAATGTTATGTGTTTGTTTGTTTGTTTGTTTGTCGACATGATTTCAAAATCTGTTTACTGCTATCCAGTAAGTAACCATTCGCAGTACTTTCGTGCGTAGTGTTAAGTTAAACAATGAAGTTGAAGCGTTCCCCCTTTTTAGCCAAACCATTATGATGCACTTATTCTTGTTTTTTAAATATTCCAACACTTTGTCCCCCTGCAGAATAACGGAAGATTGAACTCTCTCCTCCGTGACCTCTCAAACGGGGAATTCCCGGAATGTCATACTGCCAAAGTCGAGAGAACTGTCACCGGTGTGCTCTCGCTTGTCGCCCTCAACGCTGACGAACACTGCGCCAGGAGGGTAACGTACACAAATTGTCATGTTCTGATAATTCAGTGGCGGATCCAGAGGGGAGCGCAACCGGCGCACGCCCTACTTTTATTTTTCGTGAAATATTAGTCACGCCCCCCCCCCTTTACAGAATTCTTGGATCCGCCCCTGGATATAAACTACAATCATTATTGCAAATACTAAGAATTTGACTCTTTAAGTTATGTATATAATGTAGTATACTACTCCAGACTTAGATGTTTACTTGGAGAAAAATTTATTCATAAAATCAAATTAAATCATATGAAATTAAATGAGATCAGATGAGACTGAAGCAACTAAAATCAAGTGAATTCTCCAGATTGCATCCATATCAATCGTGCCGCAAATTCTGACTTCACAGATTGTAGCTGAGGGCGGTCTGAGGGTCGAGCAGAACTCCATCCAGCGGACGAGCCAGCTTCCCTCTCTCCCCACGGACTCCCAGGATCGCGTAGACCAGGTCGATCTCCCTCTCGATGGAGCCACCTTTAACTTGGGTAGGCTTCTCGTCATTGTAACCATTGTAACCAAGTAGCAAGAGTACCAAACCATGATGATGATAGTGGTGTCTATACGGTGGTTTCAGCAACTGTAGTTTGTTAGTAGCACTAAAACGATTATAGTTATTAAAGTGAAGCAAACATTAACTTGTCATTGTTCTTGGCAAGTACAAATTTGGATGACTGATGATTACACGCTGCTAAAAACTTGTTAACGACTTGCTAAATTGGTAACGACTGACGAAATAGATTATTACTATTGTTATCATTCTCATCATTATTATCATCATAATGATTTTCTTTCTTTTTTCATTTTTGTCATTCTCATAACTTGCATCATTAATTTACAGCGGGAGGTGCCGGAGTTACCATCTTCGTTCTCGACACAGGTGTGTTTAGTGAACAAAACGAGTTCAGTAACAGAGCCGAGTCTTTCGCTGATTTCGTCGGTAATGATGTAAGTATACACAACAACGACACGAAAAAACCCCAACCCTTTCAAAATTGAGGAAAACCTTGTGAAAACTGAAAACGAGTAATTTCAAGACATTTCAAGTGAACTTGGAGCAGAACATCACAACAATGTTATGCTTTCTTCGAATATGTTGATGAAAAGGGAATGAAAATGTAATGAAGATAACTCATTTCAGTTGCACATGGGTTAGATGTCACCAATATTTTTTTAAAGGTACTGCACTGTAAAAACATCGGTGTTAGATTTCACACCACGGGTGTTAAATCTAACACCGATCAAACTCCAATAAAGGACCACACCCACAGGTGTTGAAAATGCACTGTGATGGTGTTGAAAAGTGTTCACCTGACACTTCGTGGTGTTAATTTGACACTGTACCTGGTGTTATTTTGACATTGTACTGGTGTTAATTCAAAAATGACACCACATGGTGTTGATTTGATATTTGTTGGGGTTCATATCAATGGTTTAACACCCGTCCAGCTTCAATAAGAGACCACACCAGCTGGTGTTACTTTGGTGTAAATTTATTTTCACATTTTGTCAAAAATCTAGTATTTTAATGTAAAATTCTTGATCGTCTTGTTTAAATTAAAAATCAACAAGAAGTGCAGTTACTAAGAAACTCTTCAAAAAAACAGTTTAAAATTTGGAAATGACACCCGGAGGTGTTAATTTAACACCATAAATGAGCACCGAAAATTTAACACCAGCTCGGTGTTCACTATCTAACACCGGACTTTTTGCAGTATGCTTTTCCGAAAAGCAAGATGGATGCTCCTCGGAAAATCAGCCGTCCGTAGAAGATCAGCCTTTAAAAACATGAGAAAACTGCAGGTGTAACACTCTGATATTTGTAATGATATTTGAAATGATGTATTATTCATAAATTCATCTCGCCGCCGTATTCAATTCAGCCCACGGCAGACCCACATGATCCTAACGGTCACGGAACCAGGGTTGCGAGTGTCGCCATCGGCCAGAACATCGGGATCGCGCGGGAGGCAACAGTGAGGAGCATTCGCGTGGCCAACGAACAAGGCATCGCAACGGCAGATGATGTCGTAGCCGGTAAGTAAAACTCTTCAAGATAAAATAATGTAAAGTGACCTCTTCACACTTTCATCACGAGCACTGTGGCGATATGATGTAGGCGTCAAACTGTCCCAAAATTGAGCAAAGATGAACACACGATGAAAAAAAGTGCTCAAATTCAGCTCTGATGGTAAAACATCGGGTCATTCGTGATGGCATCTTCTCTGAGTAAGCCATCGTATGACCGCCGAGGCGCGCCAGGCAGTTATTATACCGGAGGAGGCTCGCTCCAGCAGCAAGTCCGTGAGAGAGAGGTAGCACAATCTTCGTGTAGGCCTAGTCATCGTATTTCCTTCGTGTGTCCTTCGGGTAAACTTCGTTTTTAGCCGTCGTGTGTGGTTCTGGTGTCATCGTGTAACATTATGTAGGCATTGTTCTTTCTTTCGCTGTTGATTGGCTTTTGACCATCAAAGTTCGGGACCGCGCGAAATTAAAAATTCCATATACGTCTGACCACCTTGTGTCAAATTTGGGACAGTGCACTGTGACGTCACAATGGGCTCTCAATCAGTCAATGATGAGATTTTGGCGTTGTGTTCTGGCCAATGCATACATCCATGGACAAGTCTTTTACTCATGGCGGCCCTCTTGACCCAGAGAACAACAACAACAACAACAACAACAGCGACGACAACAACAAAAACAACAACAACAACACAGGAGCATACCTGACAATGCTCTAGTGACAGTTATGGCAGTACTCTGTTGATATATCAATGTTTTTCCAATCTGCTCTAAACATTTTACAGGCATCGATGCTGTCTTTGAATGGGCGGCGAATAATCCGAACGAGAAGTGCATCGTCTCATACTCGTTGATATCGTTGACCATGTCGCTTACCATAGACGAGGCCTTCGAAAACCTGGACACTAAAACCCGCTGTTTGCTTGTCGTTGCCGCTGGTAACACAGGTGCTCAGCCCAACACGGCCGATGCCTGCATGTACTCTCCGGCGAAGAATGATTTCGTAAGTATAGGCCTATAGCTGATTTGTAGTTGAGAAGCAAGAGATTTGATCGCTATATGGTTCGCTGTTGTAGCAAGGGCCACTGATGCAAACCTTGTGGTGATAATAATGACTTAATGATTAACCCTTTCTGCGTCAGGGACTTTGGACAGTGTGTGCAATGTACTAAGGGGTTTTAAGTGCAAACCGGTATTCAAAGCCCACAAAAGGTTAAAGGGACACTCCGCACAATTTATATGATTTTACATTATGTATTTAGTTTACATAGATTGATATAGTGCCAGGTAGAGATTGTGGAATTTATTGTGGACCTTAAGTGTAGAATGTATGCATGCTTTCTGCTTTTGTTCTGCCCAATCACACATTCCAATGTGAAGCTGCTATTTCATCAGCCTTGATCACTGTGATTTGTTATGTTTTAAAAATATTCTTACTTCTTATCCCAATCACTATCTACGTTCAGACGATGATCCTTAACCTCGAGGATGAGCTCATTTCGATGATAAGTTCTATGGGGCGCCATGTGTCGCACGGTCGATTTCATTACGAAATCCGTAATTTCGTCGACAAGATGGCCATTTCGTCACGAAATCTACCGTGCGACTCTTGGCGCCCCATAGAATTATCGAAGCCAGCAGCATATCCTCGAAGTTAGGTACGACCGTCTGCAAGTACTAATTCTGTAACCCTGTACCCATCGTAACCAGTTTATAGATGTCTGAAAAAGTCTGAAAATCATCCGGAGGTCTTCTCTAAGGTTCTAAAATTTCAGCAAGGAAAATCAAATGTAGTCATTATATGACGTTTCATTAGGTTTGATCCATATTTCTTCAGTATCAGAGAATATAATAAATGTGTTTGTTATATAACCTACACTTTATTCAAGATTATGACAATGAATACTAAAAGTAATACATACGAGAACAGGTCCATCGTTTCATGGCAAACGGATGGCAGGTCAAGACACTTGGGTTAGAAGATATAACTGTTGGAAATTACAGTACCTCATTGCAGTAGAAAGTGCAATGTATGGAGCAAGAAAGATACTGAAACTTATTCAATTTATTGTATCATAGGCATCATATTCTCAGTTACAAAAATTATATTTCTTTTTATCAGACATGTTGCTTACCCTGCATAATTATCAAACTCCCAGAATAATTATACCTGTCACTTTATATAATGTAAAATATTTCATAGTTATGATCTCAAAAATACTCTTCAGAATGATGCAATGCGTGTCAACAGACAGAACTCTATTACGATGTCACACTTGAGTTCGTTTACCGACCGTGTTTTTCTCTCACACCAGGTCATTACCGTAGGCTCCTCCCGTCTCTCCCGGGTGAACTCGGCCAGTCCGTTCTTTGACGAGCGGGCGGGATTCTCGAACTACGGACCGTGCGTGGACATCTATGCTCCGGGCCGCCGAGTCGACCTCGCCGATATAATCAGTGAGGACTCCTTCGCCATCGCATCGGGAACGTCCTTCTCCACTCCCGCTGTCGCTGGTGAGACATCTTTTTTTCTTCACTGTGCTTATTAATTTCGTTCAAAATTTCCTCTCCAAATTTGCAGAACAATTTTAAATATTCAGATCAATGACAATGCCACTTGATATACTTTGATCAATGCCTCCTTTCTTCCTTACGCAGAAATAAAATTCCCTTGTGCATGACAATATGGTCATTCAAGAATTGTTGAGATATAATTGATCACTGTTGGAATTATAAGCATTTTACTTACCCCCACCCCACCCCCAAAAAAACAAACAACACCCGAACAGATTATATGGAGCGTTATGCGAATGAATGATCTGACAGAATTATTTCCATTATTCGTTGAACGCAATCTTAAAGACACGCAAATGTTTATAGTTTCCATTCAAATAAAAATTGTCTGTTTGCTGATTTATTGCATCTGCATTAGAGAAAGTAACTTCTTTTTTCGTGGTACATTTCCCCCTCATCGTCACTCTAATATTTGAAATCACTACACACCTCGTGGTAGCAATACTATTATTAACTATTGATAACCAGGTCCAATACCCATCAATCTCTCCTCATATCCAATCCAGTCGTACAAACTACTATTGTCATGAATAGCGTTTTTATCAAGTGAATACCAATGATGACCAAGAGGACATAATGTGTAACGGATGTGTGTGTGTGTGTTTGTGTGTGTCAAAGAGAGACAGAGAAACATAAAGAAAGGGAGAAAATAGCAGGCTATGGGTGGGGCAGGATTTGATTGATTTGATTTGCTTTGAATCATTTATTGATACTCAACTGCATTGTGACGTCACTGACAAACTGAATGCATGCTACCTTTGATTTCAACCTGCTATACACCAGGTGCAATGGCCATTCTCCTGTCAAAGGACGAGATAGCTTTTGACACGCCAATAAGCGACATCCTCGACTTAATCAGCGTCGAAGGCAAGCTGATGTTTGCAAACACGCCCGCTACGCCGGCATCTAACAACCGGCTCCTGATTTTAGCTGACCCTATTTTCTTCTAGAGAGAATGACGATACATCTATGTTATACATTTAACGATTCTGAACAGACAAAATGAAGAGTAAAAAAGAAGAAAACTTGAACAAGCTCGTCCAAAGTTCTTTCCTTCCTGATCTCGTAAGAAAACTTTGTTTCATTTTGCATCTTATTGGTCCATCTGATCAAATCAAGGAGAACTTTGCCTCAGACAACGTCGCCATTTATGAAGAGCTTTATCGCAAAACGAGCTAACAGTGCTCGTCAAATTGAGATACTTGTGATTTAGGCTGCGAAAAACAGGACAAACTAAAAATTAATTCTTTGGATACCTGGAATCATAGTTCGAATTTTTTTTCTCTTTATGTTACTAGTGAGGAACTGTTTTATGATAAGGTTGAAGCTTTCATTTTGCTTTGATGATGAACTTGCACTGAAAATGATTAAAATGGCGCATAGGCCATTCATAGCTGTGAAACTCTTAATATGCTGTTGGCATCTGCTAATGTCACCAACAGGTCACTGCACGCATATTATAATTATATAGGAAAAATACTTGATGAAACGGGTTCAGTACAACAAACTATCATGGTTTATTACAAGTTTAGATTGATATGAAAAGCATTACTATTAAGAATGTATTAATTTTCGGCTTCGAGTCTATTTGCTATTATTGTTGGCATAAAGACAGCGAAAAGGTGAATTAAAATAACAACGTTCAAATCCGTATATGGATATTGTCAGCTAACTGTAATGATTTGCAGCATTTATCAAAGACATCGCAGTTAACATTTTGTTCATTATTTAAGTAGCAATGCTGGTAATAGTGGTGAGTAAAGATTGCTCTTTCCCCTTTTCTTTTCCTTTTCCATGTTTCTTTTTTTACAGCTTGCCTTTAAGATTATTTAGAACATCTTCTGAACTTCACCTCTGCAGTATGCAAGTGCAATAACTTTAACATCCATAACAGGTTACTGGTTACAACAAACATTCTAATGCTTTTCCTTATTATTTTCATCATCATGAACAATGATTTAATGCAGAGATTATCAATAATAGAATAATGTCCGTTAAGCTTACACTGCAGGTTATGATCTTATATCTTTAGGACATCGGTGATTGATTTTTGTTTTTTCTATGATGACTTTTGTCTTTTGAATCATTGCGCGCTGTTTCAGAGTAATCTTATGAATTCAAAATGCATTGCTCATACGATTATATCACATGTTCATTATACGTGAAACGCACACGTGCCTGTAATGTTTTTGGCAATGTTTAGAGTCCTGGTAGTTCTTGGAAGGTTTGTCATGAGACTTGAATGTCAGTCTTTCATCAGCTATCTCTTTCCCTCTCTTCAAAAGAGGAAGCCTGCGGACGAGTCAATAAACTATATCTCAGCGATAGTAGATTGAGCAAAATTTCTGTGTGAATCGCATAATTTGTGAGTTGTGGTTTTCATAGTCAAGTATAGCATCTAAAAGGTGCAAGAGAAAGTCAATAATATTATTCTTGGAAAGTCTGTTGTATCTCGTTTGTGGTGCAAGCGAAAAAAAGTCTATATTGAGAGAGAGAGAGAGAGAGAGAGAGAGACAGACAGACAGACAGAGAGACAGACAGCATGCCCCACACACCGTCACGCACACACCCAGCCGTACACTCACATAAATTGTAATATACATATATGTACATACGTGCGTATCTTCACAACATTTGCGTTTATGATAAAGTATTTATCATCAAAAAGTGCCTATAATTGTAATGTTAAATTGAGGTATGATCGAGAAAGTAGTATTTATTCAAACATGTCAAAGGATGCGTTATCCTGACGGATACTAATTAGAATGAGCACCTCAAAACAGCAAGGATGTGATAAAATGAATTCTTTAAAAAAACACTGTTTTTACACCACTCTTAAAGTTTAATTACAAACCTGCCGTCTCCTTAAAATATGGAGAACGCAAAAACATAAGACAACACCCCATAATTTACTTAACGTTTTCTGTGTTTGTGTATGTGTGTGTGTGTGTGTGTGTGTGTGTGTGTTGTGTTGTGTGTTTTGGTTGTTGTAAATTACGTCATCTGTACTTGTGTCTTTCGAAACTTGAATGACTTATATGCATTATATATATATATATATATATATATATATATATATATATATATAGGTTTTCCCGGTCAATTTCATACTTTTGTCATTCAAGTTCCTATTTCACGCTTTCCACGTTCGCAGCACTGAATCAGCAATCAAATTCAAAATCCGGTCATTCGAATTCACTATCCGAGCATTCAAATTCACTCTCGGAGCATTCAAATTCACTATCGGAACATTCAAATTCACTATCGGAGCATTCAAATTTAAGAGAGGAGCACGCATTTCATCAAAGAGCATTCAAATTCATGTCAAGCTGGCGACGGAATCTCGTCGGTCATTCAAATTCGTGAATAGGCAACCATGTTCCAAATAACTGCATTCAATTTAAAAGAAGCCCTGAATTTAGTTAGTTTGGGGCCGTGTATGCATGTGTTTCTCACTTGGCTTTGAATATTGGGATTTATGATGACTATTTATTTTGCAGTAGAGGTCCACCTGTGAATTGACAATATTATTTTGAACTCGCGCTTATCAAATAGGAATATACAGGCACATTTCCCTGGGATTGGACATAAAATGGAGGTCCCACGTGTAGGAGTCACAACTCATGCACGTAAAAGATCTCACTTCATTTATTCATCACAAAGAGCAAAACATCTAACTGGACCCCGTATGGAAGACCAGCTTTTGCAGCTGAATATGGGTTATCCAGCCATCTTCTTTGATAGAAAATTAAACAAACAAACAAAAATTAGGCACTGTATAGGCCTACAGACGAGCATAATACGGAGGGTTGGTTGACACTTTCGAGGAAAAAAAAAACAATTTCGACTATATTGAAACTGATACATGAGCATTTTATACGTGTCGTCTGTTGTGTATTGCTGTCTTATTGATTAAATTTTGCGGGACTATGTGAGATCATTGTGTGTCAGTTTGTCTTAAATTGATGATGTTATTGTCATTATATGGTTGGTTTGGGGCGTTGTCAGCATGTAGTATCGTCAAGAAATATGATTACTAGTCGTTGTGTTGTTTGGATGCACTGCTGATTGGACATTGCAATTTGAAATTTATTGAGATGAAAAACAAAGAATACATGAACAGAGAACAATGTAGAACATGTAAACAGTCCTAATTACACTATACACTGCTATGCGCAAGCATTCATTGGTTGTGTTGGCCCTTTTTCCTTTCTTAAAAGTCTCCTCCATTTTCCTCGTTAAATTGATTGCACGAAGTAGGAACTTGATCGCCTAAAAATGAATTTGAACGCTCCAAACAAGCTCATTGGGACTATCACGTGACTGTCGTATGAATTTGAATGCACGAGTAGGAAAGTCGGTGCTCGCATTTTGAAATTGAATGGCCAATCGTGAATTTGATTTCACGAAAACGAAATAGAACGCTCATAAATGAAATTGATCGCTCGGATTCTGAATTTGAATGCCCCAATATTTTCGCGTGCGTGCGCTGCGTGAATTTGAATGCACATTGATGAATTTGAGTGACAAAAGTATGAAATTGACCGGAAAAAACTATATTATATATAAATATACATACATTAAAAAAAATATATATATATATACATACATAAAGAATATAAATATAAGGGCCTATGAAATAATTTAGATGTGAATGTGCGCTTATTTCATATTAGGAGTATTTTATAAGATTATATTCATTGCGCCAAACCAACAGAATAAGGCAATTAGTATAGAACATGATATTTCATTAGTTGCACAACAATGCTGTCAATTAAAGCAGTGCGCCTGACAACTAATAATGAACACATTAAAGTAACGAGCTGAACTAACTACCTGTAACATAATTTCATGAAACAAACCAGAAAGAAACACGCGGATAACCAAAGTGGCATTTTTTTTTATCTACCTGGAAAATGTACCTAATTATGATAATGCTTTTTAGAATCATATGTGTCGAATTAAAAAAAATGGAAGGAATGAACTTAATAGTTTAATTCAAGTATTGGTCAATGTTCCTTTAAAACTTACAACGTAATGAAAAAGCAGAGTTGTAATGCTCCCGACAAAAACAAGTCCACTTTGGCTAGTGAACAATCAACACTGACGAAACTACGAGACTTATACCGTGTATGAGAATATGTGTCGTACGTCTCACATTTATATTACAACTGGACCCTCCGCAACGATAACTTTAAAACAGTGAATCAATCCAAATACAGTTTTAGGGTATAAAACTGTAAATTATTACCCACATCTTACAGAAAACCCCACCCGATTTTCTTCGGTGGTCAAAGATGAATAAGGATCTCTCAATAGAGCACGTCTGGAATCCCTTCCCTCCAAGTTCTATCCGTCGTGTTCACACCCATTAAAAGCATGGTTTGCCATTAAGCAGATGAGACAAAAACGCAGCTTTGGTGCTCCAAAATATGTCTAAAATGGGAGTTACTGATATAAACACCCTTTTTATATGTAAGAAATTGAGTCAGTAAAATTAATGTTAAGTATTGTTAAATATACAAAATGTGAACAAAAGTTATAAAAACAAGTTTCTAGACTAAACCGTATATACAGTCACGACAGTTATGGTTTTATTGAGAAAAATAGTGATAACTTCTTAGATACAGTTATATCTAAGGCTTTATTGCAAACTTTTTACATGGTCGGAAGTTTTGTGATACAACTGACCTACACATATGCATGAAATGTGATATCTCGAACTTTTTTTTTCTAAACCACTGATCCCAATGGTAAACAGTACCTTTGATATGGAGTTTCTAGATCACCCGTCAAGTGCTAAACTTACGCCCCAGTGACATAGACATCCCGGATCATCCCGGATCTGATCCGGGGTGATCCGGGGAGAGATCCGTGTTGACGCCTTGGACATCCTTGGACATCCGTGTATATCCTGGAGGTCGATCAACACGGCAACTTTTTGAGTTCAAAAACATCCGGCGTCATCCGGGGATTGCCGTGTTGGCAGAGCAATCCAGGATTGTGGTTACCGTGTAGCTGCCGTGTTGATCCGTGTAGATGCCATGTTTGTCCGTGTAAACGCCGCGCTCTTTCGGCCTTATCCCTGTAACTGCCGTGTACACCGTGAGGACAGTCATAGCAACGCACGTCGACACTTCATCGAGGTCGAAACTATCCCGGATCTCCCCGGATTTCCCCGGATCGCCGCGTACATCCTTGAAGAACCGTGTTTATATGTGACTGGGGCATTAGAAAAAACAGGGCCATGACATGCTTTATAACAATCTACATTAATCTGTGACGAAGTATCCAAATTGAATGAGGTTTCCTGCAAAATATACGTAAGGTGTTACATTTTTAGACCCTGGAATAGCATTAGATAGTTTAATCATATTGAAAGTTATTAATGCGGAAATCCGATTGTATTTTTTTTTCTTTTTTTTTCTTTTTTTTTTTTTGGGGGGGGGGACATACTGCATGGGATGTCGCCGCCTCGTTTATCTAATGGAGAAATCTGGTCATCTTAGGACATTATACTGTGAGTCTAAGCAGGAGATGATGGAGCTCAATCTGGTCTGGTGTCTCCTTTAGAGAGCAATGTCCTTCTTGACCCTCAGGTATAAATAATACTAATAGTAATAGTAGTAGTAGTAGTAGTAGTAGTAGTAGTGGTAGTAGTGGTAGTAGTAGTAGTAGTAGTAATAATAATAATAATAACAATAATAACAAAAACAATACTACTACTACTACTACTACTACTACTACTAATAATAATAATAATAATATTAATAACAATAATGATAATAACATGAAACATTTATATAGCGCTTGATAGAAACATGTTTCGAAGCGTTTTACAATCATCAAAAGCAAACAAAACATACAACAAACATGATATGTATTGACAATTGCCCTGCATCGACTAAGTCATCTCGACGGAAGAATTTCATGAATTTGGAAAACAAACATATAAATCAACTACGAATACAAATAATCAACTACAGTGTATACATAATTGTCAGTTCTGTTCTAGAAATAAATGAGAAGGATCGGGGGGGGGGGGGGGGAGGAGGGACTAGCAAAAGCAGCATGGCTCTTTGTAATAATGGTGCCCACACTGAAAAGACCATTACAATACTATGATAGTAAATGAAAATAAGGACAATGATAAGACGAGAAGTTTCCTAAGATTTTTACGTCTTTCCTAAGATTTTTACGTTTTTTGGGTTCAAGGGCCAGTAATATGACCCAGCCTCCTACTGATGATTAACACCAGTAGTCAGAGGAGGAAGACCGTCCGTGCGTGACCTGTAGGTCACATCCTGCCAGAGGTGATCCTGCTACACTGCATGTCCCCAAAATGAGCATGTCGGTAACTGAACACGGCGGATCTAGGGGAGCGTACACACCTCGAAAAAAAAGCCGGGTATGAAAGTACCCGAGAAATAGCCTTACTCGAGTGGCGCCGGTAGGGTCTATTAGCCATTGAAAAGATCCATGGACAAGTCAGCTAACAGCACTAGGGTTAAAGCCCCTAACTCAGTCAAGGGGGAGAGATATCGTTATGACTCTACCGGTTCAAAGCCCTCGGGAAGGCCGGCGGACGATGGATTGATCAACTCCGAGACGAACTACCGAAAACCAAAAGCAAAAAGAGAATCAGTCCTGTCATGCCGTAGAACCACCAAGATCGGCACACTGAATGTCAGGACCATCAGGACAGGAGACAAGAGAGAGGAACTGGGCCATCTATTTGAGGAGAGTGGCCTACAGATTCTTGCAATTCAAGAGCATAGGATTCTGCACGAAGAGCCCATAAGGAGAACAAGGATTGGAGTAAGGAGCCATTTGATCACAACATCAGCTGTGAGGAATTCAGCACAAGCTGCAGTAGGAGGGGTAGGGTTCATGATAAGCATGGAGGCTAACAAATTAGTCAGGGAGGTCACTCCAGTGTCCCACAGAATTCTGAAGGCAACATTCAATGGAAACCCAAGACTCACTGTATTCGCTGTATACAGCCCAACAGAAGGGGACAGCATAGAGCATGCTGAGGAGTTCCATGAGGAATTATGCAGGGCCGTAACTTCTACCCCCATGCACAACATCCTGTTAGTACTGGGAGATTTTAATGCTCACCTTAGTAAGGAGAACAAGGAGGACACTTCATGGTACTACCACAACCATACCAACAGAAATGGCGGACTGCTGAAGGATACATTGCTAGAGACCAACCTGGAGGTAACCAACCTAAGATACAGGAAGAAACCAGGGAAGATGTGGACCTACCTGTCTGACATGCATCTTTCCAAGTCCCAGATTGATTTCATTCTTGTAAGGAAGAAATGGAGGAACAGTGTAATGAACACTGAAGCATATGACTTCTTCAATTCACTTGGAAGCGACCATAGACTTGTCATGGCTGAGATCAGATTAAGTCTGAGAAAAGTCAAAGCCCAGCCCAAAAGAGTAGAGTATGACTGGGAAGCTTTCAAGGAAGACACTGAACTCCAGAAGCAATACAGTGTGGAAGTGAAGAACAGGTTCAGTGCATTGTGCAAGGAAAACGACACTATGGAAAGCGTGACAGACAAGGTGTCTCAAAGATATGGACATTTTGTGTCAGCCATAGCAGAAACCAACAAGACCATGGTACCAAAAAAAGAAAAAGAAAAGGAGGGAAAACAAATCAGTGGACCCTAGAGTTAGTGAAGCCAGGAAACGTCTTAAAACAGCCAAAGATCAATATCATAGTGATCCAACAGAGAACCACAAGGTACAAGTAGACGAGAGAACTGGTGAGCTCAATGCCGCCTACACCAAGGTAAAAGAGGAGCTGCTGACAGAAAAGATCAGGAGAGTAGAGAATGCAGCCGACAGATGTAAGAGTAAAGAGAGCTGGAGGCTGATAAATGAGATAGCAGGAAGAAAGAGTGGATGCGGGAATCAAATCCATGGAATAAACCCCGAGGACAGAAAGAGGAAATGGCTAGCTCACTTCAAGGTTCTGCTGGGGCAGCCACCACTTCTTACACAGAACATTGGAGAGGTCAAGCAAATCTTCGATGACTTGGAAATATCAGAAGAGCCTTTTACATTAAAGGAACTCCAGATAGCTAAGGAAAATATTACAGAAGGCAAAGCATATGGAGAAGATGGCATCTCCCCAGAGGTGATGAAGAGATGTGACTTCAATGAAATTATTTTAGGGTTTTGTAATGAGGCATTAAATGAAATGGTTGCACCTGTACAGTGGGGTATAATTAACATTATACCAGTCCCAAAGAAAGGTGACCTCACTGATATTAATAATTACAGAGGTATCTCACTGACATCTGTTGTGGCAAAGACCCTAAACAGAATGATACTCAACCGTATCCAGCCAGAAGTGGATACAAAGCTCCGGACCAACCAAAATGGATTTAGAAAGGGCAGGTCTACAACTAGCCACATCCTTACACTCAGAAGAATACTAGAGGGAGCCAGAGCAAAGAACCTCTCTGCTGTCATGGTCTTCATCGACTTCAGGAAAGCCTTTGACTCCATCGACAGGGGAACGCTAAAGAGAATCCTACTGGCTTACGGCATCCCAAAGAAGATTGTCGACCTGATCTTCCTGCTCTACACCAACACTAGAGCTACGATCATCACGCCTGATGGAAATACAGAGTACTTTGAGATTCTTGCTGGAGTACTCCAAGGTGACACATTGGCCCCCTACCTCTTCGTAATTGCAGTAGATTATTGTATGCGCCTAGCATTAGAGAAGAAGCCAGATCTTGGATTTACTTTGACACCAGCACGGAGCAGGAGAGTAAAGGCCAAGAAAATATCCGACACAGAATTCGCAGATGACATTGCCCTGTTGACAAACACCGTGAAGGATGCAGAGGAACTCATGAGGGAAGTAGAGGCGGTATCTGCCAGCGTAGGACTAACGATGAATGAACAAAAGACAAAATATCTGGTCGAGAATATTGATGAGCCAGGAGGGATTACAAGTATGGGTGGGCAGCCAATAGAGCTAGTAAATGACTTCCTGTATCTTGGGGCCAAAATCAGAAACTCTGAGGAGGACGTAGACGCAAGAAAGAGAAAAGCATGGGCAGCATGTCACAGCTTAAAAACTGTGTGGAAATCAGACTTGCGGAAGGACCTTAAAGTTCGCCTTTTCACCGCAACAGTCGAGTCAGTACTTCTGTATGGGTCTGAAACTTGGACTATGACGAGAAGACTCACTAAAATCCTAGATGGTTGCTACACAAGGATGCTCAGGATGGCTCTAAACATCAACCAATATACGATGAGGATCACTAACTCAGAACTGTATGGGACCCTACCAAAAGTTAGCTCCAAAGTAGCTCAGAGGAGGCTAAGGCTCGCTGGACACGCCCAAAGACACCCTGAGCTAACACTACACACAGTTTTACTATGGGAACCACTACATGGGAGAGCAAGACGCGGGCGGCCTCGACGCACATATGTAGACACACTTAGAAATGACACTGGTCTGCATGACACAAAGGACATTGCCAGTGTAATGGAGAACAGAGAGCGCTGGAGGGACATCATCCATGGATCTCGGGAATACTACCCGACTTAAGTCAAGTAAGTAAGTAAGTTACGTCTTTCAACGTACTCATTGTCGTATGACAAACTTTGTCAAATAAAGTCAATTATGCATTGACATTTTTAGTACTAATTTCACCTATTTTAGGGTTGATTTGAATGTGCTGTCGACATTTATATCTGTTGACATTCCTATATTAAGTACCAGGCGAAAGGGCACAACTGTAGAAATTACTGGCATGTTATATTATGTAAACTTTATGTTCAAATCTAAGATAGATAATGTCCCTGGCAACATGCAGGGCAGCTCTACAATGATAACACCAAACAATGCAAGAAAACTGAGTCTGAAGTGACAAAGTACACTTCATAGTACATCATCGATAAAATCAATAAATTCGACATTATAAATCACCCAATTCGAAGCAACATTGGCTCATATATCCCGTGCTATGAATTTATGGGGAATTAATGTATCCTACAATGCTATTACATTCCAGTTTATGGATTATGTATTACCCATGGGAACGCACAGGTGGGCAATGTTTGGAGCGGAATTGGCACTCCAATAAAATTCTCTTAATATGGGTAGTTTGCAGAAGCGTGGAATTTGACTCCTTCATATCGATGAATGTAGACACCATTTTATAACTTTTCGGGCTCAATGCAATTATCTCTCACCCGTTTCCATTAACGCTATACATCACTGATTGCTCAGTGAGATAAAGTTGCCTTTGAAAAGAGTGAAAAGTTAAACCATCAGTAAGCCTTCAATAAAAATTCCATTGATCTAACAAATGTAGAAATATGCGAACTATATTTAAGGATTTAGTTATTTGTTTTTAAGGCAAAATAGTGATACTGATCTCAATGGAAATAAAATGAAGTTCTTAAAACCAGAAATTTTCGTGAATTTCGCGAGGAGCCGAAGTCGCGAAATTAAAATACACGCGAAAGTCTTGTCTACACTACGATGCATTAAATGTCATTGCCAATTCACGAACATATCACGAAGCAACTCATACATCACAAGCAGTGACACGATTAAGAAGAAAACCACGTTAAACCGCAACGCGTAAAAAAAAAAAAAACAACAAACAAACAAACAAACAAACAAACCTCCCCATCAACGATACTTCGAATGAAGAAGGACTGGTAAAATAGTTCCACCATTGCAATCTAATTCCTTTTCAAAAGAGAGCCCGCTGCAAATTCATTGATGTAAATAAGATGTGTCTTTTGGTGTGTTTTTGCAATCATCCCCAAAAAATCATCTGACCTTCGTTAAGTCATAGGATTTAAATATTGTTGTTTAGGTCGAACCCTGGAATCTGTCATCAAAAATCCAGTGCGCATGCCACCAAGGAGGTGAGAAAATTAAAAAAAAAATGCTCCTATCTCATCTTTGTTTTTTTTGTTTGTTTGTTTGTTTGTTTGTTGTTTTTTTTTGCGGTTATTTACTTCATCATGTTACATTATGATGACATAATGCACGAAATACGAGAAAGAAATTAAACAAGGAAAAGTAGAAATTACGCTGTGCGTAATATATGTCCCGCCGGAAGTAGCATTTTGTAGCAAAATGTACAATATAGGTAAAAATCAAGGTCAAAGGTCAAAGAAGTCGAAGGTCAAAATTCTGTGTAGAGGTTTTGAAGCCCTCACCTAGTGCCATCACATAAAGCAAACGGAATCGAAATCGGGTTAGAAATGGCGAAGGAGTAGCATTTTGTAGCCAATGTACAATATTGGTCAAAAATCAAGGTCAAAGGTCAAAGAAGTCAAAGGTTAAAATTCTGTGTAGCAGTTTTGAAGTCCTCACCTAGTGCCATCACATAAAGCAAACGGAATCGAAATCGGGTTAGAAATGGCGAAGGAGTGTCATTTTGTAGCAAATTGTACAATATAGGTCAAAAATCAAGGTCAAAGGTCAAAGAAGTCAAAGGTTAAAATTCTGTGTACAAATTTTGAAGCCCTCACCTAGTGCCATCAAGGTCAAATGTCACAACTGAAATTCTGTGTAGAAATTTCAAAGCTCCCTTGTAGTGCTATCATATAAAACAAACAGAATCAAAGTTGGCTCATAAATGACAGAGAAGTAGCAAATTGAACATTTTGATCACACACGGACGCACTCACACACAGACACACAGACACACACACACACACACACATATATATATATATATATATATATATATATACACGGACACACATACGTACGGAGCCCGTTTCATAGTCCCCTGCTCGAACTCGTTCGGCGGGGACAAATATTAGTACTACAGTCCTTCCCTACTACACAATACATTTTTCGTATCCATCATGTAGATTCTGGAACAACAGTCGGAAATGAAGATGACAACGAAACACTCAGATATGGGGATTATCACAATATTATGATATAGGTCTTATAACAATGTTTGAAGAACGTCAGCGAAGCGGCACCTGCACGTCGTCATGTCACATCAGTTGTGAAATGCGTCACCCGACATGCAAATATTTCGTGACAAGAACACTAGCTTCCTCGGATATATCCAGTAACTCTGACAGAGCTATATGGATTTTCCTCTATGTATATGCATACCCATGTAATATAAAACTCCTCACCGACATGATGATAACTAGTTGCTCGGGCCTATATCTCCAGCCTTCCTTTCCCCGTTGAAAAACAAAAGAAAAGTTAATTGTTGCAAACTCTATCACTTCCTTAACCATTTCTTTGGCAATGAGTCAAATATACACAAATTTCACAACCATACGTATGAACAGGTTATAGTAATGTGACACAATAGGTCTGTATCTAAACCACTGCTACCATTATCATGGCTACGGAATGAACACGTTGAATGTCTACTTTGGTTGTCTGATTATTCTTATTTCATGTATGATGATTTACCACATTGAATCATAGTGACTACTTATTGATGATAGTCATATTGTATGAATCATACTAGCCGGCATGGAACTGATAATCATCATGATAGCTGTATCAATGTCAATAAAGATAAGAAAGGATATTATATAAGAATATTACTAATAGGAATTATTTCCATGCAATTTCAAGTTGCAGAATCATTGATCAATGATCGATCATTCTGCCACATTCTGAAGTACAGACACTGTGAATTATAATCGGTACAGTATCTTAAAACCTGTCAAATATTCCTCAACTGCCCATAGCAATACCAAGCAGGAAGGAATAGGTTGTTCTAATATCAGATTTGTTGTTATGCAGCAGTTTTTGAGAGTTACGTCGTGCTTTTACACAACAAGACAAGTTGGAAGCTCTTCGTCTCTTTGTCTTGCTTTCTCTCTCCTCTCTTTCTATCTCACTCTTCTTTTTATTATCACTCTCTTATACATATTATCTTTCTATCTATCTTTCTATCTATCTATCTATCAATCTATCTATCTATCTATCTATCTATTAATCTGTCTATTTATCTTTCTATCTATATATTTATCTATATCTATATCTATCAATCTATCTATGCATCTATCTTTCTATGTATCATTGAGTTATCTATCTTTATTTGTCTATCTATTTATCGATCTACACTAAGAAAAAAAAAGAAGAAAGTAAACGCTTTTTCAAGTTTAGATTTCTCATAGAATATTTGGCTGAAAGATAATGTATTATTACCATATTAAAGGTAATTTAATTGGCTATCAACCTGGTAGGTCAACATAAAAGGAAACTTTACGCATGAGTGAACACCATTGTTTTTCTCTTCCAGGACACAAAAGTAAAAATTGCAAAACTGAACAAGTTGTCATTCATGCGT
The DNA here is from genome assembly GCF_040938485.1 of Diadema antillarum. NCBI lineage: Eukaryota > Metazoa > Echinodermata > Echinoidea > Diadematoida > Diadematidae > Diadema > Diadema antillarum. Next base: position 58,743 of record NW_027272555.1, on the reverse strand, counting down.
ATGTGCTCTTCCATTGAACAATAAGAACAAACAACACATTTCACACAAAAAGAGACATGAATTAAGTTGAAAAACTAAACATTTGATCTCTAAGATATCTTTAAAGCCCAAAAGATCAATGAAGGCTAAAAATAGTGGAAGAAAATAAAGCATCTTATGTCAAAACAAAATTCAAATGAAATAAGAGAAGAAGTAACAATTAACAAGAATTGTACAAATTGAGCTTTTTTTGAATTAGGAAATTGTAAATAATGTTTGGTTCTTGAAATTGTCACATGGATTCTTAAATCACTAGATTAAAAGAAATAAATAAAGGAATTATGCTCATTTAATCATCTTTATGCTTATTATTTCCTATGCCATTTGAAATTTGACTTGACAGAAAATTCTTATTTTTCCCCTTTAGTTTCCCACTTTGTTTTTCTTAGAGATTATAAAGAATAAAGAGAGCAAAAACTCATTTTTCCTATTTCATTCATGTCTCTCATTGTGTTAATCTGGTCTCTTGTTGTCAATGTTATCGTGAAGGGCACTTGCAAATGAAAGAGAACAGGTCAATTTTTGCAATTTTTAATTTTGAGCCTTGGAGGACAAAAACGAATGTGCTCACTCATGCGTTAAGTTTTCTTTTTAATCAACTTTTTAGCTTAATAGCCAATTAAATTCTCTTCAATATGGTATATGATACATTGATTTTCATAAAAATCTTTTATGAAAAATATGACCTCGAAAAAGTGTTTACTTTCTTTTTTTGCTGAGTGTATATCTCACTCTACATACTCATCTACAACTTTAGTTTATAGCTTTATCTGACAGAATTATCTGCACATTGCTTACCTCATCAACTCGATCAATTAATGTGTCCAGAATCCATCTCTATTTCTTTCTGTAGTTAATATTGAGAGTTGAGAGGAAAATAAAGTTCCTTCTTGATTTTTCTTTTTTTTTTACGTATTTCAGTAACATCCTGCATTTTCATTAACAGCGGTAAATGATGTCATTGACAAATGAATGATGATATAAAACAGGAAAAACAACTCTGGTTCTTAGTATCCTATTCATTTATTTTACTTGCGTGACGCTTGTTTTATATTAAAAAAGTAACTATAGTGTCTAAGAGACATGTCGAAATCATTCAGTATTCTGTCACGGGATCCTGATACTATTTCAGTCAACAAAAAATAACTCGGTACATGAAAAGGAATGGGTTTTAGGTTACAATTTAAAACAAGTTTGGAATGAATCGTGATGCCACGTCATTGTTTCTTTCAGATTTAAGATAAACACACATCCAATCGACAGACTTGTCCCAACATTGTCTTTTTGATAGGAGCAAATAGATACCCAATATATCTGTCTCCGCACGATATTATTGATACTGACAAAATGAAGGTCGCCATTCTATTCATGTTGTCACGCCCAGGGGAAAGAAGACAAACCTTTTTCGTAAATCTAGCAGTTTCAAAGTTGGCGATGCAGTATAAATTCCTTCCATCAAGAACATCATCTCCATTCATTCGCCACCGAGGTCCAGAAGGGACGCTGAGTTCTTCAAGGTGATATAAAGTTCTTTTGCTACACAGTCAAAACAGTAACCAGACTGTAACGCATCTTGCAGCCCGACAGTGCTCTTCATTCTGACCACAATCTTGCTACTCAAAATGAAGTCACCTTTAAAAGAATTCGTCATCGCAACTTTGTTGCTATCCTGGTAAGAATGTTCATTTGGAATTCAGTTTTGTCTCTCATCTGATAATTTGATATCGGAATGTTTTGAGTGATAGTTGGAGAAAAAAGGAGTAAGTTAAGAGTAAAGTAAAGACGGATCATCCGGTGATTAGTTTCTACTATTTATAGTAGGACGAGCAGTTCAATCTTTGTTAGACATAGTAGAGGCATTAATGTATAGAAATATAAAATAAATGAGTATACCCACGCCTTTATAATGAATCTAAGTTTTATGACAGCAAACCTATCTCGTACTGGTATGTCAGTTTCATACATTACGAAATATCATCTCCCTATATACTGCTGATGACAGCCGCAGGGAGAGTATATCATGTACTCTGCTTTGATGACGAAAAGTCTCACAATGCAAGTGTTTGGGGTGTAAAAACAACCCACTTTCCTCCTCGTGCAATGTCCTTTTTTGATGTTTGCAAGGTAACAAAATTTGGCGATGATCTCGCTCAGTAATAGCTGTGGTAATATTTATCAACATGGTATCAGGTAATAAAAGCAATATAAGTGGCGCGAGTATTGAAGATGGAAAAAATCTGGGCATTGAATTTCAGGAGTCAATCTTGTGAAGCCCCCCCCCCCCCCCAACAAAAAAGGTAGATAATTTCTCCTTTAGGAAGAAAATCACATTGAATTTTTATTATTCCATTTAAGAGGAAAATTCTCTGTTGATTTCTGAGCCAGAGCCGAGCATTTTCTTTTCTCACTAACTGCGTTGAAAAACATCTCACAGGCATGACAGGCGTCTAACTAACAGACTAACAGACATTTCGTAATATCTTGAGACAGACATTATGTAACTGATATCAGATATCGGAGAACGGAAGCAGAAATGCCTTGATAATTATGTAAACTCAAGTGTTGATGTTGTCTTATGATGTTGTTTTATGTTTTTATTGTAGAATTGTTTCATTTTTTAATGATCTGTGTAATGTTCCTCCATGTTCCTGTTTTGATTGTGATGTAACTTTTCGAAGATGCATGGACTAGTTGAAGAACAGCGTGCCTATGGCTGAAGCAAATGCCCGTGTAGAAATAAAATATATGAATGAATATCGCTTGTTGTTGAATTGAACACCAGCCTGGCCATGACGAGGACGGTGGAGGGCGGCGTATCCCATTCTTCAGAAGAAGAATGTGATTGGGTGTGTGAAGGCGATGACCAGTACGATGAGGATATGATTCACTCTCGCTACCTCGTCACAGCAAAGGTGAATTATAATCACATCTTGATTGTGAGAAGATTGAATTTTATCACATCTTGATTGTGAGAAAATAATATCTTTAATAGGGTTACATAACTTATAAACGGCTATGATATTAAAAATGTTTGAATGCAAAAACAGGAAAACTCCATTTTTAAAGTTTTGTTTTTTTCCAGTAAAGTCATGGTCAGATAGAAAAAAAATCGTACCATGATAAACTGGGCCCTAAAACATTAACATCATTTAAAGAGATATTTTTTATGACAAGTATCCTAATCGTTTTCTCTTTGTTACAGCAGCATCCATCCCAATTTAGATAAAAACATAGCCAATCAGGTTTTGCATTCAAACCTTATACATGATTATGTGTACATGATTAGGATAAGAAAATGCAGAAAAAAAAGTTCCTGAAAATTTTACAACAATGATAACTTGGATAAAAAATGAAATCAAGTCAAGTTTCGAGTTTTTAAACATTTATTTTCCATCTTTTTCATGTTGTAAATCACATACATAAAGTTGTACAAGGAAGGCAGAACCTTAAAAAGCAGAGCTTGTGGTGAGCTGCCTAACAAAAAACACACTACATCACAAACACAAGAAACAACAAAAACACAATAATATAGTAGTTCCCATGGCAATATGAAGATGAGATATTCCTCGAAGTGAAATGTTGCTTTCTAATAGAGGGGCTACAGTAAGTGTGAAAATATGTGTCGAGTTACAGCCTAAATTATATATATCAAAGTTAAAGGTTACATATTTATAAGTGCTTGCAATATGAAACCTCTGCACAGATGTTAGCAAGACAAAGAATGAAATGCACTGTTTCCAACTGCAACCGAATCCTGAATAGACCCCTTTACCGATATATTCAAATCTTATGCATATCATTTTAACAAAAGTAGTTCCTGGCAACCTGAAAGCTCGCACGAGGTCTGTCCGACACAGCAACAAGTAGAGTACGCAAAGTAGACTCCAAATATTAAAGTGCCATTATAATGTACAGGTTACTAAAATAACTCGTCACCAGGCCCCGAGAGAAGAAACACCCAGAAACTTGACAATATCAGCAAAAAGTCTATTATTCCAAAAAGAAAGACGATTTATAATGGCATTCAAATAGACTCAAAGAAGGTACAGATTTTAAATGGGCTGGGAGATTATTCCAGACCTTGGGACCAGAAAAACGCATTGTGTGTTGGAATAAAACTTTTTTTATGTTTTGGAATGTGAATCAATGAAGATGATCTAGTTTCATACTTATGGCATAAATGATCAGGGAGGAGATTATTTTGACACTTATACATGAATAAACCCAATTGGAATGTATTGATATCTTTTAAACGCATTATTCACGAAATATTCATGAAAATAACGAAAATCGAAATTTGATATGAAGAGTATTTTTCAGTTTCCTTTAGCATCGAACGGTATGGAAGACAACGATGTCTAAAACATTATAACTGTATACTGATGTGCTTAAAAAAGGGATATCATACATTTTTGAATATACAGTAATAACGATATAAATCGTATTGGGGTGATTCTCATATTTATACATCACATGTCTGAATCGTATATCTTACATGTTTCACCTGATTTTATTTATAACGACGTAGTCTATTTTGTCCTGCCTGTTTTTGATTTATCAATTCATGGATTCACTTGTTTCCTTGAACAGTTGAATGTCATGAGTGATACAATAATGCATTATCACTTTAGTTTCATTCGGTTACCAACACGTCGTTATCAGATTATACAATTGCATGGCAACGTGTGTCCGTCCTTGAACATCTACTATGTGTCACCTGTTATTTCTTTAACTATAGATGACAATAAACTGTATAATTCAATGATCAAACTTTATTTTAATTTTTTTCAACAGAATGTACAAAGAAATCTGTGAGATTTGAAACGCGTGTTGTTGATAATTTATACATAACCAGCCAAACCAGAGGCAACATCATGTTCGTGTCTATGTGATCAGGTACTGAAAAGAGACATACAATCATAATTATACACTCTGCTAACAAAAAAAAAGTGAAGGTACCCACTAACAAGACTAAGCTTACAGACTAAGCTAAGAGATTACAGCTACAAAAAGTGCGGGACACTGGGGAAATAAGAAATAGAACATAAATTAAAAAAAACCCGAAAGTGTGAAAAATATTGATTTGGTCATAATGTTACAATTATGAATATTATGTTATATTCTTCTGATAAGATGTCTTATGTTTTCCTCTTCTATGAACAGAACAAAAAATCCCTTGACAAATTGCCGAAGAAGTTGGAAAAGAACGAAGAATGTAAGGACACAGCTAAGGTGGTCCGCGTCACGGAAAGTCTCATGTTCATGGCCGTTGTTCAGATGACAACGGAGTGTGCTGAAGAAGTGAGAACCATGAACATTTTTCCTTCCTCTTTAATTGCTGCAAAAAGAAGCACAACGTGTCACCATTGAAGATTATCTTACTTGGAAATCACGCAAATGTGAAATTGAGGCACGTTTTACGCCTAAAAGGCATAAGTTAGCATTGTTAATCTACCACGCAATCTTGCACAAATAGTTTTCATCCAATACAATAGCAGGTAGGTTTCTATAGCAACCTTCTATAATTTGCGGGCAAGTTTTCATCCATTGTTGTGGAATTTCTTAAGCAAAGAGATATTTACACTGTTTTTGTTGTTGTTTTTTTCTTACTGACTGCTTGAGGATGTCTTGGGGTCGCTGGACCAAAGATATGAAACATAACATATTTGTTTGATGTATAAGTTTTTGTCACATCAGGAGATCGCGTTTTCTTTTTATAGTTTCCATGTTTGTGGTAGGAGTGAATAGTTCATTGTCTTGCCCTACTTTATCGAAGTTAAACCATGTCAACGTACAACATTAAATTTCCTTATCTTTTATACCAAGCTAAAGCTTGGATAAACTCCAAAAACTACAAAATCGGTATGCAAGAATTGTTCTGAAAGCCAGTATACTAACGCCACATAAGCAAATGCTCTCCAAATTACAATGGCAATCAATACATCAACGAGTTCAGTATCAGACTTGCATATACTTGTATAAGATAATCAATGGGATGAGCCCACGTTATCTCAGACAATTGATTGCTGTAAGACACACACCATTTCATACACGATATGCCGTTAATTGTCCCTTATTCATAAATGCCCCCAAAACAGATTATTTTAAGAACTCTTTTCATTATCAAGCTTCAAATATGTGGAATAATTTGCCAAATTTTATTCGAAATGCGCAGTCATTGTCTGTTTTCAAAAGATTATGCAGGGTACTTAACATGATTGATAGGTTATGAAAGCATGCATATGGAATATGTATGAGAGAGATTTCGTGTGTTTATGTTATTTTGTGTTATATGTAACTAAGTTCATTATTTTTTTTTTGTATGAAGAAATGATAATGAAGTCCGAAATTTGATGACATTGTATCATAACAATAGGGGGGGGGGTAGGTGAAGTGGCACTACTTTTCTGATTGCCCTATCAAGCTGTTATTAAGCTGTAATTGTATTAATGTTTGAGTTTGTTTGTATATTTGTTTTGGTGTAGTGGTTCATTTGTAGTATAAGTTATTTCATTGTTTGTACTTTACTTTGATGATCATGACATTTTTATCTGTACATAATGTGAGCAGGGCCCCTTGGTAGAACAGTTAACCAACTGAAAGGGCTACCCTGCTAAAAGAATATTGAAATAAAAAAAATAAATAAATAAAAGCAATTGCCCCCCCCCCCCCTTGATCATATGGAACAATTTAGTTGTACCTTTTTCTTCTTTACCAATCTGATTTACATCTGAAGAGTTGTATTGCAGGTCCAGGTTTAAACATATCAAAGTAAGTCCATCAACAAGGGATATTCTAGAAATTATAGTTGAAAATATCCTGTATTTTCTTGTTATTTTCTTTTTTAACCAGCTTTAATCACAAATATCTCAAATTAACAAAAATACTGTTTTGCGATAAAACTCATCAACTGTTTAACCTTCAATTTTGCAAATTTCAAATCCATTCTTAAAACCCACCTTTTTTGTCTTTCTTGATTAAGATAAACATTCATTACCCCTTTTGTTAATCATTGTAATGTTGATTGTTATACTCTGATACTAGTTATTCATTTGTTTGTTTATATTTTGTATCTGAATTGTACAGCGCACAGAGAAGCATGTGCTTATTATAGTCTTTAAAAATATATTGTTATTATCATTATTATCATCATTATAATTATCATCATTATAATTATACTACTACTACTACTACTACTACTACTACTACTACTACTACTACTACTATCATTATCACATACCGCCCTCCATTGCATGTCCGTCGTCGAACAGGTTCGAGAGTGGGGCTACGAAATCGAACGGAATTCCTACCACTTCACAGATGCGGTTAATGTAGAGTGGCATCTGGACCGCATTCGGAACACGGGTTCACCACTTTTAACCCCGCAAATCCCATTCCAAATCAGTGAGTACATTTGCATTTTTCCTAAAAAATGACGTTAAAGGGATGGTACAGCATTGGTGGAGATGAGGATTGGGCTCTTAACTTTTTGCGAGATACCAAGAAACCACTTATTGCTTTCCGTACAGACACCGACAGAGCACACCATTCTAGACGAGGAATTCAAAGTTTATTTTGATGAAAATCAGTTATGGAATGTCTGAGACATCCAAGAACAGAAAAAAAAGCGATCGTAATAACTGGTGGATCCCACCTTTTATTAGGAATGCTGTGTTTCGGATATCTCAGCCATTTCAAAACCAATTTTCGTCAAATAAACGTTGAATTTCTTTCGGAATTACACGCTCTTTCATCTTTCATAAGCGATTTCTCATTATCTCACCAAAGATTTTAGAAGCACAAAGTTAGGTCTCAGCCAAAACAAGTAATTCTTTTTTTTTTATTATCATTTGTATTTTTATCATTTTGTTGTTATTATTATTATCATTATTATTGACATGTCAACAATATTCTTGATATGTTTTTAATCGATGATACGTAGACATGACGATTATTGTTTCGTCTGATGCTGACTTGATTGGAATTGTTTTTGTTTTTTTTAATAGTTCAGATCGAAAGCCATGCAACCGACCCTAAATACGTCTTCAGTGTACAATAATCAAAATATCAGCAAGCTTAGATCTGTAATGCGAACGCTGAGACGACGTCTCCTTCCGGGTTGGGCAGTGGAAACAACTGTATCGCGCATGGTCATAACACTTTTGTTGATAATTCTTTATTCGAATTTCGTTCAATTTCATATCACAGAAACAGAAACGTTAAAAGAAATAAAAACAAAACATTATACAAAGACAAACTGCATTATACACAAACATTGTACAAAATAACGTCAATCTTACGCTATATAGAGACAACATGCAGTAACACAAAAATTGTGCAAACTAATGTCAAACTTACATTGTAACTCTTCTAACCAAGGAAACGAAATCCACTTTTATTTTTTCATACACATTCTCGCAAAAAGCCCGCAAAACGGGGACAAAATAGATTGTTTGCTCAAAACAAACGGGGCATATTTCATTGCTTCTCAAAAGCGAAAAAAAGAAGAAATCGAGGCCATTTGCGAGAAAACACACACACACACACACACACACACACACACAAAAGGCCAACATGCACTCCTCACCCACCTCTATGCCTTCAGCCCTCATGTTTCAGGTTTTGTTCACACTTAAATAACGCTGACGTGTAAATTGTCATTTTTTTAAATCATACAATAAAATACATCCTAATCATTAAGTGGAAATGATGTGGAAATGATAGAAGCAATAGACAGGAAAAACAATAACATCCCCCAACACACGCACACACGCACACACACATATTGACCTAATAGCTTTGTTTTATATTGTTTGCGTCGTAGATCTAAATGTCTCTATTATACACGGAAGAGTACTTGGGTTAATGTGAAAGCATTCGTTACTATGGTGACAACACTGAGACTGAATGTGATCAATTTTGTAAGATTCCACCGGTGAGAGAAATCATTCTTCTTTACAGATGGTAATGACGGGGAAGGTGCCACAATCTTCGTTCTAGACACTGGGATTTATGCCGAGCACGAACAGTTTGCCAACACCATTGTGACTCATGTCCAGCTCCCCGCAGAGTCAACGTTATCTGGAGTAAGTTAACCTGTTCAACGAAGTTCGTTTGTGGTATATTTTGGATATTCACACGCAATAGTAAAATAATACGTCTACACACATGATTACATAGATATTGTTGATTGACAAGTTTAACATATAATAATACATACAACATGTAGTTTTCGAGCAACAACGATGAGGAGTGAAATGATATCCACGTACATTAAGGACTTGCAGGTAGCAAGCCGATAGTTAGTATTGATCTGGGCCACAGACAATAAGTTTGACCCTCGACCTTCAAGTTTTTACTACTGACCTTGCGGCCATTTTGAAAAGGATATAGTCAAACGCTGTAATGGACTTTTCGCCGACAAAGTATTAGTTACGACTAAAAAATGATGGAAGATGTTGGGTTATGCTATATTATTGGGTCTACTCTCTCGATTCATCGCATTCACTAACACCGCGTTATCTTTGATTATACACTGTATTGCTATGATGCGCAGTCAAACGAAGGCGATCCAAACGGTCACGGAACGCAAGTTGCAAGTGCCGCCGCTGGCAAGGACTACGGGGTCGCCAAGAAGGCCGAGTTGAAGAGCGTCCGAGTAGCTAATGAAAACGGCCAGGCCTTCACCGATGACTGCATCTTTGGTCAGTGAGACATCAAAAACAATTAAATGTGGTCCATGGAAGGGAGTTCTGTATTTGAAAGTCTACAGGTGAATTTGTCGACGTTTTTATCCGTTGACAAAAATCTGACAGCAAAAAAAAAAGTTTGGTGTTGTTGTGGATTTCTATATTGGAACCACTGCATGACTGGCAACTGACTGGAACTGATAAAACAAATGTTTTTACCTCTCCCAATATCACCAAAAATGGAAATGTCTTCCTTGGCGGTCATATTGTTGTTTTGTTTTGTTTTGTTTTGTTTCATAGATTTCTAATTCACAGCCTAATATTAATGTTCTTGCTTATGTCTACTCTTCTGCTGTGCTCCAAATAATTCTCCTGCGAACGATTGACGACAGCAGTCTGTCAGTGGTCATTTATGAATTTGACACTATTGACCAAAACTGTATTGAGAGCTGAATAACTCAGAGGTAATCACAAGACACGCAAAAAACAAAAAGGAAAACAACAACAAAAGCCTCAACTCTTGAATTCTCATGAAAAGGAAATAGATTAAATTTTATACCCCTTTGTCGTATTTAAGACAGGGTGACTCCCACTAGCTGATCACAAGTACAGTTGCCTCGAGTTTTCATATTTTCCATATTTTCATACATAAATGTGCATTATATCAACAAGCATAGGTTCAAGCATATTTATAATAGAGAATTAAACGTCACGCAAGTGTCCTGTCATATCATGAATGTTAGCCACCAATCATCTAAATTCCTCTACAGAAATCATACTCTAATCATCAATCAAGTTTTTACAACTTTAAAATGACTGCATGTCCGTCCTTGCGAAAAAGACAATACCCTACGAGATTAGAGTATTGGTACACCGTGATATGAAACACTTAGAATGAAAAGTGATATTACGCCTGAAATATACAGCACCAGTGATAAACATCAGTCACCATCGTTCAACAAATGCAGTCGAAACTATGTCTACATTTATATACACTGTATATATTTCTGTATCTGCATAATATCATACATATCTCTCATACATACATCTATATTATCTAGGCCTACTTGCTGTTCTGTTACTTCTCAGGTTTTGACGCCGTCATGGCCTCGACTCCCAGCGACAAGTGCGTGGTGACATTCTCGTTGTCTGGGGGTCAGTCGGTGACGTTAGAGAGCGCTATCAACGAACTCCTCGACCAAACCGATTGCATCGTGGTCGTCAGCGCCGGGAACGACAATACAGACGCCTGCTCGTTCACACCCGCCAGAATGTCGCGGGTAACCTTTACCAACAACTTTGTAACCTTTATCATGTTAAAGGGATGGAATAGTTCTGGTTGAGAGGGTGCTGCAGGTTGCCAACGTTTTTGGTTTTTTATGATGATTTTTAGAGATAATGAGAAACCTGTTATGAATTGAATGTGATAATAGAGCATGTGTAAATTTTATTTGATTAAAATTAATTTTGAAATGATTGGGATATCCAAAACACAGCAATCCTAATAAAAAGTGTGACCCACCTTTTATAAGGATTGTTTTATTTCGTTTTACGATATCTCAACCATTTCAAACCCGATATTTTCATCAAATAAACTTTGAATTCCTCTCAGAATCGTATGTTCTTCGACATTTCATAAAGATAAATCATTAATGATTGAATGATATCAGAAAAAGAATATAAAAACCTCTACAGTATCTGCAGGACAAAAGCATAGCATGTTGCGTAGAAAGAAAATATCAAGAATATTTCGTGGAAGGACCACCCGTAGTGGCTCTTCTCACAAGATAAGGCAATCTTTTCAGTTTTTTTTTTCTCTCAGATTGTAAGACTACAATGAAGTATTGAATGATAATCGAATCGTGAAGAGTTAGGATTGTCAAAGTAACATTTTTAGTGAGCTCGACCCACGATTTAACGAGATGTGCAGTCATTGACATAACACTATTATACTACTATTACTACTACTGCTAATGATAATATACAATTTTATTATATACAATGTATATGTATGGGCAGCAATATGTACAATGTATAGATTATATATATTATATAATTATATATATATATGATTCTATTATATACAATGTATATGTATTGGCAGCAATATGTACAATGTATAGATTATATATATTATATAATTATATATATATATATATATATATATATATATATATATATATATAGCAATAATAATGTCACAATAGAGGAATGCATTAAATGCCAATTGCCTTGATTTTGATTCAAACTCCGAATTTTCGGGGGCCTCCCCCTTCGTCAGGGATGACAGTGCTAATGAATTTTCACATATACATATTTTTTTGTTATTTAAATATATGTATACTGACATCAAAGGACTTAACCACAACATGGCGGGGCGGTGCAAGGACAGTAAATCTATTGACAGCAAATCTTGCACATTTCGCCCGAAAGCTTGATGATTAAAGGCGTGCTACCCAACACCAGCCACGTCTATATGTGCAAGATTTGCTGTCAATATGTATATATGTGTGGAAGAGGTGTAATATTGCCAGCTTTTCTCTGTAACGACTTTACGTCAGGTCATTACCGTCGGGCATCACGAATAAAGGATGATGTAGACCGGAAGGCAGGCTTTTCGAACTACGGTGGGTGCGTCGACATCTACGCTCCAGGCCACAAGATGTTTCTAGCCGACAAGTCAGGACCAACGGCTACGGTCAAGACCAGCGGGACGTCGTTTTCAGCGCCACTTGTGGCAGGTAAATCGAAGTTTAAAAGCCTCTGCACATCGACCACGGTAATGGCAACGGTCCGGGTTTTTTTTTTGCTATGGTGCGCCGTAAGGAGCCATGTCTGGTTCTGTGATAACATCACTTCCCGGCTAACAATTTTCTTGGAAATATGATTACTCAGTATCTTCCGCTGGAGATTGTCTTGCTCTTGAATTTGACATGGGAATAAGATTTTGGGTGATTTTGTACCAAATTATTATAATCCTTTTGGCGCACCATAGCAAATAACCGGACTGTTGCCGTTACCGTGCTCGGTGTGCCGAGGCCTTTACACTGACACCTCACACCGGTGTAAATCAATAACTTTATTGTATGTTCTTGTATGTATAACACTGTTTAATTATTTCTCTCGCACTCATTCTCACTCTTGACGCATACACTCACGCACACACACACACACACACACACACATACCCCGCAGTTTTTGCTTCACCCTCTATACCCCGTCTTAAATCTTTTTTTTTTCGCGTGTGCCGCGCATTTTAACAGATATATATAGGTCTTATATAATCTCCTGCTGTTTCTACCATTTGCAGTGCAATCAATTATTGAAAGGCTCATCTGTTCGTCATGGTCCAGAGACTGAAATGCATGTTACTTTTACATATTGATATCAACTTTTAGTATTGTTCAGTGAAATGGGTTGCAAACAAAATGACAAAATGATCGTGCAATAATCATGCAAGAGCTCGAAGTTGTAACGCACATTAATGTTGTATGGTATGGCCCTATATACTGTATTGTTAATCAAAATGACCCATATTCCCGAGATGGCGCATTTTGTCCCTTTTTTGACGAGGGAGTCAGGGGCGCTAACACTCGTTTTTACGGCTCGGGGTCCAAAGTCAAAGGTCAAAATCCAAATTTAAGTCTTTCTCCAAATGTTGGAAATAGCTTGTGGTACCTGCACGTCTTTCCTGACGATAATTCTCTTGAGAAGCTTTTGGTCGTGGGAAAAAATGTTATTGGTCAAAGGTCAGGCCAAAATGCTGAAATTGCTCGATATAATGTGCTGCTGATTTTTCTCTAAACCCTCGAATCGACTAACTTCATACTTATTTATTAAAGTTGGTCTATAGACTATACATGAACCACCACACAATGGTTCTGTATTAAAAGATTTGATACAAGTGGTGAAAGGTCTCTCCAAACATGCAAAACTGTCGTCAAACATTGTCCAGGTGTAATGTAGACCTATTGGGAGAAGTAGTCCCATACGTGCGGAAAGCCGGAGGCATATCAGAAGCCACAGCGATATTTCTGTTTCTTCTTTTCTTGTGTAGTCTAGTTTTAACTTTTGAATGAGTGGACAAGCATTATTGAATAAACTTTCGTTGCAAAGACATATAATGTTAGAATATTGGGCTCTGTGTCTTTCAAATCATTTAGTTATATTTCAATGATAATCCAATCTCAGTCTCTTTATTCATTTAAACATAAACTTAAACTAGTTTTTCTGAATTCATATCTATAGCTATTCTTCAATCCTCCTCGATATTCTCTGTTCATACTTCACATTACTGACATTATCGATTATGTAACATGTGCCTCGCTCGTGATTTCTGTATTATCTCCTGAACTTCCTTTGTACACATTTGGTATCTCTGCTATTGTACACTGCATCTGACTTGTACCTCGCTCGGGTGATCACGCAACACTCAAGAAGTCTGTGCCGCGGACATTGTTTTCATTGTTTTCTTTTTTCTTTTTCTTTTTACTTTTTGGCGTTTATATTTCTCCAATTCAGAAATTGTCATTCCTTTAATTACATACCCAAGTAAGAAATAATCTCACATCCGCATCTGGGAATCTACACCCTACAAGCAATGCTTCTATGTAGATTCCTCATATTTCACATGTTTTATTGTCTTATAAGCTGTACGTGACAATTCATCCAGGCTTTTGTATTGTGATGTTTATGTTTTATGTATTTGTTGAAATGTGGAATATGGAACAATAAAAAACAAAAAAACAAACAAAAAAGAAATGATCACACAATAGGTTGTAATATTATGTTTACGTGTAATTCTACCATTTCCACCAGGGGCTGCAGCCGTATTGCTAAGCAATGGTGTTCCACGAAATGATATAAAGCAAACATTGCTGGACCTGGCTCTCGCGAATGAATTGGTTGGACTACCCTCTGGCTCGAACAACTTACTGCTGAACGTTGCGGACCTGCCTGTCGTGTCTCGGCGATGATGGCGCTACCATACGGAAAGCTCGACGAGACCCCGACACCGTAATGAGACTCTTCAGAAAGCACGCGGGAGACACTGGAAGTCTGCTGCTAAGACCGTAGCCCACTCTGTACAGTCCAATCTGCGGCTCATTCGACATAATCTCACCATGACCACGACCATGACAAATGACAATTTCATCTTTGATGTCTTATTCTTGATCATATTTATGTCTGTCTTCGGAGTTGGGTATTTCACTTTCGCTATTCGCTTTTTCATGCTTAATTTGATATGACGCCATATACAGTAACAAATGTTGATTGTCATAAATTTCTTGTTTGAACGTGAATATTAATGTCAATCATTAAGTGTTATCTGACCTTGGGAATGACTAATAATATCGTTTCAATTGAATAATAAATCTACGGCTTATCATGTCACTACTGTAAAGTAAAACACAAAATGAGTAACCTTTGCTAGCCAGCATATCATATATAAATATTATGATAAATAAATCACTTTGCGGAGCAAGCTCGTTCTGCAGACTTAAAATCGTGATGAGCTAAAAGTTCATGATTTACTCAGTATACCTACAGCAGTTATCTCATACTAGTCATACATATATTAACTGTACCTCCAGATGTTTAAAGAAAATGCGCTCCCAGGGAATATCAATACCATAAAGCCCTGCTGAAAAGAACACAGTGTCCCACGGTGTGAGAAACACAGTGTAAACACAGTGTAAACACAGTGTGAACACAATGTAAACACACTGTGAACACACTGTGAAATCTCTTCACGCTGTAAAATTTGAGCGTTTTAACAGTGTGAACACATTGTGAATCATCAATTCACAGTGTGACACAAAACATTACCATAAGATCATTCTTTGAAAACCAATCACAGTGTGACATCATCTCCACACAGTTAAATTCGAGCGTTTTCATATAGTCGACTATGTTACCAAACTTTGAACACACTGTGGGACACTGCGTTTTTCTAGTGGGGAGGGGTGGTTGTGGATTTGGTGAGGATTAAGCTTTTAACTTTTTTTCGAGATTCTTAGAAAACAATTAAAGAATAATTGTCAAAGAGCATTCAATTCTTAGAGGAATTCAAAGTTTATCTGAGGCAAAATCGGTTTTGAAATGGCTTAGACATCCAAAATATAAGCAAAACAAAGCGATCCTAATAAGAGTGAGTCCCACCTCATTATTAGGATCACTTTGTTTTGGATATCACAGACATTTCAAAACCAATTTTCATCAAATTCATCATCTTTCAATTCCTTGATAGAATTACGCTGTTTCAAATTTCATAAGATGTTTCTCGTTGTCTCAAAGAATCATCACTGAAATCTGAAGCCTCATCTCTACTAAAATTATACCAACCCTTATTGTTCTCGGTATTCTCTTTATATACTATTTCAAGATTGGAGAGGAAAAAACAGCTAGAGCAGTATTGACCGTATTTTTTCAAGACAATATAAGAAACATACAAAGGTAGAAAAAGCAATATGCCGATGTAAACGTGGTCTGTTGATCACTTGATATGTATTCATGCATACTTCAATGAAGTTGCTCTGTTAGTTTAACTAATGCCTAATCGATTTTCTGCAAATTCAGCTTACCATGTACTAACAGACCTTTTCTATATTCTACAGTTTTGTCGTTCGCTCTATTTTCTGTGAGTTAAATCGGTCTTGCAATTTGTGACGTGAAAAAAAAAAAAAGCTACTGGAATCTTATTTGAAAATCGCAAGTCAAAGAGCGGATGAATTCTACTGTTAGATTTAATGTCCCTGGTAGAAAAAAAATCGAAGTACATTACTTCTAGGAAGATTGTCCCACCCACGCAAGAAAATAGAAGACAGTGTTTTTTCTTCTTTGTTGAGTACACACAGAGCCAATTTGGGTCCAAATTTGATAGAACCTATTGCGTTGCCCTTTGCCATTTACAGATGAATTATTGGACAATTCAGCGAACACGGGCCTGCTTTTATTCTCGCTTTCCGTTCAGAGTATAAGAGAAATAATTACACATAATAATGCACACCCACATCCACACTAATCCAGTGGTGGAACCAGGAATTCCGTAAAGGGGAGGCACCTTTACAAAATTAAAGACGGGCGAACGCCCCCCCCCCCATTTTTTCCTTTTTATTTCTTCTGTTTTAACAGAAAAATAAAGATGGGCGCGCATCCGGTGCGCCTCCTCTGGATTCGCCATGCACTGCTAATTGCTCACTGTCTTGTTGTTTCTTGGTTGAATTGCTCTATGGAACCTCCTGTACACATTTGAGTTCACTTCAATGTTAATCGTGGAAAAATGAGCAAAGAAAATGGGATTCCATCGAGATTGAATCCCATTTTCTTCGCACATTTTCCCACTAATAAATATTATTCATTTCTGGTCAGTTTCTCTCTGTTTGCATTTGTTAAAATGTTAATCCTTACCACATCCTCGACAACATCAAATAATTTTTGTTTTGTTACATACTCCCTCTGAATATTCTAAGTTTTGTCAAATGTTTAAATCAAATCAAATGGCATTTAAAACATGTCTTAAGATCAAGTGTTACTTTGGAATGACAGGAAATTATTGCTGATATGAACCTCGTATGGATGGAATATATTTTGTGAATCAAATTCATGCATTAAAGTCTGCCTTCATCATTCGCTTTAAACAAGGTGTTGCGTTGCGCTATCCTTTCGGAGTCGATTTTGGATGATGTTTTTGTTTTCATTCAGCACTCAGTTAAGGTGGATTAAAGTGGTAGAAAACAAGCCTGTCATACAACCAAGGACAAG
This sequence comes from Diadema antillarum, assembly GCF_040938485.1. NCBI lineage: Eukaryota > Metazoa > Echinodermata > Echinoidea > Diadematoida > Diadematidae > Diadema > Diadema antillarum. Next base: position 41,251 of record NW_027272555.1, on the reverse strand, counting down.
CTAAAAGGCTGAAGTCAGGCACACACACACACACACAGACACACACACACATACACACACACATACACCACACACACACACACACACACACACACCTCTCTTTCTGATCTCTCCCTCGATCAAACCTTGATACTATCTTCCAGTACGCATCGAATACGAAGTCGAGAAACACATCCAATGAAAAACACGGAACGAAAAAGGAGAATCATTAACTGTTTAAAAGAAGAAGAAGAAAAAAAAGAATATTTTCAGCTAAAAACTCATTCCTGTCTCAGAAGGCAATATTTCAGCGCATCGGCAGTTTCGGAAATATTGTTAGGTTCTTTAAAATCGCAAAAAAATAAAAGCGCCACAAACTATACCGCGCTTACAGTCTAAGATCGACGACAATTTTAAGGTTCTCTGACATACAATGCATGTTGATTTGTCTTGATTTATGATAACTTCAACATCACTTTTGCGGTGAAACGAATATTTGGAAACATTCCATATATTTTTAACTAACTTTTCTTTCATTTTTCTTCAGATTACTTGGATACGCCCACAAAAAAAAAAATCCTTCCAAACCAATATTTTTGTTGTGACCTGATCTGTCAATCATCGCTAAAGTACTGAAATGTTTAACAAAAGACATCGAAATGCGCCTTCCACTCGACTCGGCATAACTTGCATGTTTCTGTGATGTTTATGTGACTAACAAAATACATGGCGAGGGAACATGCAAGCAAGGAGGTTCGAGAAATGGAGTCACAACAGTCTTATTCGCTTTGATCCCATGCTCGAAGCCGCCACTCAAAAATATTTGAAGTATAGATCAAACTGGATCTGCCCCCCCCCCCCCCCCCCCCCCAGGAAGAAAATGAATTCACGTCTCATTGCATAATGACCAGCCACTGTCCAAAGAAGATAAGATGTCTTTATGATGTCTTTATGATGGTAATTACTTTTCGCTATCCCTACTTACAAACAATGGGCGGTAGACAATGGTAAAGGCACGGGGGTGCGCGAATAGAAATTGCGCAAATAGATATCAAAATTACTCGACCGTACATGTCTGTACACTAATCTGACATATCAAATTATAAAGAACTATACCTGAAGATGATACCTTAGTTCCATTTGTCGGAAATAATCAGAGAAGTGATAAAACCGGCTTTCCATGAGGGTATAATTTCAAACACTTTCACAAAATACAGCTCAGATTGACACTTTTGCACATATTTTCGAACGGAATTGACTTTTGTTTCATATACTGTATCATTAGGTGAAATTTCATTGCATTTTATTTTGATATATAAACGCGCAGCATATACCCGCTATCATGTTAGCTTTAAAAATGAATCTTCAGATTGCTCAGAAAGATGGGGGCTTCAAGCATTGAACATCAAAGGCACAAATACACCTGTGGAATTCTTCTGTCCATCCATAGAAAACTGACAGCTGATTGAATAATTATAGTCAGTTGTAACTCCATCTCTTGAACCTCCTTGATGCAAGGTATGTTCGCATTCGGGGAGGGTTCATTCCACTGTCTTTTGTTAATCATATTAGTACTTAAACAATGAGTGACGGATGAGTTCACAACAGGAATAGTGGTTTGGAAGGATTTTTCTTTTTGTGGGCGTATCCAAGTAATCTGAAGAAAAATGTAGAAAAATAGTTAAAAATATATGGAATGTTTCTAGACTTGTATTTGTTTCACCGCAAAAGTGGTGTTGAGGGTAACATAAATCAACACAAATCAACATGCATTTGTATGTCAGAGAACCTTGAAGATGAAACGTCGATTGACAAGGGAAAGAAGAGCCAGATGGCAACGAGAGAGAGAGAGAGAGAGAGAATTGGAGGGAGAGAGGGAGAGAGAGGGAGAGAGAGAGAGAGAGAGGGGGGGGGGGAGGGAGATAGGAAAGAAGGCAATGAAGAGAGATAATGTTTCAACATTAGAAGAGAATATTACATTTTACTAACCTTTGTCAATCATTTTAGTATCTACTTAATAGTACAGCAGTAACCACTTCTTAAATCAAGCGTCAAGTATGCCTGGATTAATGCGTCCATTTATTTAACGCGATACAATACACGTGTATGTGCAGATGACTGCCGTTAATTTCGATAATAACGAGCATGTTCTCTCGAAGACGATGCAAGAATGGTTACATTGAATGCAGTGCTGGTGAATGAATGAGTTTAAGGGAGGTGGAACATCTCCCTGGTTACACGGCCTCGTCTTACTCCACGTGGTGAGTGGGGAAATTAAACGTGACGCTGCCATTGCCTTATGATATCATTACAGTCTAACGACAGCTAACAATAATGCGCGTCTTGTAGTTTGATAGCTTTAATTGGCAGCTCGTGTGGTCAGAAATAAAATAAATACAGAAATAAAAAACAACAACACATACCTCACAGCTTACACACAACATTATTGCCAAGATAGGGCCTACTGATAGTAAGTGTCCGCTCGGGTTAAGTTGAATCCCGCTTTTATAGTTCAGTTTACACTACGTTTATTCAGGGAGGCATGTGCATGGATAGATCGTGCACAAGTATCTAATGATACCGTATCCTCTGAGACATAATCACTTATCATAAGCTTACATACAACATCACTGCCAACATACAAAGTAAGTTGCTGCTCGCAATATAGACAGAATCCCGCTTTTATTATTCAGATTACACAGCGTTCATTCAAGCATAGGCATGTGCATGCCATGTAGCGATCGTGCATAAGTATCGGTACTTTGACATTTATAAGCATTAACTACTAGTATTCAACATTTGAACACAGGATCCTCTGCTCAGGCAAACTAGACAACGATGAAGATAGTAATACATGTAGTAAATCTGCGGTGAGAGTGCCGTTACAATATATGTCTATAGCGTCATCAGTATCCCAGCTCTATGGTTAAACATATTATGCCTTCAAAATTAGATGTTTCGTTGCACCTTTCGTTTTATGTGATGTCATGAAAACGACCTTAAAAGTGGAAATCCACTCTGAAAAGTTGTTTGCATTAGATTTAAAAAAACCCCCACAAAATTGGAGGAGCAGAATGGTGAGTTTCAGCAAGTTCTGATGAAAACTGAGAAAGTCATGATATCTTGAAGATGTGATAAATCTTACATAAATTGGCAATTCTGTGATGTCACTTGCTAGGTCATCCCCATTTGCCCTGATCTATAAAATAAATGAAAAATCATTTCTTCATAGAGTAAATTTCTAATTGTACATGCTCCCTTGATTAACTAGATAAATTGCAATCTTTTTTCTGTATGATCCTAGTGTGAAATATATGGATAAATACATTCCTTCATCAATAATGAAGAAAATATATTTTGTGGAATTCTACACACAGGGTAAATGTGACAGGAGCTCATCCGCTACATCACTGAGTTGCCAATTTGTGTGTGATTGATCGTAACTTCAAAAAGTCATAACTTTCACAGTTTTGATCAGAATATGCTCAAATTTTCCGTAGGCTTGAATGCTCTACTCATATTTTGTTTCTATCCACGCATGCTATTTTTTCGAAATCGATTATTGTTCCCACTCAAAGAGCACGCACAATTAATCCAAGGCTTAGTTAGAGTACCTTGCTCGTCATATTATATGCGGGAAAAATTAGAATTGCATTTATTCAGTGGCGATCGTCAAATACAACAAACAACAAAAATATGACAAGTGCTATCCATCAAACTTTATTAATTTCAGTCAGCTATTATGACTGGGAAACCAATCCACTCATTCGGAATGCTATTATGATTGAATTGAATGATTTATGAAGGAGCTGTCGACGTATTTGCTTCAAATGGGTTCCACACCCGCTGCCTGTATTATTCCATATTATTTGGGTGGCAGTTGAATGAAATGAAATGACACAGTGTGACCTTCCGTAGCAAGGGCAATCAACTAAAGTGGCCACCTAATCAGGCGTAAAACCGAACACTCTCCATAATATGATAGGGAATTGCTCGAGTAACGCTTCCATATGTTCTTTTGGAAAAATGAAATCAAAGAGCTAAATTGAATTGAATTGAATTGAATATTTTATGGCAACGTTTTTTAGTTTTTCATGAAGTTGTTGAACAAGTCTCTATATTCTATTCAGAAAACATTTCGCTAACCTCTAGCAGGAGGCAACTATTAAGTTGACTTTTAATATCTTTCCAAACAAGAAGTAAAACAAATTCAATCCTGTACCACCACCACCACCACCACTACTACTACGACTACTACTACTATACTACTCAACTACTGCTACTACTGCTACTGCTGCTGCTGCTGCTGCTACTACTACTACTACCACTACTACTGCTACTTCTACTACTACTACTGCTAATACTACTACTACTACTACTACTACTATGTTCCACTAGGCCATTATTGCATGTACTTTGTGAAAGCAACGAATCAAAGGGGATGTGGACGCTGATTCGTAAAGGGAATTCAAAAAAAAAATGCTCACACCTGACGGCTTTGCAATTTTATTTTACATAAAGTGAACCTGTCTGAGAAGGGGACCTGTCATCTTGCGAAATTTGAAAATTTACGAGGGGGTAATTTCTAGAGATTGAAAAGAAAATCGTCGTGGGATCTTTGAGCCTTACTCTCTTGTGAAAGATAATTAAGATTGTGTCACAACTTGCATCACTGTATGAAATAACGTCTTTTTATGATTTACAACATTACAGTGCTTTAACATGACAAGGAAATGGAAGTCCGCATACGACAGTCATTATGCTTAAATGGTCGGAAACGTAAACTCGTTTGATGAGTAAAAGTAAATAATTCATTCTTTTGACAACATGACGTAAGCGTAAAAATTGTGACGCGAGCGCCACTAAAGTTTGATTGCACAAGACCTGAAGTTTTCCGCATAAATTTGATGTATTCATCATGTTCAGTATGTCTAGCTATGAGAATTTTATTGATTACATGTTTTTACAGCATGGTGCCTAGATGACGTCAAGGCTGGATAATATCATCGATGACAATATTTTATAGGCAAGCGTAATAGTGGACGAAGGGCTAGCGAAAATGCTTTGGATTGATCATAGCTTAATGACGAATGGTGGCGTCTAAATGTGTTAGAGAAAAAGAAAATAATATTCTGACGAAAACTAGAGGAGACATGTACGTAAAACACATCGTCTTGGAGATGATAGGAGACATGGATCCTTAATTGTCAGCCACCTCAACCATGAGAAGGATATACAGATGGGGAGATTTTAAACATCCACACTGTGAATTTGCCCCAAACTTAGGCACCTGGAAAGACCAAGAAATTCCACCAGTTTTTTGCGCATGTCGGTCTGTAGGGATGCGTACAGGATAGGATTGATACAACTGCCTAACCAGTAGATAACTGTGCAGGCTGTGTAAGCTTCTGGCGGGAACAAAGTGTCGGCAAAGGCTATGGTCAGGATGAAAATTGGTCCGTAGCAGACGAAGAAAACGAAGAACATTAAAGCGCATATTTTACTGAGCAACACCTCCTGCCGTGAAATACCGACTTGCTTCGCCTTTCTGCGAGCCCGCGACTTCCGCTGTTGAGTGTCGTTGCTTGAATTAGAGCGCGACGTCGATGTCGTCTGCGCCATGATGCTCTCGTCTGTTTTATCAACCAATGTCTCACGGTCACGATGGGAAAACTCGCTGTACGCCGAAGTTGGCTCGGCGTAGGTTGATAAGTGTTCGCCCGCCATGCTATTTGGTAAAGTTCGAGTTGCTGCGCTGGCGCCACTTTGTGCATGTTCAGTTTGTATTTTTCGCGAACTCGTCACAACCGTGCAAATGATGCGGGCGTAACTGTAAACAGCGATCAGCAGAGTTATCAAAAGTCCACCAAGTACCGACGCGTTGTAGGTCACTTTGGCAACCGATGAACCTTGCTCGACAATGCATCGTCCGTAGGACGGTATGAAGCGAGTTTTTGTCCATCCCATTCCTGATTTCAATATTTCGAGTCCTACTGGGATCGTCCATGCACACAAAATCATCAAGGCAACAGACTTCCTGCTACGCAGGTACACATTATGGCGATGCACCACGCAGAAATACCTGTACAGTCCGAGCATGGCAATGTTATTGGTCGTGACACCCACACAAATGAAGGAAAGTCTGGCAGTGACATGACAATACATCTCGGAATACCGCCACTCGTTGGTCAAGTACGAGTCCATTTGGAATGGGACCACGGTTGTAAGTAGGAGAATTCCTGACACTGCAAGGCTGACGATGAAAACATTGGTGCGCGAGCGCAGACTAGATGTGAGGAGAATGCAGAGGGCCACCGCTGCGTTGCAGATGACACCAGCGAGTACGCACGGTACCGCGACGCTGATAATAACGGTCACTAAGAGACTGGCCATTACTACTGAATTTTCAAATATCCAAATTAGTTGGTTATGACCGCATTTTGGGTTCTCTCACTACCCGGAATACTAGCTAACACAGCTTCGCCTACAATGTCTTCGTCACCATAAGATGGCTAAGATGACTGAGGTAACGGATAGGCAAAACTTGACGTGCAGTCATGCCTCGACAAGCAAAGCATTCGCTATAAGTACAAGTGGTATAACGATCTTAGCGATTGCAAGAGTCATGTTCTTGTACTAATCATAATGACATAACTTACATTAAGTCAAAACGCCCGCAGTCTTAGATCAACAACCAGCAGGAATATTTGAGTTTGAACCCGCCTAAAAGGGCTTCCCTTTTCTCAGTCAGAAACTTAAATCTACAGAGACGAGACATATTTCTAATATGTAATGTACAGCGGAGCAAAGAAATCAGCCACATTCAAGCTCACCAGCGGTTTTCCCTCTTGAAATATACACTAAATATCTGAAATAAGGAAGATTGACGTCGAATTGGAGTCTACATGCTCAGCAATCACTTTCCACAAGTAGTCATCAAACCCAGACGATCCCTGGGCAAACAACAGACGTCATATATGGCCAGGGTAGGGTAGGAAATATCCTCATGCCTTGTCAAAGTAATACCTCGCATATGAAATCCGTATCACAATCAACGCTTAGATTAAAACGAGGGCGTTATTTTCGTCACGTGGAGAGCTTTGCTTCGGCAGCGTTTTAATTACGCAAACCAATATAAAATGAGATCAATTGCAGCCAGAAATCTCTGTCTTGACAGCAACAGAATGTAAATTCAACACATTTTGTGCAGACGATACTCCAGCTTCACATTAATGTGTTTTGTTTGTTTGTATGTTGGTTTGTTTTTTGTTTGTTTTTAGTGGAAAAGGAGAGCAGAAAGAACGTATCTAAAGTAAAATTTGAATGATCACCCAGTGTCAACGGTTACAATTAATTTACTCCTTGTCAACTCTCTACCAGATAAACGTGTGGATCACGCGTTTATATGGCATAACACTTGTTCACTATTATTGTTTTTACTTGCTGGGAATTCTCAATAGATCACGTTTTTTCTCTTTGACTTCAGTCTTGAAGCGAAACATCCGTGTCCTAACTCAATTCATGAGACCTAAATGCATACTTCGCGGTGATACTTGACACAATTCGAGACCAGAGCAGGCAAGGAGTGTTGACCTATATACATGACACGTGACATAATCATACACATGCTTAGTTCTCCCAATGCATACGGGGCCAAATTTCTCATAAAACACTGATACGCAAGCCATCACATGTTCATCACGTGAAATTTGATTCGTAATATCGAGAAAAATGTTCAAACATCTCAAAATAATATAACTCTATACCCATTGTATTCAAGACCTATGAAACCTCCTCCTAGATGAGACACCTGATAATCAAATTGTGTTGATAAAAGAGAAACTCGCAACTTATTCAACCCCACTGGCATATTACTGCCCTAAATTCAATGAAGTATCACGGGGCAGATATCTGGACGTTAGGTTCAAGCATAGTTATGAAACTGATTGTATTTACCATACACCCATGCAGTCCTTTCAAAATGTTAGAATACAATGAAATTGTTATACGAGGACAGCTCTACATGCAATTGCTGTTTGACTGTTGGTGCGACAATAAGTTCTTCAGATAACGGACTGCTCTATTCACAATTACACAGGCCTATTTGCATGAGCATGATAAGACAACGTGTAATAAAGTGACCTTCCAACTGAAGATCAAAGATGATGGTGAATATCAGCTGTGCTTCTGTCATGGCGATGCCGAATAAACAGCAAAGAATATAATCTATAAGTGGTTTCTTGAAATTACTTTGCCATCTATCTCCCGTAGGTAGCTGTTCTTGTTTGCTGTCACTGACGGACCCAAAATTAAATGATCCTGAGTAGATTCAATTCAAGATCGGGAAGTAAATTAATAGTATTGACTAGTACACTCAATCTTGAAAGATCTAGTCTAAGACACACTCTGTCCGGCTATCCAGTGAATGTTTATGAGTCCAAAAATTATCTCAGACTGGAGAAATGTCGACATGGATCGCGTACGGATTCTCCTGGTCCATCATGTAGCACGATATCCCGTCTTTGTCAATCGCAGATCCTTGGAAGCTATACCGGTATGAAGATCATTTTCATTGCCAATGGAGGTACCAAAGCACCAGGATTGTGTAGTCACTCTTAGGTACAATAATTAAGAGAGCATGGCGGATCCTCATAAACATAATTTATCCCAAAACAAAAAGTATGTTCCATCATTATCGATATCATTTAATGCCTATAACGTCATGTCACATAGTTTTGTTTCAATATCCTGACATATTTCTCTGCCTTTCAAGTTGAAATATTGCTCTGTGCCTTTCACATATTTGCAGAGAAAACAAGGTGACGCGATTTCATAATTTTTGCAACACTTCTTTCTATAAACATCGGATAGCTAATAGGCAACGCGTTTGACACTCTTACCCGCTGCTTCAGTGTGGTTAGACGACGTAACACCATGGGTTTCCTATTCAAAGCCAGGTTATAATGCTGACGAGTACGACACTGGTCAAACGATGGTCATGATGATGATGACGAAAAAGATTATGCGAACTGCCGAATAAGTGCCGAGAGGATGCCGAATGCTGCCGAAGAGGTCTCGCCAAACAGACGCAAAAACCTTTTTTTTCCAGTCTTTGAGTTGATGAAAAACTCACAATCCTCAAAGGTAATGGTCAAAATAAATGTTAGCGCAAGAACACATGTTCCGTTCTTCGGGCGAAAACACGTTCTAATTCTGGAGACATTAAACCAAAGTGCTGCACTGTGTCGCATCTAGTCAAGAGCAAACATCGATATATTGAATCTGAAAGCAATCTTGAATTTCCATTGTGACGTCTCAACACAAAACGGGAAAACACACGAGACACAATATATTAATGAACTTTGTACACAGTTGTCTCGCTCTGATATGCATGGCGGGTGGCTGCTAACTATGAAACTAAACATTGGTCAATAGATGTGGAGGAAATGACATCAACAGGAGTTGGGTGAAATCTATGTCGGCTTTATCAAACTCTAAAAAATTCTTTGTTCGGCTTTAATTAAGATTCACACACGTGTAGAAATTCCGTTAATGAGTCCTTTCGGTGACGAGAACAACATTCACAAGGAGAGTAGAACATCAGATAGCCGAATGAAGTTAATTTGGTGTACGTAGAGTATTCATGCCGCATCCTATGGTTTACGGCAACGTCTGTACATCATGAATGAAAATCCGAGACTAGAAGCAGGCGAGACTATAAGTTCCGTTGGTAAGACACATTCCATTCGTTTAAATTGGCCAAATGTAGCTCCCGTTACAGCAAAAACCGAAAGTGGAGCCAGGTAGTAAATGAGCCTCGTAATTGCCGACGATCTTTGCTGATCAAAAAACGCGACACTAATTGCTCCAACATTCTCAGAAGACATAATCAGTCAAGCAAGAGAGACATCCGGTTGGTTTTATAATTATGTTACCAAAGCTGCGATGAAGTATTTTCTGCGGTCTTCTACTCTGGCGAGCAGAAAACGCTAAGCCACCACTCGACAACAATCGGCCGGCAAAGTGATACGTGATTACTTCACATCTCATAAAGAAAGTACAGTGGTCGCTAAACGGACGAGCCGCGCTCGTCCAAATGGGGTTCTGCAGTAGTTGACTCCCAGAGTCGTCTCGAGCAATGCATTTCCGCAGCGTGTGCGTCCAGGAACAATTACAGTAACAATTTTCGAAGGAACCTCCGCTATAAAATTCTATAGCATGCTCATGTCATTGATGTCCGGAACTACACCCCCCCCCCCCCCAACAAAAATGCCGTGAAGAAGAAAAATGTGTTTGTTATTGTTGTTCTTCTTAGTAAAACAAATTAGTGAAATTGTGATTCATTTTGTTTTATGGTGGAAAAAGAAATTATACATACTGGTATGCGCTCTTAGAGGGATTATTATACGACGCTCGATGTTGCTCTACCAGCGCACATGTAACGTTGTTATATTTTCAATAGACCCGCTCTTTTTGAAATAGTCTATCAAGCACACAAATGCATTCGATTCAAACTCAATCATACCAATAGGACGAGATATGCGTATTATTTTCGCCCTCAAAAATATTTTTCCGTAAACTATATAACTTTTAGAATTTCTAAAAACCACTTTTTTTTTTTTGTTTTCCATTGAAATAACTCCAATTTGCACCAACATACGACTAAATCGAAGTACATGCTCTGATGGGGAAAGACATCAAACTGAGTTTATGTGAAAATAGAAAACACTCCACAATGATTTAAAAAAGGAATGATCATGGAATTTGTTTTACGTATAGTACTGAAAATATGGGCAAAATGTTGCTTGGTGGTTTGGCGGAATCAAATCTTCAGTGCTCTTTTAAGCGGCATTTAAATTGTGAAGAGATTCCGAAATCACAACAACTTGTCATTCAATCCGTATTTCTGCAAGTCCAAGGTCCTTCGAGAGGAATTATTAATCATTGCACATAACCCCATCCTTGGTTAAAATCAACTTGACCTTACAGGATCAAGCTCCGTGTTGATAATCGAGGCTACCTATATAGTCAATAATCAATGCTTCCAAAGGATGCATGTCAGATTGTTATTCCATCCATCGACTGCTTGTTTCTTTTCCTCTTTCTAGAACAATCATATAGAATTTGAAAAGAAAAGAAGAAGAGGCAAATATTTTGATTCTGTATGATTGATTTGTTGATTTGATCAATAAAGACTTAAAGAAAAAAAAGAAGAGGGCAAGAAAGTGACAACACAAATCCGAAATCTCAGGGTACGATATAGGTAGGAGATTTACTGCATGCAGACTAATCATACCGTGAAAGTGATACTCTCACTGAAATATCAGTCATTCGTTTCATGATAGAATGTACACACGAACTGTACCGTATAGTCTGCCTTCCCGTTAACACACATTGACGCGACGTCACTGGATTCGTGTCAAATTTGACCTATCATTCATTGTTAGAACCAAAGTTTGAATGTGCAGTATTAAGTTAATCTATTGTGCTGCAGGTGTGAGGGTACTGTAATCGCATAAAAATGAGATTTGGTGTGTGTGGACTTTCGTAATTTCCAGATTAAGCAGTATTGCACGAAGAGGTATAATCTGCCATGTATCGGCATGGCGAGGCATCTTTTTTAACCCTTAACATGCTAAAACATCCTAGCCTATATAAACTGTCATGCGCGATATTACAGCGGCGGAGTTTTGCGGTGGTAGTTCCAGGGGTTAAAGCACTATATACACACTGAGAAAACATTGACAGTTTACGAATTTTAACTGGAAGCATGCAAATTCCTCAATAATTCATGCAGTTTAATGGGCTTCGCTCTTCCATAAGCAGTGATCCGGTTGACAGTTGCCCATATCTACACCGTTCTGCACCAATTAACAAATTAGCACTGAATATCCTGCCCATGCCTTTACATCCTTACAGTATATAGGATATTATTACCTTTAAATCCTTACAGTATATAGGATATTATTGTTAGACTCACCTGTAATACAAGGCCTGTGCGATAAGGATGGCCGGGGGTGGGGGCTCGGCCCCTACTTTTTTGTTTTGTTTTTTGATGATGATGATATGATGTAACCACTCGTCCCCTCCCCCCCCCCCCCCCCATTGGAAGCCGAGTGCCTGTTGTACCAGAGTTTGTTTGTTTGTGTTTTTTTTTTGCTTTGTTTTCTTTTTGTTTTGCTTTACGTTTTTTTCCTTGTTAGCTGATCTGATGAAAACCGGAAGTGGCACAAGAAATATATACTGGGCCCTACTTTAACAAAACGTTGCGCCGGCCCTGTATTATCCTTAGTATTTTACATAATTAGCGTGTGTGACGTTCAGTGGTACTGAACGGATATAGAAATGAACAAAACAACAACTAATAAACAGACGAAAAAAAAAAGGTATCAACAGTGTGGCATCAATTCTGATACCTGATGACTTCTATAATAATATGATGTTGTGCTAGAGGCGGGATACAAGAGAAAAGTCCAATAGAAAGTAATAAACTTGACGATGAGACCTGGGCCCTGTTTTCCTGACATGGGAACTACACCGAGCCAAGTAATGAACTCAAATTTCGGACAGATTCAGATCAAACCTAGTTGGGAAGGATACACAGACAACCAAGATGTATTCTAGAATGTGGCAACGTGGGAGCCAGACATTGTTCCAAAATTGCTTAATAGTGAAACAGTTCATAATTTTTGAGCACTGGGTGATCGCAAAATTGTCCCTAAGATCAGTTGAGTTGAACTTAGTATTGATTTTAGCGCTTATTGAAACAGCCCCATAGACTAGACTTAAAAGGGCAACTTTACACAACATGAATGTTTTGAAGCTCACTCAACCAACCGACCATTCTTAAAGGGATGGTACAGTATTGGTGGAGATGAGAATTGGGCTTTTAACTTTTTGCGAGATACCAAGAAAACACTTATGATATAGTACAGAGCATACCATTTTAAGAGGAATTCAAAGTTTAATTGATGAAAATCGGGTTTGAAATGACTGAAACATCCAAAAACAAAGTAAAACAAAGCGATCGTACTAAATTGTGGGTCCCACACTTTATTAGAATTGCACTTTTTTGGATATCTCAGCCATTTCAAAACCAATTTTCATCAAATAAACATTGAATTCCTCTTAGAATTAAATGATCTTTCATATTTCATAACAGGTTTTTCATTATCTCACCAAAAAATGTTAGAAACCTGAAATTAGGTCTCAACCAAAACTATACGATCCCTTTAACATCCGCCCTATATACAGTTCGATTTGTATAGGGACTAGAATATTACGAATTCTCTTTATCTCAGATCATGAACCATATCTCAGATACCATGGATACAGAATATAAACAATTGCTGGAAATTATATCATTACAGGTGAAAGATTGCATGAATGTAGTGTTTTATAGACATAATATTAGAACCAACCAAGATAGATAGATAGATAGCTAGATAGAGAGATAGAGAGAAAGATAGAGAGAGAGTCTTTCATAAGAGAAAAAAAAGATGGAGAGGAAAAAACGGGGCATTAAGGATTTAGAGTTCTGAGACAGCTTTTGCACATCATATATATGACAGTGAGTGGACGGAGCATCCAATTATGGAGAGTTATATTCGTGTCTAAAGAACATTGAGCGTGTAAATCTCAGTGATGATCAAAGAGAGATGGGGGAGAAAGATGATGGCGAGGAGGAAGAGGAGGAGAAGGAGTAGGAGGAGGAGGAGAGAGAGAGAGAGAGAGGGAGAGAGAACGGGAGAGAGGGTTGTGGAGAACTGTTTGGAACTAGAGACACTGAAGACAATCCCTAAACGGTTATAATGTGCTATTGATCGGTGAGCATTAAATTGAGCAATTCGAGGACTTCTACACTCAAGGGCACCCTTCACGTGTAAATAGCCCACCATTATGGTTGTAATGGTCATCAGGATTGGCGGACAGGTCTTGTGCATTAATTATAGCTAATAAAAATAACCCCAAGGCCAAGCTATTGCGGCTGCCATTATTCAGCGGCCTCATAAAAACCACCTGTGAACAAAAGCTCTAATTGCCTAACAATAGGCAGTCTGGGCAAGCCAACTATCTGACTATGGTGATATTCCCGTGATTGGAAGAATGGTTCTCACCGCATGAGTTACATTTAAAAGGACCATCGTTATATTCGTATCATAGCATCCATCATAAGGTCAATGGTCTTGATTATGTTTCCTAGCAGGTATGTTACTTACATGACCTGCTAATTACGACGGGTTTATTATAAAACTTGTCCGGGTATAAGTAGGGGAGTTTATAATAATGCAATGTATGTGTGTGTGTGTGTGCGCGCGCATGTTTTTTTTTTTATGTATATGCTCTTGTACGTGAAAATGAGTTATATGATTCAATATATTCAAGGGATATTTTGCTTGGCAGAGGCCAATATTTTCTCGTGAAGAAATTATCAGTGGGATTGTTTTGAGTTATTTATATTGAAGAGAGATTATTTGCAATATGAATTGAAAAACAAATATATTTGTTTGTGCTTTGAACAGTATTTGTATCGTTTTTGTTCATGTTACATCCAGAATGAGTTATTTCATTAATGATTAGAATGAAATCAATGAATATCGAGGAAAAACCAAAAAAATCCAGTATATTTGATAGTGCGTATGTAAGTTTTCGGGTATTGTTTTTGTTTGTGTGAAAGCTTATACATTTTGTATATAATAGCAACCCACTACTGAATCTGCCTCGCCTTGTGCAAAGCGTAATGGGCGCGTCAGAATCCTAGTGAATATAATAGGTTAAAGGTCTTGTCTACCTTTGGGAGCAGTGACTTAGAAAATGTCCAAGATATCATTTGTGATGTTTATCTGTAGGTCAGTTGTATCACAAAACAATCTACCACATTTTTTTTTGCACTAAAGCCTAAAATATAAGGAGATATCCGGTTTTTTTTCTTCTCATAAGACCGTAACTGTAGACGGTTTTAGTCTGGAAACATTTTTATTATATATTGTTCACATTTGGTACATCTAACAATACTTAACATCGATTATACTGGTTCAAATTTCTGCATTGGTTGTTTCTATCTCTAACTCACATTTTATAACAGTTACTATTTTGAAGTACTAATGCTGAGCTTCTGTTTCATCTGTAGATGGTGAACTATGCCTTTAAGGGTCGTGGTCGAAGTATTCCCCACATCTATCAGAAATTATAATTGCCACCATTTCAGTACTTTTAGCCCCGATAGCAGGCAGATGCTATGTAAGATATTGGTAGACAGAAGCAAACATTAGTTTGTCGTATAATGGTAGTTTCTTATCGGACAGTTTTATAAGAATTAGAAAACAACAAATTCGCCAGTTTGCCGCATGATCAATTGTATTAATTTTTCCCTTTGATTAATTGTTCGTTTGTTATGCTCTGTTTTTTGTTTTTTTGTTTTTTGTTTTTGTGTTCTTGACATCCAATTTCCACGCCGTTGTTCTCTCGCTGTGTCAATACATTTTTAGTAATGTTTTCTGCTTTCTGTCTGGTTGTCGAACAACATCTAATGATGCACAAAATAGATAATTTATCAAACCAAGAATTATTAAGTATATTAAAACCAGTGACACGAACAAGTCAAAATATGTTAGCTCCGTCTATTTCGAAGTTTAACCCTACCCACCCCCCCCCCGGCCCCGCCCACACACCTACATATACAGGAGCACCACTAGATTGTGGCTCCGTGGCATTTCCTCCGGCGAGAATGATTGCTCCCATCATAAAATATCTGCACGCTAAGCCAAACATAAATTCTACAAAAAAAAAAATGTAACTCTCACCCTAATCCTTGCATTAAACTAAACTCAAAACTCTATTGCAACCCTAACCCTTATCCTAAGTCCGTGGAGAAATATGATCGGGGCAATTGTCGCAGGAGCAAATGTCACCATAGTGTCACCAAGGTATTGAGTGTCGTTACTATCCTATGTCATCACTCACTTTCACCGCATACCACCTTTTATATTGGCGATAATAATACAGTCGCCCCATTCTGTGAGGACGATTTGGTAGTGAGACATTCGAAAGATTAAAAGATACCAGACACATTATATCTTCCATCTAATTTACAAAGCTTAATTATCATATGGGGACTAAGCATGATAACATAACTTGCACATGCACGCTTGGATACTACTAACAAACTCAGAACACATACAATTTAATTTGATGTAGGCCTTCCTGTATGCATTCATCAAAGGCATTTTACTGGCAGATATAAATCCATATTTGATATTTTCTACTAATTGGCAATTATCTAAATGGATCCTATTTCATATATTTGATAGATGGCCTTGATAACGTGTTCAAGGTAAAGGTGTTCTTTATTGCATGAAAATATGTGATAGACAATGTTAAAGCCACTGTTTACCATTGGGAGCAGTGATGTTTGAATTAACATGTTTGAAGCATATGCATGTATATAGTTCAGTTTTATCAGAGAACGTCCTGCCATAACCATAGAAATTTTGGCAATAAAGCCGCAAATGTAAGGAGATATCACTAATTTTCTCAATAAACCATAACTCTAGACGGTTTATTCTAGAAACAATTTTGATTAAACAATTGCTCACAGTTAATGTATCATTTAACAATATTTAACGTTAATTATACTGATTTACATTTAACGTTTGTTGTTTCCATGTCTATTTCACATTTTAGAACTATTTTGAAGCACTAAAGGTGGGTCTTTACCATCAGTAAATGACAAATAGTGGCTTTTTTTTATTGCTGTGAGTATAATTGAAAGCAGAGGGAAGTACACTCACTATAATTTAATAAAAAGAAAAAACATTTGACCATACACTTTTCATTTGATTAAATCAATTCAACATTGCATACTTTTATCTTAATATATTTTTTTCCTTTCAGACATTAGATAGATTGATGTGGTTGAATTCATTGACACATTGCTTCATGAGTGGATTAAATGTTTCGTTTTTCAGCTGCAGTGGGAAAGTAGATTTGCAGCTAATGTTGCTCCCACAGAGCGGGAAGGGCAAACTCATAATACTTAATCTAGGGATTTTCCTTCACATTTATGCGGGACATAATTTTGAAATGGCACCTTCTGCAAATGTTATTTGAATATTCATCCTTCAATATTTTTCCTCTCTTTATGATTATTCTGATTTTGCGACTGTCATCTGCTATACCTTGGAATTACTTGTTAATTGCACACAATGCTTTATTTTAAATTGCTGCATGGTGTAAATTAAAAGGTTAGTTCACCTCATGAAAGTGCCGGCTTTGACTTAAAGGGATCGTATTATTTGGTTGATACCTTACTTCAGTGTTCTAACATTTTGGTGAGATAATGAGGCGCCTCTTATGAAATGTGAAAGAGCATGTAATTTTAACAGGAATTCAACATTTATTTAATAAAAATTGGCTTGAAATGGCTAAGATATCCAAAACAGAGTGATCCTAATAAAAGGTGGGACCCACCTTTAATTACAATCGCTTTGTTTTACTTTGTTTTTGGATGTCTCAGCCATCCAAAAACCCGTTTTCATCAATTAAACTTTGAATTCCTCTTAGAATGCTATGCTCTGTAGTCATTCATAAGTGGCTTTATGGTGTCTCGCAAAAAGATAAAGGCCCAATCCTCGTCTCCACCAGTACTATATATTCCCTTTAAAAGAAATTGCATCAAACAAAGCCACAAAAATCTACATAGATGGATACGAAAGTTTTGGAACTTGTTAAAAAAATTTACAAGTCAGAGTGAGCACAAAGTTATCGATCATGTAACATTAAATAAATGGATGTTGATGAGATACGCACCCCCTTTGGTTTGTCCATGATTATTTGATAAAACATTACATTTTATTTGTCCGCGAGTTAACAACTTCAGGATCCTCTCCGCTCCAATGCATGCATTCCCAGGTTACTCAAATGTATCCACAACTTGCTGTTTTGATTTCAGTGAAGAAGTGTGTGTGTTTTTTTTTTTCGTTGTCATGTCAGAAAATGAAATTTTGCAATGTTGCGTGTCGGCAGCTTCATGCGAGAAATTTGCAAGGTCTTGCTGGTCTGAGTTCAGGATATAAGCTGGGAAAGCACTAGTCTGGCTTCCAGACCCTCTGCCCATACTATTTTGCTATTCAGGATATTAACGCCCTCAACGTCGAAAACTAGTATAGTTTAAAGTGATTTCGTCCTGCAAAGGCTGCGACTTCGTCGCGGGAGTCCAGTTGGCAAAGGGTCTGGAAACCAGACTAGGGAAGCACATGGAAAGAGCTCCTTTTCAAATCTCTTTCAAGCGTGATTGACCTTGTCCTATGTCGCATCATGCAGCTAAGTAGCTCCATGGTCATAAGTTTCGCAGCACTTTGCAAGGATAGAAAATGGTGTAAGTTACTGAGTTGACTTCACGTGTATAGATCTGGTGGGACTAAGAGTTTGTGTCGAGTGAGAACATTAAAGGTCCTATTTACCTTTGGGAGCAGTGATTAAAAAAAATGGTCGAGATATCACATTTGATGCATATGGTGTATGTCTGTTGTATCAACAAACACCCTACCATATACAATTTTCACATTAAAGCCTAAAATGTAACGAGATATCAGTGTTTTTCTCATCAAACCATAACTGTAGATGGTTTAGTCCGGAAGCATATTTATTATAACTATTGTTCACATGTTGTGTATTTCAGTATGTTTAACATCGATTATATGGATTCAAATTTTTACAGTGGTTGTTTCTGCCCCTAACTCACATTTTAGAACTATTTTAAAGCACCAATGCTGGATTTTTTGCTTCATCTGCAAATGGTAAATTACGCCTTTAAGCGGAGGCGTCATTCCTTGTCATGAATATGACAAAATGTAAGGCGAGGAGAGGGAAAGACAGAATAGAACTAGGGAGAGAGAAATCGAAAGAATGGGGGAGGGAGGGAGAAATAGATGGACAGAGTATGAGATAGACGAGGATGAAGACGTATTGTTAATTGCTGCAGACATGGCCGGCGCCACGTTTTCAAAAGTAGGGGGGGGGGGCACTTCATAATTCTGGTGTCACTTCCGGGTTTCATCATCTAACAAGCAAAAAGGCCTTCAGTGCAACTTCTGGTACCACTTCCGACTTTCTTCAGCTGACAAGCAAAAAAACAAAAGTGGCATCCTATGTATTCCTGTTAATAGGAAATAGAAGTGCCCCCCCCCCCCCCCCCGGTTCAGAAGGTGTAATCACCCAAGGTCATTTTGTTTCTAATGATTATTCTCCATGTATGAGCACTGTACAATGTGGGTCAATCACGTTGTTGTCTCATTAAACTCTGTTTTCATGTAGTTGCTTTCATTAGTTGATAACCTAACCCTCCCCTTGTTTTAATCCATTAAATGAAATTAGGCTAATGAAGTGAATCAACCAATAGACGCGCCTATTAACCAATTCGATGCTGAAATCCGATATCTCTATGTATTGATATACTTAGTACTCATTATGATCAGGCCACCAGGTTCCCGTATGGAAGGGGTCAATCTAATGCAATTTCCTACTCTCAGGGCACTCGATGCAGACAATAGATTGATTTGATGGCATTTCTTCCTTCATCTCATCTCAGATGAAAATAATTCACGATGAAACAATTATAAATTATTGCGTGTACCGAGGGCAAACATAACTTACAGTTATGCTACAGACCTTTGGTTAAGTTTGTCCTTGCGAGCACTCGGCGTGTCTCAACGGACCAATACGTGCATGATATACAAAAGACTGCAAAAACCCGTTGGGAGCCTACTATTTATATGAGGAACACACCTAAGATGCAGGATATAATATTGAACCCCCATCGGATAGATAGCAATGCAATATAATTACTAAAAGTTGTCTTGCTGTTGCTTCAAGAGTTATTTTCTCTCCTTCTTACGCTCATTTTGGTTGCTTTTGGTCACAACGCTATCCTTCGGTGAAGCAAATGTACTCTGGAGAAGAAAGGCAATTGAGCAGCGTGGTTTTGATACACGAGGTAACTATGGCAACAAATGCATTGGGAGGCTTTAAGGAGGCTGTGCCAGTGTAGACGCCCCCCCCCCCAGATTTCTATTTTAATTCAGCGGGTCCTCACTTAAACTTAGAGTTTCGGAAGCTATAGAAATTTCAGAAAGATTTTTTTTTTTTTTTGAACAGCAGAAAAAAAATCGTAGTTTGCTCCTCTCAATGACTTCACTTTATGAGTACCGATAAAAAAAAACAAATTGCCCCATCTGATAAAAGAAACGCTTTTCGTGAGGAGAAAATGGGAAAAAAAAATACCCTG
The DNA here is from genome assembly GCF_040938485.1 of Diadema antillarum. Lineage (NCBI taxonomy): Eukaryota > Metazoa > Echinodermata > Echinoidea > Diadematoida > Diadematidae > Diadema > Diadema antillarum. The sequence continues at coordinate 20,988 of NW_027272555.1, read as the reverse complement.
AACGTTCTTTGATGACCAAAGACAATAACGAAAGTATCGAAACCAATATTACGAATGCACGAAAACCGCAAAGAAAAAAAGTGCATCATTTTATTTGTTTGTTAGTTTTATCCATTTCCTTTTTTTTTTCGTTCTCCTTGGTAGAGCTTGATGTCTTTTGTTCCTTCTGTTTTATTGTTTGCCCTTCCTCTACCATTGCCAATCCGAACGCACGCACTCACACCCACGAGTTAAAAATGATTCTTTCATTATAGCACGTGTCAAAGCACGTACGGGTAGCCTTCACAATGTAATTCTATTTTCTTCGGGGTTTTTTTTTCTTCATGTTGATATTTTAGAGATGAAGCTTGTAAAACGGCAATAACCAGTACGTCAACTCTAAGTTTGGCAATGCAAATTCATGTATATTTTAGCACCGGCTGCTAACATGTCGTTTCATGACGAAGAGAGCCAGGAAGCAACCCTAAAATCTTTTATTAGTAATGAACAACATTCAATAAATAAAAGGAGTCTCACAATCAAGTCTCCCCCCTCTCTCTCCCACTTAAAGGTCGCAAAACTGATAGCATGGACCTTCGTCAGTTCCATCACCTTGTCGTATTAAAGATTAAATAAGAGTTGGAGAAAGTTGGAAAATACAATTGAAGACTTTGATTGCAAAACGACTTAACTCCATTCTTGTCAATTTGAGATATTGGCTCAAGCACAAAGAAGGTTATAGGATAAAAATGAATAACCAAAATTTTCTTTGGTATGCAACAAGTCAGATTACGTTGGAAAGGTCTCATCACATTGACATTGGTCTTTATGATGATGATGGAGTTATACCTTAGAAGTGCATGAAAATGGCATTATTGCATACCTGATTGCCGTCATACTCTCTAAAAAAGTTTTGCAAGAACTGCTGAGTCTTCTTAGGAGTGGTTGATACGGGTGAACTTTTCGAAAAAATAATACACCTCGTGCACCTTGAGGCTGGAGAAGCCTTCTGTTAAATTCATAGGGACCATTTTTGCCTCGGGTTAGTTCTTCTTTAAAGAACCTCAGACCAGAGTTTGAAAAAAACAGCATGCGTTTAATAGCAAGCAACACTTTCTTTTGTTGCTGATGCGCACTGTGGAATTACGAACTGGCTTATTAAAGTATCAATATTAGCGAGCTGTAGACTTTTAAAGCTTTGCGTTTTCACAAATACGGGATATCGGCCGAAAATCACAAAATATGCAAATTGGATGTAATAATGAACACCGTACTGTATGAGTTTTCAATCACTTTGGACAAAAACATTGCAAAAATGTGTTGTTCATCAATTTAAGCCCCCCCCCCCCATTATAATACACTCATATCAACAGCAAAAGCGTCCTTATGGTAAATTCTTGCCAGTGCATTGTTGATTATGAATACTTAGTAAGAGGCGTGTAAGTCTACATGAAAGTTCTGTTTGCATTCATGTAATTCTATTGATGATTGCATCTTTTAGAGTCACGGTTTCCGTCTGAGAAGGATGTTGTACCAATTCAAAGTCCTGTATGCCAAGCTGCTTTTATCGCTTGATCATAGTACTGCTCATGCTATACGAGAAAATTAACCACCCCATACAACGCCATAGGATGCAGCATATTTTTTTTGACGCTTTTTATAGCTTTTATTCAGACAAATCAAATGAAATTGTTACATTGTAATGACACAAAATATAACTATAATACACTGTTTAACGGACAACATATTTTTTGACGCTTTTTATAGCCTTTATTCAGACCAATCAAATGAAATTGTTACATTATAATGACACAAAATATAACTATAATACACTGTTTAACGGACAACAAAAGGTTGTGTGTAGAATATAGATAAAACATACATAAATTGTACACATTTTATATTATGCAGTGCAGGTGAATCAATATAGCGCCCTCTTACGGTATATGCCTGCAAGGTTCACAGAAAACAAAATAAGCTACGACCAACTTCACTGCACTTAATTCACTGCTCTGCACATGTTGCTTTTTTTATTTCAATTTCTTTTCCCCCACTGACGTCCCCTTGCGGAGACCACAAAGCTAGCATAAAACATTTCATTGGGCAATTGCCCATTTTGTATACAAGTACTATTATGTTTCTTATTTCCTTTTGAGACTCTGAGGGGGTCATCACTGTCAAGCACGTGCAGAAAAGAAAATATAAAGAAAACATAAATCTTGGGTAACACTGGTATGAATGCAGGATCAACCTCGAACACCCAATAAGCCCTTCTTGTCATAAGAGTTATGTTAAATATTTTGTTAGAGAGTACTGCGTGTACGCTTCACCCCAACATTAACTACAGTAGCATTTGCGCACACCACTTTTTCTCACAGCTATAGTTACAGTTGCAAATGAGAAAAACATACATACATACATACGTATACATACATGGATATATGATGTCTATGAATGTTACAGGGATTTTATAGGCTTTTGGAATTTCTGATGATTATGATTATAGCCCTTATCGCTTTTATCTTGAGAATATTTGCTAAGAAAACATCCTCAGCGGTTCTGAACCGCACATCGCTGGCTGATGGAATATCCTGTCAATAGATGGCGCACCATAGCGCTGGAAGGAGATCGGAATAAGATTGGAAGGGAGCGAGGGAGGGAGATGAGGGGAGTGTGTGTTTCTTTGTGTGGGTGTGTAAATATGTGTGAGGTGCGTGTGTGCGTGTGTGTGTGTGAAGGAAGAAAGAAAGGAGAGTGGGCGAGATGATTAGACACGCTACGTTATATCGGATGCTACGCTCCTATTATCGAAAGAATAAAAACTACAGTGTTCAAGGGTCAGTGCGGAAGCAGCGTGCGAAGAGGTCATTATTCATGAGGATCCAGGAATTCTAAGATGACAGTGATAAATCACAGGCCTCCCCGCCCCTCCCTCCCGCAGGCAAAGAACAGACTTTGGCTTGCCTAGTACCTCCTTGTTAAGACCAGGGAGGTGTGAGAGAGACACCTCCCTGTTAAGACCAAGTTTAAACACACAATGCGGTCACATTCCAATGGTACTTTATATCAAGTTGCAATCACACAGCAGCAGCCCTGGAATAAACCATGAATAGGAGCCGTGTCTTGATTATTTGCTAGGCACGTATAAAACGCAGCGCTTTATGAATACATTTATAAGAAGTACACAATACACCGCTATGTACTCGGATGTCTTGGTATCCCCCCCCCCCCCCGACTTGCAGCAACACAATCGTACACACAAGACCCACGAAAGAATAAGTTCTCAGGGTTACAACATACGCCTATACTATCGTATCATCATTTCCATTGCCACAAGAAAATTTACGCAAGTGAACCTATAAGGATTTGCTTTGCCGTGGGCAAGCTCTACCTCTTGTAATTATGCACAATTTAAAAAACTAAAAGAAGAAAGACGAAAGCGGCACAGTAGATTATCAGCATAAGAAAAGCAACGACAAAACCATTTCGAGATTATCAAGACAATATTATTGGAACAAATTCTGGTCATTGACATCACCGCCTACACACACTATAAAGTGATGCATTCTTTATTACGTCAATTTTCGTCATTTCCCAAGAGTGTGACTGATACATGATCCAGGAATGCCTTAAAGGGGGGGGGGGGGGGGTGTAAAAACATTTTATTTACTACTTCCGGGTTTAGGTAATCAGTTGACAGGCAAGAGAAAAAAGAAGAAGAAGAGGAAAGGCCTAACGGAATGCATCGGCTGACAAGAATGGTTTCTTTAAAGAAAAGAAAAACATGTTGTAAGGGGAATGCAAGCGCCCCCTTTCATTCTTATCTTTCTATCTTTTTTATTTAAAAGACAGAAAACAAAATTACGGGGGGGGGGGGGCGGTGCGCCCCCTCCTGTATCCGCCACTGTGAGTGGCCATCAGCAACTAGCAGATGAGCAGTGAACCGTAGAACCATAAAGCTTCTTTGCATAGAACCTCGAGCTATTCTAAGTAAAAGATACCCACGCCTAAATCACCATTCGATTTGTGACTATGAAGACATGACGCAAATCTCTCGTTTGAAGAGGCTACACCCCAGTAAATAATGCCAGTGCATATCTTGGCAATCAATGACTTAAAGTCAAAGATATAAAACACCTGTTTCTTGACCCTGGCCTAATCTAAGCATCAGTCATCGCCACAGCGCCACAGGAGGGGGGGGGGGGGGGGGCACCGCGAGAGGAGGAGATTGTTTTGGTTTTGGCATGGGCCATGTAGCTCCATGGTGCGTGTGTGTGTGTACGTGTGTGTGTGTGAGTGTAGACATTCAGCGTATGCAGACAGAGCATGCCTGTTATACTGTAGTGACCGGAACTATTGTCATTCCATTTTGCTCTCCCCTTCTCCCTCCCCCATCTCTCCCCCTCTCCCTCCCTCTCTCCCCCTCGCTCCCCCCCCCTCCCTCTCTCTCTCTCTCTCTCCCTCTCTCTCTCTTTCTCAATGATCCAGTCAGCAGGCTGATTGTAACCAGGGAGGTAGTCTCACCTCCCCGTTGTAACTCACTGCCAAATAGCACATTGTCAGCACCGGCAACTGGCAATGCTCTCCTTCTTATTCCTGTATTTTCGTGTAAAATGGATGACCATAGAATTTCTCAATAGAATATAAAATTGAAAACTTTAGAAAGGATAGAGAAAATTGAGTTCACTTTGAATGGTCTGCCACAGGCAGATATCCTTATCATGCTCTTACGTAATACGACAGCTGCTTTCTCAATGATCCAGTCAGCAGGCTGATTGTAACCAGGTAGTCTCACCTCCCCGTTGTAACTCACTGCCAAATAGCACATTGTCAGCACCGGCAAAACTGGCAATGCTCTCCTTCTTATTCCTGTATTTTCGTTATTTACGGGTCAATTTTTTTCGTTCGAAATGTAAAATGGATGACCATAGAATTTCTCAATAGAATATAAAATTGAAAACTTTAGAAAGGATAGAGAAAATTGAGTTCACTTTGAATGGTCTGCCACAGGCAGATATCCTTATCATGCTCTTACGTAATACGACAGCTGCTGGAGTCATCAAACCCTGGCTTGGCCTCCAGGTTTGTCACGCCTGAGCAGAAATTTATTTGCAATGGACAAGTACTTCGACTCCCAACTCCCAAACGACAAATATACGCACCCCACTTTGGGTATGCCCCAGTTGGGGACTCGCCTCAAACGAGGGATTGACGGCATGAAACCTGTGGCTTGGAAGAGAGGCAGCCTAATCCTCAAGTGATCTATATCTAGTCACCTTGCAGGTATTCAGTGGTTAGGCCCTATACTGGTTGCATTCCACAGTATACGTGACTCATTGGTTGTGCCATTCTGGTTTTGATCCAGCGGTATTTTGTTTCGCTTCGTTCATTGCCCGCTCTCAGGGAATTTAAGACTTTCTTCCAGTGGTCGGACACTGAGACGAGATGCATAAATCTGGTTATAGAATGTCATACTTCTTATATACTCCTTCAGGCACCAAGCTCATCATCAGCCAATAGAGATTTTTGAGATAGGAAAAGTGTAAGTTCGTTGCTCAAACTGCCAACATGTTCACCAGTGGGTAATGAATGATAACATTATTTTCTGGAATGTTATTAACGCCCTCTTTAGGATTATCCTGTCGACCATCAAGCTGCCCAATTACATGAGGTTTTGTTTCTATAGCCTATGAAATGTTACTACATGTGTATTCTCATTTACTAGATCGTATACATTTTCCCATTCTCTGTAATATTCGGAAATTCTCGTAAACATTTTCCCATTCTCTGTAATATGCTGAAATTCTCGTAAACATAACGCAGGACCCACCTGACTCGATAGCTTTCGGCAAACAGTTTAAATATTGTGACCTCGTCGTCTAGAAAAATGTATGTCATCGTGAGATCTAACCAGTTGTTTAGACCACTCTGCCAATCTCTCTATTCATTTCAATGTAAGGTCGCTTCTTTTCTTCACTGTTGTCACTCGGTCGAAACCTTTTTTTTCATGTCCTCCAGTGTTTTCTGCTGTTTATACTTCAGACTGGAGGGTATTTTGATACCATTGTCGAAGTCGAGTTCACCTGGCAGGGCGAGGTGACTGATTATAAAAGCTCAGTCGGGCGACAAACTATTGAAATCTTTCTCGCGCAGTCTTTCTGTAGAAGTGCTATAATGAATGAATCGCACAGTATGGTCAAAAGTAATTGGTGAACTATGCCGATAAAATTGTGCTACTTCTCGTTTTATTACAAGCGCCACGTTCCGTTTCGAATCTGCTCGTGACCTTTAGCTCTACGACCTAATAGATTTATGGGGTCAAGGTGGCAATATACAGCCCTGTTGCATTTGCGATGAACTTTTGCTGTCTGAAGAATTAAAGAACACACACCATGTACGGTAAATGCCTGTAAGCGCTCTCTCCGAGAAAGAAAAAAAGAGGAAAAGAATTGGGTACCGTACAAATAAAAGCGGTGGAATGTCTATCTTGAGGCCTTTCCTACGTAAAGAAAAAAAAAAAAGTAGCCAGGTGTTACCATGGTTACAGTTGTATGGCATTATGAGGATGTAATCAAGACATCACAATAGTAGTGCCTGTTGAACTCTGCGATAGAGATAGAGATAGAGATAGAGATAGAGATAGAGATAGAGATAGAGATAGAGATAGAGATAGAGATAGAGATAGAGATAGAGATAGAGATAGAGATAGAGATAGAGATAGAGATAGAGATAGAGATATAGGTAGAGATAGAGATAGAGACAGAGATAGAGATAGAGATAGAGATAGAGATAGAGATAGAGATAGAGATAGAGATAGAGATAGAGATAGAGATAGAGATAGAGATAGAGATAGAGATAGAGATAGAGATAGAGATAGAGATAGAGATAGAGATAGAGATAGAGAGAGAGATAGAGATAGAGAAAGAGATAGAGATAGAGATAGAGATAGAAAGAGAGATGGAGATGGAGATGGAGATGGAGAGAGAGAGAGAGAGAGATAGAGATAGAGATAGAGATAGACATAGAGATAGAGATAGAAATAGAGAGAGAGAAATAGAGATTGAGATAGAGGGGAGATAGAGACGGGGAGGTAGAGAGGGAGAGATGGGTAAGAGAGAGCTAGAGAGAGAGAGGAAGAATGCTGTACTGTGCTAAATCTATTGCCTCTTTAAAGGACAAGTCCACCTTTTTATACATGTGGATTGAGTGAATGCAACAATATTAGTAGAACACATCAGTGAAAGTTTGGGGAAAATCGGACAATTCATTCAAAAGTTATGAATTTTTAAAGTATCTGCATAGTCACTGCTGGATGAGAAGACTACTACAGTGTATGATGTCATATGCGTACAACCATATAAAGAAAATAAAAAGAGAATTTCACAAAACTTTACTTTTTGAATAAAGTGCACATTTCTTCGACTTGTTACTGACATATGTTAAGGGTAATATTATTCCCCCTGCCTTCTGAAAGAGAGAAGTCAAGTGTTCTTTTGTTATGCGAGAAAATTGAAAATATGTTGAATTTTCTTTATTCTTTCTTTATTCTTTGTTTATATCGTTGTACTCATGTGACATCACAAGCTATAGTAGTCTTCTCATCCAGCCTTGAGTGAGCAGAAACTTCAAAAATTCATAACTTTTGAACGGATTGTCCGATTTTCCTTAAACTCTCAATGATGTGCTCTACTAATATTGCTGCATTCACTCAACCCACATGTCTATGAAGGTGAACTTGTCTTTTAATGCCAGCGATTCTCCTCACTTGACTTCAAAATATTATGTACCAATATTTCCTTTCAGTGGTATCCTTCAAGCGCGAGTCCACTCAAAGTATGAAGTTGGCGAAAAGAAAAAAAATGAATCAGACGATAAAAATGGTATAGGCCTTTCGTGAAAATTAAAAGTTATGCAATTCCAAAGTGTTGTATATAATTATTATATGTTCACAGAACAGTAATACGATCCTAAAAATGAGATATGCAAATATGATGAGGTAATGGAGTAATAATCACTTCACATGTCTTTCATGTCATGTGACCTGCTTAAAGTGTTAATTGAAAGTCTTTTTTCTGCTTTTTAATCAAAGGAGAAAAATATAGTTTTTTTTTTCTCAGAGTAGCCTAATACAATATTGCGTTTTATTTGCGATGACTTTTACAACAAATTGGGTTAAAATTTACAAATTGTAGAATAATATTGTAATTTCCTACATATTTTTGGGTATGTACTATTGGAGGATTTGTAAGATGATGTCATCACCGTGATCATTTATCTCGTTTGCATAATGGTTGCTATGTACATTAATGCCAAGAAGTTAAAAACGTGAAAATAATTCCCATTTCTATGACTGTCCATCATTCATTAACACGTTGTCTTGTTAGTAAAACCCTTCTTTAAAAACCCAGACGACTGTCGCTGAAGTTCTGAGACACTCCTGTCGCTTGCCGCAAAGAACGGAAGAATTTTACAATGTTATACACGCCGTGTGTCATAGAAATATGACAAACAATTTATTGTTTTCCCTCTCACAGGAGAGATATGTGTAAAGATTGATCATTGCGTGAACTCTTGTCACCGCAGTGGAATGCAATGATGAAAAGAATTGTTTGCAGTATAATTATTCATTGAAAAAAAAAAGTTACAATGAAACGGAACTGAACAACAACAAATACCTCTCCGGGTGGTCGCGCTCTACGAACAATCAGGGAACCGGTGTCTCACCTCCCTGGAACAATGTACGAATGTATATCGAGGACATTAGTTGAACGCTGCATGACACTTTATTTCTCAAAAATGAATGGCAAGAGACGAGTTCACTCTTTGCAATTAATGTGACGATAGAATGACTACAAACTGGGCTGGAATTGGTGTTTTGTCAGGCACTCATTGTGAAAACTTCTATTAGGTATGTTTCAGTTACAGCGGCATGTCTCCGCAGGTTATTCTGGAAAATTTTCTTTGCATTGAAATATATACAGTGAAGGCCAGATGATAACTGAATTTTATATACTTGTATATGCACATGTTGCCGCAATATGTTCTATACCCAAGAACACTGGAAAATGCATCAACACCGAATATACGCTATTCTTTAACAACCATCTGAGTATATTTGTTTTTATTTGATTTGATTTGATTAGATTCGGTTGTGATGGTAAAATACTCGCGGTGCGTCGTCTATTGATTGAAATATTGTACGATAGAAGCACTTATCGAAATAGTTGACTGGGGACATTCTGCAAAATCTATAATTCTGTAAAGGATGATACAATCTTAGTGCTCAGATTAATTTTTTTCAAAACTTTTTTTTGTGAAATAATGAGACATATAAAATAGCATGCAAGTCACAGAGGGATGCAAAGTTCATTGATGAAAATCGGTTTTGAAATGGCTGAAATGTCCAAAAATGAAATGGTCCTGATAAAAATCGAGGCCCAAACTTTTATGAGGACCACTTTGATTTTGGACAATATTTATGTCAGCCATTTCAAAACCTATTTTCATCTAACAAACCATGGAGCTACAAGTACTAAACTTTAAATTCCTCTTAGAATTATATGTTTTTCGTAATCTTACAATTGGTTTCCTGGTATTATTTCACAAAAAGTGAACAATTAATGTGAAACCCATCTGAACCAAAACTATAATCCCTATATGGTCACACAAACGTTTTCGTCTTTGATCCCCCCTCCCCCCCCAAAAAAAGTAATGCCAAAACAGTCGACGCCATTCAATTTCGAAGACGATTAATAATATGATGACAATGAACCTAGTTGTTCTTCGACCCATGGACTTTTCTTCAGACTCCTTAAGAAGTTTGTAATATAAATCATGTCAACTGAATTAATGTGTGTGTAATCAACGGGGGGGGGGGGGGGGTCCGAAAGATAATTCATGAATCGACTATAAGCTTGGCAGTGACGCCATCTACCAATGTCCGCTGAAGTAAGAAAACGCATCATAGACACATTTCACCTTTATTTTCTTATGTTTTTTCCTGTGATTTATCACATTTTTTCAATGACTAAGAGCCAGTAAGATGAGGTGCGCGCATATTCACTATGCAAAAATAATATTACCCAGGCTGAGATGGACCGGGTCTTTGATTAGGAAACAGGTATCTTGCTGTGTTACATTTTGATGGCGTCTTTTTGGTGCTGTAGTATTCATTATCATAATGACTATCCGAAAAGCGACTGAATGCTGTATTCCAGCAGTCAATAGTCTATACATAATGGCAATACATTTCCTGACAATCAACAGATTGCTGTGTGAGTGTGCACCGTGATGTGCACTAAAAATGCATGTACAAAAATGAACCTACCACGAAGAACGCAGTTCGGTGCACAACACAGGACAAACACACAATTGACACACACACACACACATTCACGGCGTGTGGATGCGTGATCGAGTGTGCATGATGAACGTATGCACGCCTCAGGATAATCTGCAGTCATGATCACGAAGGCTTTTTATTATGCCCGCCTCGTCCGATCACGTGATTCAAGATGAATACGCCATAAGATGTAATGCCGAAAGAATGCACCCCAGCGGAATCTGACTCAGTGAAAGAAAAGCGCATTCTAGTATTAGTAACCACTAACTTGCTTCAGTGATCACGAATAGGTTGGTTTTCTCTCCTGTTTTGCGTGGTTTATAGGGTCGTGTGCAACAGCATGTCAAGGAAAAAAACCTACTAAAATGGGGGTGTGCGCTGTTAATGACGAATCGATGACCCAATCCGTAAAGACACGCTACATGCAGTGGACAAAATGTACGACACCCACATACATGCAATACCCACTATGCAGCAACACAACATGCATGTACTCACACAGAATGAATAACAGATGTGCTCAGTCAAATATATTTCTGGGCAGACACCTAGGGACAAACGCACAGTTTGGTAAGACGTAAAAAATAGATCTGTACCTTGAATTAGCATACGATTAACTGTTCATGTCAACTGCAATGCCAATAATAACACCGTATTGAGAATTGTTATGCCACGATAATATGTGCGTGCAATAAGTCCTGGATTATCACATCAATCATGTGGTCTCTGCATAACACAATATGTGTATTACATGATGTAGGCCCTACATGTACGTGGATGATCTAAGAACACAGAAATGATGCATCTCAAACGGCAAATGATTACTACGCCGTACATTGTACTATGTGCTCTCCGAGCGTGCCTGCTAATTTGTTTGTGGTTATGTATTAATTTTGTTTATATGACTTTATGCAATCTGATTACTGCTTCTTGGAATACAGCAGACAAAACCGAACCCCAATCGTACTAAATTTGACAGTGGCGTATTGCATTTCAAATCACCCTTTGAAATAAACCCAATGTTTACATTAATGTGTCCATTTTGCCAATCCAAATCTAAATTTCCATTGCCAGTTGAAGTTTACCGATTAGCCAATACTTTATTTCCCTTCCATTGTGCGACAACTTATTCATACAGTGGAACATCTCATCAATACCACTTACATGACTCATGCCTTACATTCCGCAAAGACTCAGTTTACACACATTCAACAAACACACACTCAGTTGTGATGTACAGCTGTAAATAAATTTGTAGAAATTCTACACTATTTCCAGCTGTTTTCATTCATCGTCTTCCAATAACACCATTATCAACAACGATATAACACTGACTGCTCGAAAAGATTGTCATAGTTTTATAAAAATATATTTATAAACTGCCATGAATAAAAAAATTACTGATTTTAAAGTGAATGGTTCCACACATAGTGAAGAGTTAATAAATTACGATGCTTGCTTTCACACGTAACACATCATGTGTGTGTGCACGATACACAATAAGAATACCTTTCCCACTCATTTTCTTCATGACCAATGATATACAGAGTTATACACGCACTCAAAGCAGCTTAAGAATTATGAAAATCCATTTCAACAAGAGTAGCTCATAGTAAGATGTGGAATGGATACATTATGACCTTCGAACGGATTTTCTCTCAATTTTCGACTAGTACTGGTTTTATTTCTACTTGTTTCCTTTGTAAAGATAAGTAGCATATATGCATTATGCGTTTCATTCGTGTAAGCACCTTGACTTCTTATTTAGGGTGAAGGCGAACGTTCATTTCACCTTCTACAATGAGAAAACGGCCGAACTCATTCTTTACGCACCACTGAAGTTATTTTTATCAAGACATACAATGTACAGCCTTCCACCCTTTGAAGTTGTTGTTTGCCCCAAACATGGCTGCACTGGCTCACGTACATAGTTTTAATCAGCACTGTGTCGGCCAGGCGCTATTCAAATAGTAGAAGAAACGGTATTGATCGAATTTCTGGCGAAAATACTGGAGCAAATATGCGTGTTTACATTTGTCGAACAGGTAAATTTGAAACCACGAATACTGTGTCAGAGCGTAAACACTTGTACAAATGTATTCACAATAGACATCGCATATATGCATTAAACGAAAACGCGAAAGACTGCGGGTATTACTTAAGCTGAAATGGTCGATATAGGCCGACAACACAGTAACACATGGACGCCAAAATCATTGGATTTACTCCGTCATTTCTGCCTGGACCGCTTACTCTAATTTAGGATGACAATAAAACCTTTTTTACGAACATAAAAAAAGGTCCATTTGAAGAGTAGAGCCAACTTTACATTTTCTGGACTCCATTCTCATATCTGCGAACAAAAACGTAAATGTAAGCCCTATGCTATGTACATTTCAGCAGCTTTTGTCTTACTTCGAAATAAGCAAATATCATTGAATCATTTAGTAGGCTTATTACCGCGTTTTACTCTTTACTAAACATATTACATATCACCATGCTGTTTTTTTCAAATCTAAAATGTTTTGGCTCACGAAAGATAATACAATAACGAATACAAAGTGCTGTACATGGAAGTGGTCAGTCTATATTATTATGCAATCACACAAATAAGCAGCATGAAATCGTATTCGGGACAGGGAGGGGGCTCCTGAATTCATGAATACTTCTTCGTTTGGCAGGGTGCGGGTAAGCAATGTATATATCTAAGCTAACTCAGGTTTGGCAGTCAATGAAGTCCTGCCATGTCACGTTAACATTCTATGAGGTGACGGAAACAGTGCTGAAAGTTGGTACATAATATATCAATGATGTACAGAGTGTGACACCCCCTTGAACTGTCTGGTGTCACTTTTATCTGGAGAGAAATGCAAAAACAAAGAGGTAAAATTTAAGCGAAATGCATGTAAAAAAAGCTGGTGTCTACGTGACATATTTCGGTCATTACCTGACATCTATAAATATTTCAAATCCTTCGCAGAAGAGTCAGTGGAACTGACGTACAATTGTCTCAACGGAAAACACCTGCGGAATGTACGTGCACCAGACATTAACTTTTATTGTACTGTATTTTTTTTTAAGGAACTATAATACAATTCAATTATTACATTCCCTAAAGGCTATCTATCCCACAACCAACAAAAATAATTCCTATAGAAGTTACCTGTGTATGCACAAAACGAAAGCATGGCGACATTTACACATTTTGTTTACACTATCTACAAATGCATATAACGTACGATGGCACTCACAATAATTGAATGGAATACAGTGTACTATGAAATGACCCCCATTGACGGAATAGCCCAAAAGTTGGCATCCGTTCAAGGTGAAGCCGCATAATTTTCATTTGACTTCAGGTTGACGGTAAATATATGCCCTCTTTTTTCTTCTTCTCCTTCGTCAGCGTCTGTACACACACACCCTGGTGATAAAGGTTTATTTACTCACTGTGACTGAAATGCACCAATAGGCACAACAAGCGTTTACTTTGTACATTCCTTCACCGGGTACAGAGGTTAATATCTTATACACATTCGTATAAAAATCATCAACACACACCTAGTAAGTTGATCCATTTGAGAGAGAATCAGAGAGAAATCAAAGAGAGGAGAATTTCACGAGAGTCCGCGGATCCATGAAGCGATAATCTTACAAGGAATCAACTGAAACAATAACCTACTAACTATCAATCATTCAGCAGGTACATTACATATCTTTCTCACAGCACGTGATATAGATATATGAAGTGCAGTATGCTATATATATTGTGCTCTATGGAATTAGCTGTAGGTACAGCATAGAGTGTTCGTTCATTTCGAAGCAACTTGTACGCTATGTAATGATAACGGAAGGTTGCGTCTCAACCCACGTAGCATCAAAAATTGTTATTCCTCTAACTTGGAAGCACGTACCTTCATATACAACTCTGTTTATCACACTTGCCAGATGGCAAACTTTGAAAACATTTGTGTCTTTGGGTTTTGTTATATTCAGAAAACACATGTCACAACAGTTTACAGGCTTAAAACTCCTTGAAGTTTCCTAACAAAGAAGTAATAAAGGAGAGGGGCCTTTATGGAGTGACAGTAACTCAGATTACGGGAGTAAAGTGATTGTGCCCACTCATTCGACTTAGATAAAATTATGATATCGAGTAATCTACCTCTTCCTAAAAAAGACCAAACAAAACCAAACTGACTGCAAGATTGTAGATGCGTATAAAAAAATGAGGCTGAACATAAACGTTACATGCTGTTTGAACCAGGTTCAACTGTGTTCCTTAATCGCTTCCCATTTGGACTTAGAATGGAAAATATAGAAAGCTCATAAACATTGGTGGTCCACTTATCACCAAAAACGATGCACAGTAGCTAAATAATTTGAGTAACAAAGATGAATATTAATTTGCGGTTTCATGTGGCACTTTGAAGAAAATACATTGCCAGATGGTACTCACTCCTCTCACTCCATCAATTTGTTGAAGATATACAACCTGTCGGGGGTCGAAAAGGCAATCTCTCCACTCTTGAATTTTTGGAGGAAGTACCAGTTGCGCTTCTGGGGTTTCTGGATCTTCTGGTCGGCTACAATGGTCTTCGTGTGCTTCAACTCGGCGGTGTACTGGTCGATGGTGACTAGTGCGCTTTCATGCTTGACCCAAGCGATGAGGATGGTTCCATCCGCGCATGCTGAGGGGTAAGCCATGGTCTTTGCATCCTTGGAGATGGTGTACAGGGTGCGACCAAAGGTGTCGATGACTCGCGCAGAATTGGCGGAGCTCCTCACCACCAAAGCCTTGGCGGATTTCATCCCAAAGAGCTGCATGGGCATGTGGTCGTCGCAGGGTATGTCCCTAATCGCCTGGCCGCCGGAGCCGGGGAAGACCTGGATGTGCATAGTCTTCATGTAGCTGACGTAGATGTTGTCCTCACCGTCCACGGTGAGTCCGCCTGGGCCGCCCTCTGCGTCGGTCAGGGTGCCGAACTTGATGCCGAGTTTGGACAGCTGTTTCGTGTACAGCAGGATGTTGTTGTCGTCGTCACGAATGGTATAACGACCGTCGGCCATGCAGGCAATGGCGCGAATTTCTACGGAATTCAAAGCCGTTCCGTACTGACCGTCGGCAGAGAAGAGATGAATGCCGCCGAACTGTGATCCAATGGCCATCATCCCGTCTGGAGTGGGCGCCATCCCGTTCATGCAATCCTTGGCGGGAAGTTGGATGTCATTCTCCAACATCCACCTGCTCTCGGCCTCTCGAATCTGTCCTAAGTCCAGCTCACCGGATCCCACGTTTCTGACAAATCGGAGTCGCTCGCCTTCCTTGGCTGTGCTGGAAGGGTGGTCGTAGTCGAACTCCTCTCCATCTCGTCCAAGGACCCTCTCCAATTCCTGGCACATGGAGTCGTGGGCGGCCAGGGCCTCCTGCTCCAGAGGAATCTTCATGCCATTGCTGACGAGCTCCTCGATGGTATCCACGTTTGTGATCCGATCCTTGCATTCGTCCTCCAAGTCGTGAAGCTTTAGCTCTAGCTCCTCGATTCGACGGGTCACCTTACCCTGAAGGAGTTCCCTCCTTTGAGCCAAGTGCTCGATGGACTCATTGTAGGCCTTGTCGATATCATCACTGAGATGCTTGGACAGGGATTTCAATCTTAGGCGCTGCTTCTGGATAAAATCAATGTATTTGTTAATCGCTGACTTCTTGATGGTCGACTTGTTCTTCAGATCCTGGATGTTCTGCACGAGAATTTCTTCATGGACCACTGCTTCGAGGATTTTGTGGCCAGCATGAGCGTGCTCTAGCATACCACATCGGAAGCACACGTGCTTGCGACAGTCGGCGCAGAAGCACTCCTCGTCCTCGCCGGGATGTTTCTTGCATTTTCGGCGTCGCTTCAGGGCTACCTTCCCCGTCACCATCTCGTTCATGGAGACCACGTTGTGGCTGGCGAATCGCTTCCACTGGCTATGGACCTTGACGCATGGCGCACACATATCCATGTCGCATTCCTGGCAGAAGGAGACGGCTGGTTTCTGCTCCCCTTCCGGGCAGCTGGTGCAGAGCTGGCTCTTGTTCTGGACATCGTCGACCAGGGCATTCAGCGTCTTGTGTACCTGCAACTGGCTCACGTCCCCTGTGGGAACTGCCGTCACTTGCTTGCAGACAGGACAGGGGAGCTTGACCTTACCAGGCTGAGATCGCAGGAGGCCCGTGAGGCACCGCTTACAGAAGGTATGAGAGCAGGGTAGGGTTCTCGGCTCCTTGTAGATGTTCAAGCAAATCGGGCACTCCAGTTTCTGAGTGATAAACTGCTTGAATGAAGACGTCATGTTGATGGTTAACCGGAATTGTCTGGAAGACAAATGAAATACGAAATTGTTGTAAATACATCTGAATTACATTTGCAACTACAGGTACTGTACATGTATACTATCTTTACTCCTTATGAAGGAGGATGGCTGGGAACAGGGGTTTGTTGTGCAAGTAACATCTATAACTCTCGCTTTATGGGGTCTGCATCACACTTGCCTACAATCCTTTTATTGTCCATTTTGCACAATGATGTGCCATACAGTTGTATGTTCCTAAATGCATTCATACAAAGATGAAATGCTTACGATTATGATTGCGGTGTACAAAGTAAGATATGTGATAATAACAATGATCTACAAAGTTTGCCCTGACAAAAGTTTGATGAAACTTTTTGACTTTCCGTCTTTGAACTTCCGGGTTAAAAAACAAAAGGACGTGATCGTAAGAGATTGTGAGGATTTTCGTTTTTAATACTAAAATCCATTAGTTGCCATAAACGACAGATGGTCGGTAAATATGAGAAGCTTGCTTACTTAACAAACTAGGATGTCTACATTAGGACTTTCGGGAATCTATCACGCATATAACTTTGACCTCTTCAAGATGGTACAATGCGGTATATACAATTGTACATGTAAACAGGTTTCTACACACACACACACACACACACACACACACACAAATGTACATACACAGGGGACAAGTTTGCATTTGACGTTTCTATTTCAGATCACTTCTACTGTACCAGTACTTAAACTTGAGCCTCTTGTTTTGACATAGTTGATTTTGAGATTCACAAATCGCATTGATACAAATGTATCACCAAGGTATTTATGATCATCATAAAAGAAAAAAAACGTCTGTATTATACATTGTATAAGTTGAGAGTAGTACAATGTATCATTTAATGACGCAAACATCCTAATTACATACAAACATAACATAAGTTACGCAAACGTTATTAAGAGAAATCGGGGATGAAAACAGCCCTCAGTGTACAATGTACAGTGTACATGTACAAATTGTAGGCCCACTTTATATTTAAAGGGGTATTGGTTGATTAATTGAGATGAGGATTCGGCTCTGAACTTTTGCAAGATACAGTAGTTAAAAACCTTGCACTTATAAAAAAAAAATGTTAGAGAGCATACGAATTCTAAGAGAAGTTCAGATCTTATTGGATGAAAATAGGTTTTGAAATGGTTGAGACATAAAAAAAGTAAAACAAAGCAATCCTAATGTAAGGGGTGTCACTCGTCTTTTAGATCACTTTGTTTGAGAGATCTCGGCCATTTCAAAATCAATTGTCATCAAATAAACTTTAAATTCCTCAAAGAATTACAATTGTACATGTTCTGAAATCATGCTGCATAAGAGTTTTTTTTTCATTACCGGTATCTAAACACAAAAGAGGTAGAAACATGAAGCCCCATCTCAACCATAACTTTACCATCCCTTTGATATGTTTGCAGTCTTGCGTGACTCAACTCACTTTTAACTAGTAAGAATTTTACGTCGATGACCACAGTAGGGCAATTTGTCAATCAGTTGCAATAGTAAGAACTTTTAATTTAATTCAAGAATTACGGACACGACTTATTTTCTTTTTACTGATACACACATCACTGGTATTAGTATTCTAGACTAACATCAGTATCCCAGTCTTTGAGCGTTTCAAGTCTCATTTCATTGTATGAAATTTGGAGACGATTACAAGGGAAACTGGTCCTAGAATATCACAGATGACAATATTTAGAAAATTATTCAGTATTGATTTCATGCAGTGTTGGTTGAATGATGGAAATATACTCATTTACAATACAATTGTATGTATATAGCGTGGTTTTTATCAACTAGACTTCGTTTTACGGTCAAGGCCATATTGTAACTACGAGAGGGCAAACACAATGCTTATTCACTCTAACAGCAAAAGTCTAATTTGACCAGTGTGTATAGATAAACGTACAAAACAATCATAAACTGCATAATATATCTTCCGACAGGTGCAAATAAACACAATATACAGTATTCCAATTGGTAATGTAAGAGAGCAGAGTCTAATGTCTCGACAGCGCGTTTAGAATAAAACGTGCTACAGTTTGTATGTAACTAGTATGCTGCTTACGGCGGATACTGACATCTTCATAAGAGCAAAATACAGGGTACATACAACTTGTACATATACATATTGTACGAGTACAGTGCTACTCCATGTACTGTATATATTTCATATGATATATAGATGTGCACTACAATTGACGTATTATCATTGATTACATTCAACCCACAATACCATTCGCCGCTTGATTACGTCACCGCCGTGATTACATCCACATCCACTCGGGTACTATACAATTGTATACAACATCATTTCAGAGATCACAAAGCGCACATCAATTCGATTCGCTGGCATTAAAATGTGACATACCGCATGCACACTGCACAGTACAAGTCCGACGTCATGTTCTACAAAGTCCTACAATGTACATGTTGAATGAACAAACACAAAGGTACATACGTACGAGTGTACATGTTCGTGATATAATACGTAATAGTTCGTGATATCTTTAATTCAGTTTAATGTATAATTTGAAAACAGTGTGCATAATTTCACCCACTTGAAAGTTGTGCAAAATGTTTTATTGTCAGAATTTAAGACGACACTCGCAGATCATCAAAGCCAACTCAACGCGTCTGTCAGCTCAGGCGACTTGTATGCTTATCACTATGCGTCGTACATATATGTGGGTTAAGGAGCAGACGAATGTACAAAGATATTTGAGTTGAAAGAAATAAGTCGTAGTGAATCCAACAAATCACTACAACTTTGATCGTGGGCCGCTGCTAATGTACAATGGATGTCGAGGAGCGTTCTATTTTTCATGCACACCCCCGACATCGCGTTGTTGACTTCTCGGCTAGTTCGGGAGATGTAATCAGTCGGCAGGGGCAGGCAACTGTACATCATCTGTTACGTTATCTTCAAAATTACAGTTTAGATCACAACTGGTGAAGTACAGTGAATATGATATCATCATAACTTACCACGTGTTGAAAATATATATCTGTGTCAAGCAAAGCGACCCCAGATCAGCACTTTTAAGGTTTGTTGAAAAAATTCGAGTAAGTCAAATTTCCACAGTGTACAGCTGGAGTGTCAGGTAACCGCTCCCGTGCGCAAGGGTGAGACGAAGCTATCCGTTCGCGGCGGAAGCACGAAACGATTTGAACTCACGGCGATGGATGCGTGCAAACACAGAAGCAGAGCGTCGGGTGGTACCGACGCGGAACCAAAGAGATTCATTACTAATAGAGGACACGCTCGCCATTCAGCGCGTACAAATATGAAGACCGGACCGATGGAACAGTTGCACACATTGTGTTTGTTCCTGTGCGAGGAAACTTTGTTGCCGCTTACACCACCTCCCTGGATTGATAACCAAATGCTGCATATTTCTGATGCATTTTAGGTTCCTAAAGTCTAATATGTCAGCACGAGTTGTAGATACAACGTGTAGTACATTGGCGGACGCTCTTCGC
The DNA here is from genome assembly GCF_040938485.1 of Diadema antillarum. Lineage (NCBI taxonomy): Eukaryota > Metazoa > Echinodermata > Echinoidea > Diadematoida > Diadematidae > Diadema > Diadema antillarum. The sequence continues at coordinate 808 of NW_027272555.1, read as the reverse complement.
TCATGGCGGTTGGCCGTTCAATTGACCCTGCTTCTATGTGCGCGGGCGTACTCTATGAGTATAGCATCTCTTTTCAGTATCTCTTTGCGCTCTACTCGCATTCCAATCAACAATAGGCGGCGTCAGTAAAATAGGTCGTTTTTATTGTTCGGATCGCCGGACAACTGAGGGTCTTTTTGTATCGGTGTCCAGGGGCGTGTCGATAGCTGATCGGCAATTGGAGAGTTACTGAATTTCTGTGGCTCTACCAATGAGACCATGTAAGGAGAGGATCGTTACAAAAGGCGTGTTTTTATTCGAATTGAGCCCCCAGACCCCAAACACACATCGTGTCTGTGTGTGTGTGTGTCTGTGTGTGTGTGTGTGTGTGTGTGTGTGGGGGGGGGGGTTAAGGGGGTAAAGGAGTACCATCTCACACCTTCTTGGTCCAGATATACCCCGTCGAAATCTTGCATTACGTCTTCAGAACAACATAATGGGTTATAGTGTTAGGTAAAACCCTGATAAGCTGTAAAATAGAACAGCAGATAAAAAAAATACGATGCTCTCGGTAATCTACTGGTAATACTCGGCATAATACTCGGCTTTCTGCTCTTATGGTTGGCTCAGCGTGCAGATATTTCGTGGGAGCAAATGTCATGGAACCGTTTTTTGATATTGTGGTGAGGTGTGTGCTTCAATATCTGTAGGCTCTTCATAGTTATTAATACATCACTGAAGAAAATTGTTTACACGGCATAATGTTTCAATTCCAACTCTCAGTGTGACATACTGCTGTATTTACTGTTAGTTAGTTAAAAGGATAGTG